>NC_045427.1:239652599-239965635 GCF_902635505.1 Sarcophilus harrisii | reverse complement strand
TCCAGAGGGGCAAACTTATTTTCTCTTCTATCTCATCTCACCAAATGAATTTGTCTTATAGTTGATTTGAAAATTATTTTCTAGCAGCTTGTTCTTATTATGAAAAATACTAGTTATAACTGTACAATTCATGATAAATATACCCCAAAGATAGATGATGTAAGTGTAATATTATTTCAAAGATTCCATCTTCATATAATATGGTAAAACAGTTGCTAAGAGGCCATGAATAGCTTTCAAACAGATCAATGCATTTCAGAGTGTGTGTATATGTGTGTGTGTGTGTGTGTGTATGTGTGACTTATGGGTTGAGACTGCAAAATGTCCAACAATTTGATCATGTTATTTTTTCAAACATATCATGAACAGTTTGACTGTAAGTTACTATGCATGTAGAGTTCAAGTTTGCTGGTATGGGAACCAGATCAAAGACTACTTGCCAACATTGCCATCTGTCAGACTCTTGGCACTCATGTCTGAATGACATTAAATAAGCAGTCACAACCCTACTGTCAAGGGGTGTTGCATGAGAACCATTTGACCTCAGAATGTAAGAATTTGTGTTGCTTAATTTTTAGCATGTTCTCCTTTCACCTAATTCAACTATAATTCCATATGTGTGTGTGTGTGTGTGTGTGTGTGTGTGTGTGCATGTGTGTGTGTGTGCATTATCCTTAACTAAACCACTGATTTCCTTTTTTAATGACCATGATCCTTTTAAGGAACAAGCCCTCTTTTAAAAGAAACTTCCTATTAATCTGCAGTCACCCATAAAATCTGATATTTTTGCCATGACTAGCCTGTGAAATTCATCAATTCTGTTCATGCTTTCAACAGGATCATTTAGTAATATATAGCTCATAGCATGGTGGCTTATCTAAAAAAACAACAAGCCATCAAAGCTTTAGGGCTGTCCAATTCCTGAGGATGGGGAAAGAACATAGCACATTAAAGGATTTGGGAAGTTGAGTAATGATGATTATGACATATTGAACTCCCAACTAGATCTCATTTGTCATTCAATTCCTTTATAAGGAACCTTCTGCAAAATGCTAAAACAGGATGTCTAATTTTGATTTAATAAATTTTAATTCCAATAGTTTGCTGTGGATTGCTGCAGATAGACGACATGCTTGTACAATGAGGTGGACATTAGGCCTTGAGTCAGGAAGTTGTGAATTCAAAACCAGCCTCAGACCCTTATTAGCTTTGTAAACTCAGGCAAATCATTTAAGCTCTGTCTGCCTCAGTTTCCCCAATTGTAAAATATGGCTAATAGTAGCACCTACCTTACATTGTTGTTGTGAAAATCAAATGAGATATGTGTAAAGTATTTAGCATAGTGCCTGGTCCATAATAGGGACATAATAAATGCTTGCTTCTTCCCTTTTCTCCCTCCCTTCTTCCTTTTTTTCCTTTCCTTTCCTTTTCTTTCTTTTTCTTCCTTTCCTTTCCTTTCCTTTCTTTTTCTTCCTTCCTTCCTTCCTTCCTTCCTTCCTTCCTTCCTTCCTTCCTTCCTTCCTTCCTTCCTTCCTTCCTTCCTTCCTTCCTTCCTTCCTTCCTTCCTTCCTTCCTTCCTTCCTCTGCTTCCTTCCTCCTAAAATGGAGTGGTAGGAGGAGAAGATCAGACAAGCTTGTACCTTGGAAACTGCATATGGCTTTTTGTGATACCAAGCTGCTTGCTTCTACAAGAACTTTTGTCTTTTATCTTCCCAGTGATACTAAATAATTAGGAACTATTCATGTTTTTGCCATGATTTTGGAACAATTAAAGTTATAAATAATTCAAGGGTCAATGGAAAGATACATGGTGTGTATATAAACTATAGAGTAGCAATGATGACCTGTTCATGACCCCCAAAAAGCTTGAGCATATAGATGACTAGACAAGAAGATAGGCTAAACACATGGCAAGAATGAGGGACAATTGTTTAACACTCTTAGGACACATGAATATTCCAGAAATAATCAAGGAACAAAAGTAGTCTTTGGTGTATGGCAGCATAATAAGAATTGACATTTATATAGCACTTTTAACTTTAAAAAATGCTTTACATGTATCAATCGTAAATCAGTTGACAAGTGGTTTATTAAGACACTATTATCTTCCAGGTTTTATATTAGGTAGAAGGGATACACAATCCATGACACCAGCATTACAAGCATGGAGTTACCCTTCTCCATTAAGAGGAGACAATTAAGACTTAAAAACAACGCAGGGAGATATATACTATAGGTTTTATTATTTCCATTTTAAAGAAGAAGAAAGATATTCACAAAGTTGTTGTGAATTGTTTTTGATCACATAGAAAGTTTGGAAAGCTGGATTCTAACCTATGAGACACTGATCCCTAAGTTAAACATTCTATTCATAGATGCTTACTATGGGCCATGCATTGTGGTAAGTGCTGGTGATTCAAACAGATATAAGTAAATATGCATCCTCTGCATATTGCTTCCCAGAGGGTAGACCCTTTAATAAGGATTTATTGGAAAACAAGGATAAGAATCAAATGGGATGAGGACTTTTAACTACATCAATGGAGGGAACACTGATCCCAATAAAATCTCTGAAATACAAGAGGCACCTATTAAAAGTTTTTTGTACTATTCCTATCATAAGACAAAGTCACACTTTAGGAAAAAAGTAATGAATAAAACATAAAAAATGCAAATTGAAATGACAGATAACTTGACAAATGACTAGCAATTGGTTTTTGATTAGATATTTTCATAAGCACAATATTTCTAAGTACATATTTGGCTTTTACTACTAACAGGGAAAAAAGATTCCTTATAAATGTAGAGATTTTTCTGTAGTAAGCAGGTAAAGAAAAATAGGTTTTAAAATGTAAAAAATGCAGAAAACTAATTGGTTTCAGTAGATAATTACTAATTTCAATTCAACTAGGCATAGGCTCAAAGCAAATATTAATTTGTATATTAACTTCATTCTCAGTTCACAGTCACGTTAGATGTCTTGAAATCATGTGTTCTTGGTCAAAAGGGAAATCATATGAGAGATGACAGATATATTGGAGCATTTCCATTGCCAACATTAGAAAATGAATTTACAGAATTAGCCATATGGATGGTAGACCTGTAGCACTGCAGGGCTGTTTACTGAAAATCATATTTTTTCACCTTAAAGAACTTTTAAAAAAGGATCTTGCTCATTAATATTTTATTTGATTTGTACAATTTCCTTGAGTCTAACCATATTTTCCAATATATTTCCACAACATTCTAAGTTTATCCTACCTTCTCTTATTACAACTTATATCAGTACCCTCTAAGCAACAACAAAATATTCCAAAGAATATTTCTTAGACACTGATTTCCCAGAAAATGCCTAGGAAAACAAATGTGAGAGGAGATAGAAGCCTAGTAACAAAATAAAAATAATGTTCACTGAGCATCCATGCACCAGGTGCCATTGTTAAGCATCATTAGTCAGACCTCTTATTAAAGCATTGTATTTAGTGGTGTGCAGAAATTCAAGAGGGTTCTGAGAAAACTGAGAAAGAAAATGAAAAGATGAAAAATCATTCTTAAAAAAGGAAGGTTAAAGGAACTGGGATCATATAGTTAGTAGAAGAGAAGATTCAAGAAGAATGATTATTCTTTCTAGGAATATTTTGAGACTCCTTATTCAAGTTAATTAAACAAAAGAGAACTGGTTTAAATTATTAAGCAGGAAATATTTTAGATGGAAAAAAAGAAAAGTTCCTAGGTGAAAAGGAGATTGAAAAGATGGGACTGACAATTGAAAGAAACTTTGAGATTTCTGTTCCTGGAGGTATTTACCCATTCTCCAATCAATGATCTTCATTACCAAGTGTTTGCTATCACAGAGTACTATTTTAAATACTTTGGTCATATAAGACCTTTCCTTTTGTTTTTGGTATCCTTAAGATACATGCCTAGTAAACTATCAGATTAAGGAAAAATATTACAAGCAGCCAGAAAAAAACAATTCAAAAACTGAGGTGCCACAATAAGGATCACCCAAGATCTGGCTGCCTCCACATTAAAAGATAGAAGGGCCTGGAATCTGATATTCCAAAAGGCAAAAGAACTTAGAATGCAGCCAACAATAAATTACCCAGCCAAGCTGAGTATTTTCTTTCAGGGAAGAAGATGGACATTTAATGAAACAGATTGTGGTGTTCTTGTTCTTTAAAATAATAAGGTGATTCTCTCTGGGTTTTTCTTCTTTATAATACTAAGATGGGTTCTCTCTGGGAGAAAGCAGCTTTCTCAGGGAGGTTTTCTGGAGGCAGCCTAAGTTTCAGTTACAAGTAAATAATCACCCAAACGCAGCCAGGTGATAAAAGTTCAGATCTTTTATTTCTTATCTCTTTCCTTGGGTCCAGTTAGTTTTCTTAGAGGCCTCTCTCTCTCTCGTTGGTTCTAAGAGGTCTTACAATTTTGTCCCTTGCTTCTGATTCTGCTTTCTTCAGCCTCCAGCCAGGACCTCCTTGCCTGGGAATGGGAAGCTTTCTGGAGAGCCTTTCAGACCAGCATTGGTCTCAGTGGGAGAAGTGCAGGAGCCCAGCCACCACAGCTGTGTGAGATGAAGTGAATCTGGTTGCGCCTCTGAGAGTGGGCTTTTGCTGAACTGACTGACGCTCCTCCACTCTGAATCTTTTCAACTGAACTCTCAACCAAGCCTCTGTCCACTTCTTATATATGATCTCCCAAAGGTTAACTCCTCCTCTGAGAAGGTTTCTTCCAGAGTGCTCTTTGGCCCTGAGAGCTTCAAGGGAGGTGTGAATTCCGATATCTCATACTAAACCCTGACATCTCCCAAACGTGTGAACTCCAATGAGTACAGGTGTGAACACAAGCATTGTTTCTCAGTTCCACTTAGTACTTTGTTTCAAGTTGAGTTAACACTAGGATTCCAACACAGATGAATTCCATTTGTTTCTAAGAAAAAAACCAGAAATAAACTAAAAAATTGATCTCTAATCATAGAACTCAAGAGAAGCAGAAAAGCTGGCACTGTCTTTAATAATTATTACAACCTATAGTGAAATGTCTTGAAAAGACAGAATAAAAGAGAAGAAGACATTTTTATAAATACTTGGTATCAGAGAAGAAGATGGACATTCAATGATATAGATGAATTTCATCTATTTCTGATGAAAAGACCAAAACTGAACAAAAAATTTGATCTCCAAACACAGAGGAGAAGCATAAAAAGTCAATTTGAATGCCAGAGAGTTAGGAAGAAGACACACATCCAGAAGAAAAGGGGGAATAACAAATTGAAGATACTTCACTAAGGACTGTCCATAATAAATGTGAAAAGTTGTAGCACTGCTTTGCTCTGACCTGGAAGTATCTACCTGGAAAGAAGTCAAACTCACTGGATGTCTACTCCAAGGTGTTTCTGAAACCTGGAGAACTTCATTGTTATTCTGGGAGAACAACTCAAGATCAGCTTCCTTATACTTGCCAGATAATTGTCATGCAGCTTATAGTATTAATTGTCCCTTGATTTTTGCTTTCACCCTCAAAACCAGTCAATAAGTTCTCCCCTTCTTTTTTTAGTAATAACATTATAGATAACATTAGTAATAGTGTTTAGACAACCCTAAAATATCTGGCATCAGATTGGACCCTTCATTCTCATTTAATTTTTATTAAATCAGGGAACAATTTAGATCCAGATTTCCCTCATTCAGTTATTGAGCTAAAACATAGCATAGATCTGAAATCTGAGGAGGTAGATCAAAATTTGCTTCTAGCCAATTACTATTTTGAAAGTAAAACCCTGAAAATAAGGAGCTCTCTCTAATATACATCTGAGATGGGATTTTTCCTACAAAAATTAAAATCTGGGAAACAATCTCTAAAGCTGCCCTATACCCCTCCATTCAGGGAACCTGCCATAACAATGTTAAAATCTGTATGCAGATTTGGAAGCCACAACATTACATTCCCTTCTCCAGATGATTGTAAAGAATGTTCTTTATATCTTTTGGGCATGTTTCATGTGTGGCTTTCCTTTTGACCTCTTCAATATGAATGCTTGGCCCATCACTCACTGGGAGTGACACATTGTCTAATAAAGGAATTGAAATTGAGAAGGGAAAATTTATGAATTTTTTTCTACATTTAAAAATAGTCCTTGAAATTAAGAAGTTTTTATTCCAATTGTTACAGTAAATGGCCCTAATTTAGGGTTTCTAAATGTTCTATTCTTTCTTCATGCTTCTGAACTGAAGGGAAAGGAAGAAAGTGCTTCAGAATGAACTTTCAGTTATGTCCAAAATGGGGGTCAAATTTTTCACAGGTTTATTACTGTAATATTATAGTGGTTACTTGTAGAGGGTCACAGATAATGGAGAACTCTGGGCAAGATCCCTGTTGACATGTCTGATTTGGCTCCCCATCCCCCCAGGGGCACCTCAGGCTTCCTGAGAAGTCAGGGGACTTGACAACCTGTGTTGTAATTAAGGCAGAGTTATACTAAACTGGCAAGGAAATATCTGCACACAATAGTAAGTTGTTTATGTGGTCCCGCATGTACAATATGTAGTTAGCGCATGCTCAGTGTGCTATAATTATATAAGTGTATTAGGGTATATAAGGCTGAGAAAATTTTGAATAAATGGACTCCTGTTTGACCATCAAAAGAAAAAAAAAAGATACATGCCTAGTAGTCAGTTTGCTGGGTCAAATGGTGTGCTGGGTCACTAGTTAGTGACATTTCATCAACACATCTTTTTTTCCCCTCATGATGGCTGGACCAATTTATAGCTTCACCAATTGTATTAGCATGCTAACCTTCTTTAAGCCTATTTAAGTTGAACTATTCTTATCTTTTATGATCTTTGTCAATTTTGGGGATATGAAATGAAATCTCAGAATTATTTTAATTTATATCTTTTGAATTCTTAGTAGCACTGATTTCTTTCAAGTATGGATTTATAAATGAAGTATGCACCTGTTATCTAAGATCAGTCAAGTTAAATTTGGATAGACTGATCAACAGGTTGTCCATGGGATGGGTGATATAGTTTTTCAGCTATAGCAAATTCCACTAAATTGTAGAGGAGCAGCAATATGAATTGGTGGAAGCTTTCACACAAGGAACAAAATTTAAAAAGCAGAACCTAGAAGTATTCGACAAAGTATAACAGATAATAAGTTAATATTAACAATTTGGCTTAGATAGATGTGTCTTAATATAAGTGAAAAAATAGGATAAAACTAGAAGTAGTATTAAATAGTGAATAGAGAGCTGACCACAGAGCCAAGAAGCCATGGGTTCCAATTTCACCTTTAACACTTCCTCTCAACAAATTCATTATCTCAGTGTTCTAGTCAACTATTTAAGACTTTATTGCAGAGTTAGAGCAGACTCTACATGGTTAAAAGAAATTTCCTAGCAGAAACTCTATATATCATTGAAATCACAGGCAAAAATGTATTGTTACTTTCAGTATATGATTCAACAGATTGTGTACTTGAATGCATATTTAAAAATGTGTTTATAAACACATATGAAGATAATAAGTGTGTGTATGCATCTGTGTGTTGAGGGTAGGAATGGGAGTGTTGTTTTAGGCAGGGAAAGGAGAGGAATGCTGTTTGGAGCAATAGAGATCTACTAGGAAGAAGATAGTGTTGATGATTTGGTTATTGCTTTTACTGTTACAATTAGAAGGGGGGAAGGGAAGTTGGCATGTTATACATGAAATAACATGTCACTGAGATGATCAAGAGCTCTTGTGGTGTACCTGAGATGAGAAAAAAATTAGATGAAAAGCTCACTAATCAGAACACAGGGAGACAGGGATGGGTATTTAGTTCCAGATGGAGGTGGAGGCTGATGGATCTGAGATTGATCAAGATAAGGAAAAATGCTCACTACTAAAAGTTGTGTGTATTTATCTAAATATATCGCTCCATCTATCCTTTAAGGTCATATTGAATCCAATCCCTTCATGAAGCCCTTTCTATTACCCCACCTGCCTTTGAATTCCTATTCTATTTGCCACCTATATTGGTCATATCACTCTTGTAACTTACTGCCTTTTAATATATGCAACAATTCAATTCAATATTTAGTAAGTTCCTAGGGGTGGATTATATACTGGGGATTTGGCTATTGTTAAGTCATTTTAGTTATGTCTGACTCTTCACAATCCCCTTTTGGCATTTTCTTGGCAAAGATACTGAACTGGTTTGTCATTTCCTTCTCCAGTTCCTTTTATAGATAAGGAAACTGAAACAAACAGGGTTAAATGACTTGCCCACAGCTAGTAAGTATCTGGATTTAAATTCAGGTCTTACTGACTCCCTATCTAGAGCTCTAGTCACCTAACTGTCCTGTATATACAGGGATACAAAGGATAAAAAAATCATGGTCTCTGTCCTCAAGGAATTTATTATCTAATAGATATTATGTGTTATGCTAGGGGAAGAATGAGATAATGCCAAAGGAGAAGTCCAGACAGAGTTGTAGGAAAATGTGATGAGGAAAGTTTTAGTTCATGTTGGAGTGGATCCACTTATAAATGCTGTCCAGAAGGCATGACAAAGGAAAAGAAAGCTCTTATTATGTGGGAGTATATTCCAGGAATTTTCTGGAGGTTGGGGGAGGGTAGAGATGGGAGAATGAAGAATTAGGGCAGGAAATTATGATTAATCTATTTAAGCTAAAACATAGGATATGTTAAGGTTGTAAAATAAGGTTAGAAAAGTAGTTTGGAACTCAATTATGGATAGCCTCATATACTAGACAGAGGCAAGTGGGAGTCACTGAAGCTTATTGGATAAGATTGACACAATAAGTACTAAGAGTCACAATAATAAGTAGGTACTTTGCACAATGCCTGACACATAGCCTACACTTAATAAATGCTTATTGGTTGATTGATAAAATTTTGTTTATAAATAAAATCAAATGTTATTTGGTTGATCACATCAAGATAAAGTTTAAATGTGAAGAGCCACAGACTCCAGGAACAAAAGGCAGAAGCATTTACCCATCTTACAGACTTAAAAGCTTATTCAAGCCTGGGAATCTTTGTTACTAAGCATTATCTCCCTTTTCATTCCTACCATTTCATGTATTATTATTATTACATGAGTATTTTGTTATGCAATAACCATACATAGCAGGCTTAAGTGTTCTGAATTGCCATAAACATTTAAATTCAAAACCTTTAAAGGGAGCCTTTGAAAATGCCCAGAAGTACTCTGTTGTGTACCTTAGAAAACAGGCTATCAACTCATGCTCTAAAGAGGAGCCTGGGGAGAAAACATTCTAAAAGGGGATATTCAGTGACTCTAAAATCTTCAGTATAAGCCTTCTAGCACTTTTATTTCTTAAAACTATAAAGTTGGTAGTATTGGTAGGAAGGATGAGGTTGAGGCTGAAGAGCAGAAAATGAAAGTGTTACACCTTAAAGAGGAGTGATTGCATGTACCTTAGCAGCTGATGGGCACAGTGGATACTGTGGTGGGCCTAGGGTGTGGTAGACCTGAGATCAAATCTAACTTCAGGTATTTCCTAGCTATATGACTCTGAACAAGCCAGTTAACTCTGTTCACCTCAGTTTCCTCATCTGTAAAATCAACTGGTTAAGGAAACCATTTCAGTATGTTTGCCAAGAAAACCCAAATGGGATCCGAAAGAGTTGGACAACTGATATAACTAAATAACAACAACATGTCCCATGGGTCTGTGTTCTCTATCATACTTACAAAATCAAAGAATCCTAGAGCTGGAAATTACCTTAGAAGTCATCTAGTTCATGCTTCTCCTTTTATAGATGAGGAAATCCAGGTCTAATGAGGTTAGGTTACTTGCCAAGGCCACATAGGTAATAAAGAAAGTAAAGATTAAAATTTGGGATTCTCTGATTCTAAATCTAGAACTCTTTCTAAGTGCTCCAACCAGGCTGACTTTTTAACATGTCATGGCACACAGAACAAAGTTAAGTAGGATCACCTTGGCCCCTTGGTAAAAAATTCTTAAATACTATCATTGGGAGAATGGTAGACGACCTATTAGAGCAGGAATAAAGAGAAGCAGTGACAAGTCAGTGACAGCTTTGAATCATATAGGTTCTTGGACACTAGTTGGACAGAAAGATAAGCAGCTTTAGGGGACATATGCAAAATTAATAATCTTGGATTTTGAAAATCCATATTCAAACATCAGAATTCCAGTCCCAAACATAATTGTCCTAGAATCTTTGCAACAGGGAATCTAAAGAGGAGAAATATGACATAGTTACCGAAGAATAAATAATTTATATCTAAATTATTTGCTACAAAAATCAAAAGGTCCAACTTTGTAAGCTCCTTGTAAAAACACATCATTATAGGATTTGATTTTTAGCAAAAGGTAAATCTAAATTCCTGGTGAATTTTAGGCTGTTCAAAGACCAAGTTTGGGCTAAAATCTGAACTAAATGAATTCTAATTTTAAAGGAACATATGAAATTCCCCAAATGACAACTGAATAAACAAAATTAAAAGCAACTATTATCTTAAGTTTATGAGACAATGTCTTTAAATCTAGAATGAGTAATAGTCTCTGCTTTTCCAAAATTCATGCATTCAACAAATATTTACTAATTATCTATCATGTACAATATATTTGTTTTAGGTGTTTTACTGACTAATGCTAAGATTAGCCACCATTAGCAAACATCTAGGCATTGATTCATAGATTACTTAGAAGAAGTTTTAGAAATCACTTTGTCTATTCCCTTCATAGGGACCATAGCAGAAGAAGCTGGTAAAGTGATTTGCCTAAGATTCTAGAGATAGCTAGTGATTGAATTGAGGCTAGAATCCAGGCTCCCTGATTCCCAGTACAGAACTTTTTATGCTATACAACATATTTTATATCTACTATCTCTTCATCCATATACACATATTTCATATGTGACATATATATCTGTATGTGCCAGCTCAGGTTTTCCCATCCAAAGTTGTTTAATCAACCAATCAATCAATAAACTTTTATTGTACATCTACTATGTGCCAAGTACTCTGTTGGGTGCTAAGGTTTACAAATGCAAAGAAGGAAACAATTCTTACTCTCAGGGAGCTTGGTTAATACATTGAAATCAAATTCCTCTGAGAAGTGGCAAAATATTACTATAACATTATTTGGCTGATTACTCATTTCTAACACTGTTCAGATGGAACTAACTGCCTCTATAATAATGATTTCATAATATATTTTTGCCTAAAGTCATTATGAAACTAACAATATTAGATCAGGTACATAGTCATGTAAAACATTACTGCATGTGATACACATGTAGTAAATGCATCACACATAATGGTTTCAGGGGCAGTTCCTCTCCCCTTTACCCCCAAATAATCATACTACTGATTTTCTGCAGAGAATCTTGCTAGAAGGGTTCAGCTTGGTATAACCTTTCTATTGTCATACAAAAACAAAAGTGAACTTCTGAGAGGCAACATAGTGTACCAACTTTTTTTTTTTGTAACTTCCAGTTACAAAGATATGGTGTCAAAATCAACTTTATACAAAGACTAGCTATATAATCCTGGGCATCATTTAGCCTCATTGAGTCTCAGTTTTTTCATCTGTAAAGACAGGGATAATAGTAACAGCTATTTCTACATGATTTTTGTGAAGCTCAAATGAGATAAATTATACAAAGACCTTTGCAAATTTTAAAATCCTACTTAAGTTTAGATGAAATGAATGCTGCGGCTACAACTATTCTTAAATTGCATTTAGGTGAATTATTGTAATATTCAGGGAAATATTACCTAAAAGAAATTTGTCCCCATCTTTATATTCTCTCTATACATTCTATTGGGTAAGTTTGAATCAGGCTAGAAATAACATAGCTTCTGAACCAAAGGGTCCTGTGTATCTTTTCCCAGATGATATATCTCCTGAAATACAAAATTAGGTCAAGAATAAATGAGTAAGGAATACCCCTGGGAGGAACACAATTTTACTAAAACTGGAAAGGGTTTACCATGATTTCCTTGCTAACTAATCGGAAATCTAGAAAGCAAATTCAAGTTATGCAACAGCTTCTAGACATCCAGTCTAGAGAAGTCAGTACTCTCTTGTAAGCCTAGCTGGAAGAGCTGAAGTCGGCACCATTTTCTGGCAGATTCTGCAGGTCTTTCAATGTGAGAAACAATGTATTGTAATTAATGCAGATTTTTCTTGATTCCCTGTCTCCACTGCAGGCAAAAATGTCAATTTTTCACTTCTGAAGCAGAGTTTCATGACAACTTAAAAAAAATGTGACCTGGATGTAAAACTTCCAGAAATTCAAAAATGAGTTTAGCTGTTGAGTGTGCTATATGTAGACTTTTTTCTTATCCCTTCTTTTTAAAGACTTAGAAAGAAAATATGTGTGTGTGTGTGTGTGTGTGTGTGTGTGTGTGTATAAAGAAAAAGAATGTTAATGTTTGTTTTATGTAAAAAAAAGAATGGGGGAGGCAATAAAAGAACATCATGGTATACTGGAAAGAACATTGACTTTAGAGTCAGAGAATTCTAAGTTAAGTCTTGGTCCTATACTGTGTCTGACTTTGGTGAAATTTCCTTTAGGGCCTCAGTTTTTTCATCTGTAGAATGAAATTAGGAATCTGTAGAAAATATTCTTAGATGTCTTCCACTTCTACATCATATGATCCTATGGCTTCAGAACTTACATGGAGATAGTAAGTAAAATCAGAGCCCAGGTGTATTTAAGGTCCACTGAAGGTTCTCTCCAATATCTCTCCCCCCCCGCCCCCACCTCTTTTACATGTTATATTTTAGAAATGATCTTTTTGTAACTTAAAACTTCTGTAACCTCGTTCAAGGCATGGATCTAACAAATAATTTAGCATGGAATTAGGAGGAATGAAGTACATTATCACACTATTTTCCTATAACCACCTCATAAACCATTTCATACTGCAATTTTCTTCCAACATGAAAGTGAAGAAAAGACCAGAAAAGGAAACAGACACTTATCAAAGAGGAAGGGAAAAAACCAACCAACCAAACAAACAAACAAACAAAAAACAAGGGAGACAGGAGGTAGAGTTGGTCTAACTGACAATCTTGACTTTGTTTTTAGATTTACTAGTCATACCTCTGAATGTAGTCTACTCTAATTAACACGTGGGAGAATCTTATCTAGACCCTCAAATAGATCTTGATCCCATCAATTTAGATGTTCCCTGAAATGATACAGATCTTAATCCATGAATTCCTGGCAATCCTGTTTAATTCCTGCTACAGCTCTTATTAAATCTACCTAATATGATGGTGGTAGTGGTGGAGAGGGCTTTCTTCTTTTTTACTTTATGAAGATGTCAATGAAACATTCAATCTATCCACCTGATGACCTTCCTATCTTCTTTGATAATACATTTCCCTAATGATATCTTTTATTTATGTTCTTCTTCCAAGTTCCTTATTTGTTATTTATTATATTCAGTATGCCCTTAATATATGCCTCTTCATTGGCCTCTCTGGGATTCTCACTTATTAGAATTTTGTTTTAAACTTAACAGTCATATTATACAACTGTTGAATATAGAGATTAGAAAGATGGACTTTAGTTTCTAGGAGTCACATTTGAAAGAATTCCCTCAACATACTAACAATAAAAACAATCTCTTTGGAGGAAGAAGAAAAGAATAACTGAAGTGGGGAGCTGGGATTATAGGTGTGTGCTTTCACATCTGGTTTCTGCAGCTTTTGATACTGTTGACCAATTTTTTTTCCCCCCTAGAAGCTCTTTTCTTCCTGGGCTTTTTTTGTCACTGTTCTGCAGATTTTTCTTCTACTTGTCTGATTGCTCTCTCTCAGTCTCATTCTGGATCATATCTCATCTTCTGCCCACTTGGTATGGGCATTCTCTAAGGCTCTGCCCTAGGCCAACTTCAGTCTACTTCCTATACAATCTCTTGAAGATTGCATGTGTTCCCATGGGTACTAGCACAAACTATCCATAAATAACTCTCAGACCTATTTCTCTAGCCCTAATCTATCTTATGAACTCCATTCACACATTGTTAGCTATTTGCTAAATAGTTATTCCTAAATGTTCTATAAATATATCAAACTCAAAATGTTGAAAACACAACTCATCATCTTAATCTTAAACTCAATAATTTTTCACCCTTCCTATAGGCATCTTGGTATGTAACAGGGTTATCACCAACCATTTATTCTTCCTCAATTACTCTTCCCCTATATCCAGTAAATTGTGAAGTCTTATTGCTGCACATGACTTGTGCCTGCATGGCATTTTCCAATCTGTCCGCTGTTCTCCACTCTTATAGTCACTAGCACAGTTTAGATAGCTCATCATCTCTCCCTGGAAAAAGCATCCTAATTACTCTTATTGATTGTCAGTTTCTGTTCTTCAGACCATCTTGAAGAAAGTGTCCTAAATAATCTTCCTCACATACAAGACTGACCACACTAGTCACCTGTACAAAAATAATAATAATAATAATAATAATAATGACTCCTCATTAGCTTTAGGATAAAACATCCATTCTGGGATTTAAGGCCCCAACACAGCCAAAATCCTATGTCCTTTCCAGCCTTATTATTTTCCTGTTGCCCTTATCCACATCCCAATCAAACAATTAATTAGCTGCTAATCAACTTAATATTCTATTTCTTGCCTTATGTTCTTTAAAAGCCAAACTTCATACCCATCTAATCTCCCTCCCTCAAAATTTGTTGTTGCTGTTGTTTTTAAAGCTCAGCTACCAGGAAGGCTGATCATAGTGGGTCTCTTGAACTAGGTAGTTCTGAGCTGCAGTGAGAAGACTAAACTATTTTAAGCATCACTGTGGTGAGCCTCCAAGAAAAGAAAGTCACCAGGTTCTCTAACAAAGGCTGTGCTAACCCACGTCAGAAACATACTTGGGTACAAAATTCCTGTGCTGATCAGTAGTGGGGACCCATAATTATACTCCATGCTTCCAGCGTAGGTGAGAAATTAGGTGGGAAATCTAGTATTAAACAATAAGCACAAAACAAAAAAAAAAAAAAAAACAAAAAAACAAATATTTCTAGATAAATAGGTAAGCCACAATTCTAAGACAAAACACTATTTACTGAATTCATGAGTTATGACTACTGACCCAGAAATAGATTTGCAGAGTATCAGAAACAGAAGAGACTAAGAAATCATCTGGTCCAGTTCTACTTAATTAAGAGAGAAGGAAGGAGAGACTCAGGCATGTGAAAATGACATGAAATCTCAGAGCCAGTCCAGAGTATGTCTAGCATATAGGTCTCCTGAGTTTCAGCTCACAGCTCTTCGATAGCTCTGTGGTAATATCTACAAAGTAGCAAGCCACCAGGTAATTTAGGAATTTCCTCATTTTCTCATTCTCCTCTCTCTCCCACAGATACTTTGGTAAATTAATATTGGTGGCATCCTCAAACAGCATTAGTAAATAGAAGTGACTTTTTTTTTCAGTAGGAAATGCTTAATTGAAGCACTCTAGAAAAGACCCAAGGAGCCCGCTTTCTGCAGAATCTGCATTTTTATACTTAGAGTCCTCTAAAGATGAATGGGAAGTGAGGAGAGAATCATAAAACATAATGGAACTCATGGATGGCCCCTTAAGTGACTGGCATCTCTAATTGGGATTCTTTTGCTCTTTAATCCCTGGGCAAGTGGCAATCACATTTCCTGCCTACCAACTTGTGTCCATCACACAATCACACTTGGTAGGGACAGCTTGAAAAGTTTTAGTTGGCAGCAAATGTGCTAATGAAGCTAAATGACAGAATTGGTAGAGATAATTATATGTAACATTACCTCTCCTCTACCCTAGGTTGATCACTTCTGTAATGAGGCCAGCCCACTGGATGCTATTGAAATATCCATGGAAAATTTTCTGCCAAATAGTTCCAAGCAAGACCCCTGGCATTTCATAAAGAAACACTACAATGAAAACTATGGTGAGCCTAGGAAAACCCACTTAATACCTCATGTTTATGGCAGAGCAAAATCTCTGTCCTCTAAAATATCCCTCCTTTCTCTCCCTCTCCTTCCTTATTCCCCTCTTCCCAAAGAAGCCTGAAGCTAAACTTTTCTGTTCTCATTTTAGAAATTTACTCAGTACCAGGACTTTGAGGAATTGTAGAATTTTTTTGTCTGTGAACTTCTGACCCAAAACATCTCAAAAGGACAAGTTCTATCTAGTAGGAAAATAAGCTAATTAAGATTTATGATATAGACTATTTCTCCCATATTTGTCAAGGACAAAAAATACACAACTTTTAGCTATAGTTTTCATCTTTGCAATTCACCCCATTTATAATTACTTTTTAAAAAACTGTAAATGTATGCTTACTGAATCTTTATTTTGCTATGTTACATTTTTAAAGAAAAAAAATCGTATAAGGGAAGGGTCTATGGGTTAATTAGAATTCAGCAAAATTCAAATACATTTGAATTTATAATAAAGAACATTGTTTATAATGAAGAGCTTCTATGAAATATAGTACTCTGCATGGAATTACACTGACCATTGCATATGTTTCTGAATATTGCAGGGGGCAGAAAGGAGATTTCTTTAGAAAACTATCCAGAAATGGATAAAATGGATAAAGCATGAAGAGAAGGATTGTGTTTCCCAGATCTTGATGGAGGACTCTATCAAGAAGGAAGGTGTCAATGTTAAATGTAGATAACAGAATTTTCTCTAAATTTCATCAGAACTTACTTATTACTCTTCTTTTTACATTATCAATGATATTAATAAAACACTGCTGAAATTCTGTTATTATACCAAAATTAGATGAAGGAAAATGATACTGGCATACTTCCCTTCCCAAACTCACTAGTAATTTAGAAAAGTCTAAAGAAAACATCAGAGAGAATATGAAAGTATTCTTCCAATACACCATCCATCACCTCTGAAACTGGAAAATATTGCTCATAGTAAATTTGTATGCCTGAATTTACTTTTAACTTTTCAAGAAAACCTTTCCCTTTGAAATTATTTCCCAGGTCCTTCTAGAAATGAGTTTTGTATAATCCTGTAATATCATTGGCCCTACTGAATTTATCTATAATATCTATGTAGAGGTATGTATTTACATACACATATATGTATACATAGATACATAATTATTCATAAATTCACACATATAGATTCTGACTACCTGTCCTTTTGACAGCATAAGGAAACAGAGATGAGGTCATAATAACATAATAGATTTTAATTAGGCCTGTAGTACTATATTCAAAGTATACAAGAAAATTTAAATTTGCACATTTTTCTGATTCATTGTAAGAAAATTTTTGCAGTACAAATAAGTATATGGATCAGGATATCATGTTACTAAGTTGAGCAAAAACTCTAATAAATTCAAAGGATATGAACTACTCTCAGTTATCTGCATGTAGTGTAGTCATACTTGGCTCCTTTATAAATAATAATCTATTAGTCCACTATTTCCCAGCATTTAACATAGTACTTAGCAGATAACAGGCATATAATAAATCTCTGCCATTTAAAATCAGAAGAACTAAATTTGAATTGTGGTTTTGCTACTTACTACTTGGATTTAGACAAATTATTTATCTGACCTCAATTTTCTAATTTTGAAAAGGAAGGGACTTGATTCAATTATCTCTAAGGCCATTTTTGAACTTCAGATCCTAGAATTTCTATTATTTGTTTTTATCAGGTGTTGTTTCAGGTTAATAAGATACCTAAATACAAAGACTGATTTAGCCATATAGAATGGCAAATCTATAAAAATTTTACGCAAAAGTAGAGAGATTTTTCATGCTATAATAATAATAGCTATCAATTATATCGTGCTCCCTATGTTGCAGGCTCTATGCTAATCTCTTTAAATTTTTATCTCATTTGAATCTCAATATAACTTTTCAAGGTAGATGCTGTTATGCATAAAGATTACACAGCTAGAGTTTATACAACTAGAATTTGAGATCAAATCTTCCTGACTCCAGCTCTACTGTGCCACATAACTCTTTTAGAAGATGATTTAGTGGTCAAAGAATATGAACAGACAATTTTCAGATGAAGAAATTAAAAACATTTCTAGTCATATGAAAAGGTGCTCTAAATCACTATTGATCAGAGAAATGCAAATTAAGACAACTCTAAGGTACTGCTACATACCTCTCAGATTGGTTAAGATGACAGGAAAAGACAATGATGAATGTTGGAGGGGATGTGGGAAAACTGGGACACTAAAACATTGTTGGTAGAGTTGTAAAGTGATCCAACCATTTTGGAGAGCAATTTGGAACCATACCCAAAGGGCTATCAAACTATGCATACCGTTTAATCCAGCAATATTTATATATCCCAAAGAGATCTTAAAGGAGGGAAAAGGACCCACTATGCAAAAATGTTTGTGGCAGTCCTTTTTTGTAGTGGCTAAAAACTGGAAACTGAGTAGCTGCCCATCAGATGGAGAATGGATGAATAAATATTGGTGTATGAATGTTATGGAATATTATTGTTCTATAAGAAACAATCAGCAGGATGATTTCAGAGAGGTCTGGATAGACTTACATGAACTGATGCTAAGTGAAATGAGCAAAATCAGGAGATCATGGTACACAGCAACAGTAAGATTATACAATGATCAATTCTGATGGACATGGCACTTCTCAACAATGAGACAATTCAGACTAGTTCCAATGATCTCATGATGAAGAGAGCCATTTACATTCAGAGAGAGGACTATGGGAACTGAGTGTGAATCATAACATGGAATTTTTACTCTTTTGTTGTTATTTGCTTGCATTTTATTTTCTCTCACTTTGATTTGATTTTTCTTTTGTAGCAAGGTAATTGTATAAATATGTATGCATATATGGAACTTATATATTTTTACCATGTTTAAAACATTGTATTACTTGCTATCTAGGAGAAGGGGTGGGGAGAAGGGGGAATTGGAACACAGGGTTTTCCAAGGGTTAATATTGAAAACTTATCCATGTGTATCTTTTGGAAATTAAAAAAAGATGATTTATGTTTTTTACTTCAAACTTTTAAGCTTTCTACTTGTTGGTCAATTCTCCCACCTTTAGATCTTTTAAATTGTAGATCTTTTAAAAACTTACTTCATTCTTAAATAAGAAAAGAAAATCAATACCTATCTAACTATACTTATGGCTTCTATATGGCCTGCAACCAACCTCTATTCAGTAGCAATTTATAATTGCCTTTTAAGTATAGGGAGTGGATTATATTAAAAGGCAAAAAAAAAAAAAAAAAAGGTTCTGCCTTTAAGAAGTTCAGATTCACACTGAGGAGGGGACTACTGTTCAAAAACTGGATGCTGGATCTTATATCTTGCTTTTCTGTAGAGCCTGGGTTTAGGAAAGTAGATGTAAGTTTCTAGCAGGAATTCATTAAAAATCCTAATATCTCCAGAAAAAAAAAGAATCCAGAATTTCATTGGCTATAATTGAGCTAATTTGAGCCAAGGGACCTTCTCCCTAGCTATATTCTGGCCCAAGTTCCCAATATGACTTATATTCAAAACTCAATCACTAGGCTTCAAGAAGCCTAGAGATATTGTGGCTAAGCAGAAACTTTCATTATATAAACATGAACTTATAATTATAGTTGTAGCTTCCTAGAATATATGTGTGTACAAGTGATAACTTTTATTGAATTTCTGTAAACAGCATGTGGTTTTGCCTTTGACTTATATTTGTGGCAGGTAAAAATGATGCTGAGGCACAGTTTTCTCCAGGACAAGATATCATTAATAATAATAGTGATACATATAAGGTTAGTAAAACAGGTCATGCTGGAATCTTAGCAAAAAGTCAGAGACCTAAGCATGATCAATTTTTTCTAAGTTAGGCTAGCAGTAATCAAAAAATTGGGTCAGTGACTTCTTAGGATCACCAGAAACCCCAGTAATAGCCAATATGGTGTTTAAAACCTTAGGTATGTCTTTCTTTTCATTAAGCTGACAGTATATCTTTTGGACCTCCCAGACAAAGGTAACATAATCTCAATTGGTAGATATTTTAATTTTTAATGAGGAGGTGGATTAAAAGTTCTGAGTTCCTATGCTCAAAAAGTTATCAAACTGTGCATACCCTTTGATCCAGCAGTGTTACTACTGGGATTATATCCCAAAGAGATTATAAAGAAGGGAAAGGGACCTGTATGTGCACGAATGTTTGTGGCAGCCCTTTTTGTAGTGGCTAGAAACTGGAAACTGAATGGATGTCCATCAGTTGGAGAATGGCTGAATAAATTGTGGTATATGAAAATTATGGAATATTACTGTTCTGTAAGAAATGACCAACAGGATGATTTCAGAAAGGCCTGGAGAGACTTACACGAACTGATGCTGAGTGAAATGAGCAGGACCAGGAGATCATTATATACTTCAACAACAATACTAGATGATGACCAGTAGATGTATCAGGCCATCCTCAGCAACGAGATCAACCAAATCATTTCTAATGGAGCAGTAATGAACTGAACTAGCTATACCCAGAAAAAGAACTCTGGGAGATGACTAAAAACCATTACATTGAATTCCCAATCCCTATATTTATGCACACATGCATTTTTGATTTCCTTCACAAGCTAATTGTACAATAATTCAGAGTCTGATTCTTTTTGTACAGCAAAATAATGTTTTGGTCATGTATACTTATTGTGTATCTAAGTTATATTTTAATATATTTAACATCTACTGGTCATCCTGCCATCTAGGGGAGGGGGTGGGGGGGGGTAAGAGGTGAAAAATTGGAACAAGAGGTTTGGCAATTGTTAATCCTGTAAAGTTACCCATGTATATATCCTGTAAATAAAAGGCTATTAAATAAAAAAAGAAAAAAAAAAGTTCTGAGTTCCAATTATTTTCTCTTCGGGAGAAGAGTCAATCTTCTGGTGATGGGATTAGTCTGGGAGTGTAGAAAAGAGAGAGCTGGATTGGCCTTCAGGTGTGACTAGTCATGCCCCTCTCTAATGCTACAGGAATGATAATTGCTTTATGAGAACCAGCTCAAGGCAAGAAAAACAAAAGCCATCTTAATTAAGTTTACTCCTCCGGCTCCCAAATTTGACTGACTCCTATTTGAAAATCAAGTCACTCTTAACTTGGATGAGAAAAAAAAAGCACGGACAAGACAGATGTCCCCTAAGGAGAGTCTAGCCCAAGTTGCTTCTCTCTTGATGGGTTAAATAGAAGTGGGAGTCCCACTTTAAAATGGCTAATGAGCATATGTCCCAGGTTCTAGAAATAAACACGTTCTCCAACAAGATCTTATTTCAAACTAGAAAAGGTGTCCTTTCAACTTAAACTAAGAGATGGGGTTTTTCTGACATGGGGGAAAGGTTGGATAACAGAATAATATCAATTAGCAAATGATATAGCATAATATTTTCCTTATGTTAAAAAGCCTAGAAATGTTGGAATTTAAATTTTCACATGATCTTGAAAGTACTTCTGGAAAGCAGGAGTGCATTTTTGATAGTGCATCTTTGAAAGCTTCTTATACTTCACCTTTAAATGAATAATTTTTGTAGTTTGTTTTTTAATAGGTAATCAACTATTAATAGAAATTTGAGATAATGAAATTTAAGTGAACCCTGTGGTGAGCCCTATGTAAAAATCTACATATTTTTGTAATATCTATTTTTAAAATAAATTGCCTATTGTGTAAATCTTTTTCTTTAAATTTTCTTAAATAGGAACATTCTTGCATCTTAAAAATTGCTGGCAATGATTTGTGATTCATAGTGAAAGTCTGAAGTTTGCAATAGAAGTATAAGAATTCTTCAAGGTTAGAGATACAATCTGGAATTGAAATATTTATTGAGTTCCCAGATGAGCTCCTGCTTATGAGGATAAACTAACTCATTAAGATCAATCATGATTTGGGTTTCCTATGGACAGAAACCTTACTTTCACAACTCTTCTATAGATGAAGTAGAGTTTAGTGCTCTGATGACTTCTATTGTGGTACCTTAAGTAGAATCAGATCAATTTTAATTCATAGTTCCATTATTATTATGACTTCCTAAAGCATGAAATAGGTAGTTAATTTACTTTTAAGTTTTCAGTTATTTCTGTTCATTCTGCTCAATGACACAACTTGCTGATGATTTTAATGAAGACAGCTGTAGATAACTATGACTGGTTTTGGACTGATTCCAATTGATTTGAAATTTTTGTAGTTTATTCATTTTTTCACTGCATGGATTTTTCAACTACTTAGAAATTCTCCATAGACTTTACAGAATTTATGATGCATAGGCATTGTGAGCTCAAAAGAATAGCAACAAACTGAGGATGTGTCTGCACATCTGGCTTCTAGCTCATGGAGTTCCCTTACATATGATCCTTACATCAACAACACTTTTTTTTCTTGGGCTGTTTTAAGCAATTGTTTCTATTATTATCTGTTTGCTGTGTCTGGCTCTTCATGTCTCCTCAACATGAATTTCAGAAGAAATAATGGTGCTTAAAATAAATCCAAAAATTAAAGGAATTTTGCTTTTGTTAAAGGCTTTTCACCTTTGACCCAGCACTCCAGAGCTTATAATGGGCTCCTGAGGGGTTGTTGTTGTTCATCCTTTTTTGAAGAGGTCCAATGAGATCATAGGGTGATGTTTTGACTTCTGCATGAATTGAATTTAAGAGAGGCAGAGTTGCAGAAAGTTGTCAGCCTTACTCTCTCTTCCATAGGCATTGAAGTCCAGTGGCAAGACTAAAGTCAGGAGGATTGGTGATGGCTTGTAGATGATCTTGACATCTTTTGACCAAGCTCTAAGCTGGTTACTTAACTTGCTTCATCTGCCTTCATGGTCACTGAAACAATTGTTCTCATCTGTCCAGTTCACGAGGGAAAGTTTTCACAAGCTTGGAATAGACGATCTCCCAACTTACTGAGAGGCTTAAGGTCTGTAAGTTACTCTCAATTTGGTTTTGTTTTTCTGCCAAGATGGTTTTACTGAGTATAGTTACTGTGAATACTATAATTTCTTGGAACCATAGCTGAAAGTTGGGTGCCAAGTGAACACCAAAGGTAAATGAATAGTTTTGAAGGGGGCTCAGCAAAACCTTACATCAGAGATGCTAGTTCTCTCTGAACATGCTAAATACTCCTTATACCTCACTGATGAAAGTTCTCTAGAATTATACCCAATGCAAATCTACCACATTATTTCTCCTCTAGCTCTGGTACTAGTAATCAACTCAAATAACTATATTTGAAAAAGAACAATTTCTTTTGTCTCATGACAATTTATTGGTCTAGACCTCAAAAGATTGACATGATTTCTGATACAAAACACCTCTCTACAGCTACCATTCTATTACACATGTTGTCTTTCCTTATTAGAATGTAATGGTGACAGAGAGGTATTACTTTTTGTATTTGAATATTCAGTTCTTCTCATGGTGCCTAGAACATAGGAAAGACTTTATAAATGCTTTTTCATCCATCCATTGATTCATTCATTTCTAAGGAGGTATGAATAAGTTTCAAATCTTGATTTCAGAGAAATAGCAGTGGTATAATAGAATGAATACTAGATCTGAAGTCATGTGATCTGGATTCCCAAACTCATTCTGACACTGTATATCTGTGTGAAAAATGTATGATCTCCTGTGACTCCTCTTCCTTGTCCTGTTTCTTTATCTTCAAAATGAAGTGGTTGTACTCTATGATCTATAAAGTACCATCCAAGTCTAAATTCTATTGTGGAACAGAGTTAATACACAGATTATGAGCAAGTTGTCTCCTCTCCTTGATTCCAGTCATATTTTTTTCTGTTGTTGCTTGGTCTTTCAGGCTGTACTTGAGTTTTCATGGCTCTATATTGGGTTTTCTTGGAAAAGATACTGGAATGGTTTGCCATTTCTTCTCCAGCTCAGAGGATAACTAAGACAAACAGGGTCTTGCCCAGAGTCACACAGCTAGTGTTTGAGGGAACTCAAGAACATGTATCTTCCTGACTCTAGACTCTGCTTGATCAATTATGCCACTTAGCTGACCCAATAGACTCCCTCTAAGATAAAACATAAGTTCATCAGCCTGGAATATAGAACTCCTTACTATCTTTGCTTTCAGTCTACCTTTCCTGGGCTTACTGTTCATTGTTCTTCCTGTACTTTGCTGATCAAGTTGGTCTACATGTTCCTCAAATTTGGTACTCAATTTTCTAGCTCTTTTTCTTTAGACATAAGATATAGTATTTCCTCAATTCTACCTAACTTCCTAAAATTTTAGTTCATGAATCATTTACAGTATAATTTTCTCAATCTCTTTAGTTGTTAGTTTCTGCTCATTCTTTGTCAAATCATAACATTTCTCTTTAAATACTAGAAGGCAAGTTTCCTGAGAACAGAAGTGGTTTTTCATCCTATAGCATGGTGTAACCTTGCACAAAGCAGATTCTTAATAAATGCTTGTTGCATTTGGATTATACTGAAAGCTTGAAGCCTCTGGAGTATAGTAATATACTAGGGTATTGGGGGAGAGTGGGAGTTTTAAAAGTACAGAGGGTTCCAAGTACAGAGGGTTGCAATTTTCAAACCTTGCTTGGGGCATTGATGAGTTATCCAAGCTCTTAGAAGACACTTTATGTATCAGAGGTGGGATGTTGAGGCCATTTACTGTTAATATTCACTTACTGGGCACTAACCATAAGCACACCATTTAGTGTCTTGAATGCAATTGGTGGATTAGAGTTAATTCCTCTCCACAAGACATTTAACATTTACTGAAAATTCCATGTGGGAAAGTGATAAGACAGAAGGCGAGAAACTACAAACAGAAGGCTATGACAATGTGGTTCAGCTTTTTAGCTGCTATTTTCTCTTCCATTTCTCTCCCCCCGCCTCCACTTCTCACTTGTCTTCTCTACATTCTTAGTCTCCCTTCCATCTCAAAGTCAATTGAAACTTATATGGACCCGGGTTTCAGTGAGCTCAAGAAACAAAAATCAGATTAAAAAAAAAAAAAAAGATATCCTATTGGTGCCTATTGGTGGTAGTATATTGTCAGTTTTAAGAATAACATAGGACTGAAAAAAATAGAGGCACCAATATATTGTAAAGGTCAGGAGACAGAGCAGAATTAAATATTTCTCTATGTTGATTTCTTTCTCCCAATCTCTACTTATCTAAGAGCACATTTACAAAATTCTACAGCAATGATCTTCAGGAAATTCAGAATGCTCAGAGAGCATCATTTGCCTGGGGTGCCTTTCATCCTTTTGGAAATGGTTGTTTACTTCTGCTAATTTAGGCTCAGAGTATAAAATATTAAATAGTTATTAGTAAAAACAGGGGACCAGGAATTGCTTGAAGAGAGACCAATATTGTAGCCAGCTATCTTACTGCTCTTCAAACATTAATCAATAGCTCATAGTTAATTAATCACCACTGAGTTTATTTGGTGATAAAAGTAGAATTTCCTATCAGTAGGAAGAAGAAAAATTGTGTTTTAAAACTCTTTTAAATATGCTCACTTTTGTAGACTTACAAGAGGTAAAGAATGTCTTCCTTTTTGTAATTATTCAGGTTCTTACAGAGTGGAAGGGAGGGGAACAAAATGAAACAACAGCTGACTTCTACCATAGTCTCCAAGATCTTATGGGAGAGAATTGCAGAAGTGGAAGGAAATCAAAATAAAACAAAGAAAATAACTTTAGAAAAGTCTGTTTTACTTATGCAAACCGATAAATTATTTTATCTTAGTTCTTTTCTTTTAAAATTCTCCAAGACTTAAATTTTTTTTAAATAAAGAAAATAAAGGAAGAGACTGCATAATAGAGCAAAGTTGGGGAAACTGGATCATTTTGCAAATATTAAGCCATATACCTGTGGATAAATTTCTTTGGACCTGGTTTTATTCAGCTGTAAAGCATTACAGTCCACATTCCAGGCAAAATAGCATACTAGCTATTCCTCAAACATGGCAGATTTTGTCTCCCATCTTTTTGCTTTTGAACATGTTTCAAAAGCACTCCCTCCTTACCTTCAGAATAGAATTCTTAGCTTCTTTCCATCAAGGCTCAGCCCAGTTCTACCTTAAATGAAGAACTTTTTCTGATTTCTGTAGTAGTTAGTTCTTTCTCCCTCATCAAAATATTTTCATTTACTTAGGAATTAGATTATGGCTAACCCAACTCTCTCATTTTAGAAATGAAGAATATGAGACTCAGAAAAATATAATAATTTGCCCAAGGTCACAATTGTCGGAGGTGGTCTCTTTCCTCCTTCCCTTTCTCCTTTCCTCCTTCTCTCCTTTCCTCCTTACTTCCCTCCTTCCTCCCTTCTTTCCTCCCTTCCTTCCTCCTTTCCTTCCCCCCTTCCTTCCCAACCTCCCTCCCTCTTTCTATCCCTTCCTTCCTTCCTTCCTTCCTTCCTTCCTTCCTTCCTTCCTTCCTTCCTTCCTTCCTTCCTTCCTTCCTTCCTTCCTCCCTCCCTCCCTCCTTTCTTTTTTCCTCCCTTCCTTCCTTTCTTTTCTTCTTTCCTTCTTTCCTTCCTTCCTTCTTTTCTTCTTCCTTCCCTCTTTCCTTCTTCCTTCCCTCTTTCCCTCCTTCCCTTCCTTTCCTTTCATTCCCCCCTCTCCCACTTCTGTCTGTCTGTCTGTCCATCTCTCAGGAAATTGAAGGAATGAATTCAGACCTTTGAGTGCAATATCAGTGAGGGAGAACTCCCAGCTTTTACAGATTGCCAATTTGTTAGAGAGTAGCATGGGTGAGTCAGAAGTGAAGATTAAAGGTAGGACTTTAACACAGGTTTTCCTGACTCTGACTCGCTAAGTTCTCTATTAGCTATTTCATGGAATTTTTCTCTGCTTTATATGTAGCAGACACTTAATAAATGTTTACTGAATAGAATATCATTATAATAATGGTTTTTTGCTTGTTAAAATGGCAGGCTTAGCAAGTTTATTTCACTGAGAAAAGGTCAAGAGCCAATTCTTTGGTTACACGCATATTTAAGCAGTCATATAACTATATTTTTTTCTTAATGCAATATATTTTTTTGTAAGTCTTTCAAATTATATTCCATTGAATAGCATGAAGAGGCATGAGGAGACATTCTGAAAAAAAAAACTATACTTATATAAGAAAGGGCTTTTATTTGAGGGGACGGATGAATTGCATGCATGTTTATGCATATATGTATGCACATATGTGTAAGTGTATGTGCAGGTGAGTTAGTGGTTAATGAGAGAAGTAAAAAATTTTGAAAATGAAGAAAAGAGTGCCAAAATATTAAAAATACATAGAATCAAAAATTTTAAAGGAGTTAAAGTAGCAATTATCTACTTTAACAAAAATTCACACTTTCTCCTTTTTCTCATACCATTTCCCTTTTTTATAGAAATTTTTGTGTTTGCTGAATGTTAAGTTCATAGTAAACAAAATCAACACTCTTAAAAACTAAAACAAACTATGAAAAATCCTTTTGTCTTTTATGACAAGTTGGATTTTAATCAGTATATGACCTAAGCTGTCAATTTAAGAGTGTCACAAACATCAAATAAATGAGATCATGTTTGACTGCATCATTTTCTCCAGCTAGGAACTGATATTGCTATTCCCTGGAATTTTTTTTTTAATTGAAAGGTTTAAAATACACACACCTCCCATTTAGCTTCAAAAGGAAGGGAATATTTTGCGGGAAAATGAGATCTATCATTCTCTTTTTTCCATCATCTATCCCCTGTGAACTATCCAATATGATGAAATGGCAAATATTCCTGTAGAAAAGTCATTACTTAAAAACGGAACAGAAGGCAATTATGAGAAAACAGAACTAGGCATGTACATCACCTGAAAAAGAAATCAATTCAGAGAATTTTAGAATGAATAGCAACATGGCCATATTACTTAGCCAGCAATCTGGCTATTTACAGTAGGACACTTAAATTTTTAAAAAGGCCAGGGGAGAGTTAAATCATAAGCCATTTGACCTGAAGTCCATTGTGCAATAAAGATCTTGGTTTTCTCTCCTGAATAGAGGATTCTTTATATAGTTCCCAACTTTAGTCTGGCTTTAAAAACATAAACAGTTCTCAGAAGTGTAGGTTAAGAAAATGATAGCTCTCAATTTAAAATTTCCTTGACCACAACAAGTGGAAATAATTAGATTACCTGCTTTTTCTTCACCTTTTATGGTTTTTAAGTCAAGATTTTATCAAGCTCATCTGTCATGAATTATCACTCAACAACTTCAATAGTCTTCATTTCACAATGACTTTTATTTTTTTTTTTAAATCATTTCAAATTGAACAATATAAGCACTGAATGGCTAATAGCATTAAAATAAACTAGCAACCTGGGGTCGTCAGAGCAAGAAATCAATCAACTCAATGATACTTGTTATGTTAAATTATCATGCTAGCAGATGGAGTCAGCAGTTATTATCAATAGCCAGTTGAACACACACCCCTTCTATGGGACTACAATTGTAGAAGAATGCCAAGAGTTGTACATTATCAATTCAGACACTTTAACAGCATAGGCCATAATTGCACTGACTGCCACAACTGAGTAAAAGGTCAGTTACTTGCATTATAAATTCATGTCCTTTAGCATGTTCAATTCATTGTCTGCCATGAACTCCTATAGTGGTTGCCAAATATTGTAGAAGATCCTCCAACCTACAGGAAAATGTGTCCTAACTGTATACAATGAATTTCTTTCTTTTTTTCACTTACTTATTTATTCATTTGTTCATTCACTCAACAAATGTAGGGGAAAGTATACTGACACTGGAATCAAAAACAGGTTTTAATCTCATTTCTGCCATCATTTTATTGTGTAATATTTGACAAGTCATGGATTTTATTTTCATCTGTAAACAAGAGATGGGTGGACTGGGTACTTCTAATATTTCTTACAACTAAAATTTTTAACATTTGTTAAATATCTAGTACTATGCATAGTGATTTACTAGGTGTTGTAGAGCAGTGGTGTTAAACTCCCAAATGGAAATGGGAGTTGCAGATGGAAACTAAACTGTACATAAAGATCCTAGTGGGCACAGAAATGTCTTAGTTTAAAAAAAGTAATATTCTCTCTGTTTTATTGTATTTTGTTTATTTTAAAAACTATTTTGCAATTACATTTTTTTTTTCTGGTTCAGGAAGCATTTTGGAGTGTTGGAGCCACATGTGGTTAATAGTCTCATTTTTGACAAGTCTGGCCTGGAGATATAATACAGGTTTTTCTGCTGTATATTTGAGGAGATGTCTATCTTTCCAAGAAGTGAAATAATAATACATGCAATTTTTGTGAAACAAGTTCTCACATGACACAATGGGTCTGGGTATACTTTCAGGGATATCTCACTGTTCAGTTTCTTCTCTTCCCTCCCCTCCTTTCTTATCTCTTCTCCTCTACTCTTCTTTCCTCTTCCACTTTCTCCTCTTCCTCTCTCTGTCTCTGCCTATCTATCTCTCTTTCTCTTTCTCCATTTTTATACAATGGCTGCCTAACTGATCAGCTTAGACCGAGCTATCAATATCATAGTCATAGTTGCAGATGCTACAAACATTTTAGTACTGACAGTGTTTTCCTTAATCACCAAGTTTGAAGGATGAACTTGAAGGCAAGCTTCCAAACTCTGCAAGGGAAATTATTTAACCATTGAACTTTTAAAAGAAGATAGTGCCACTGCACATTATTAGATAAGAATATCTTATCTAATAAGAGGAAGGATAAAAGGAAGAAAAGGGACAAAGAAAAAATAAAGAAGCAGTAGAGCAATTTAAGGATGTTTGATCCAATAAAATTCAACTAACGCAGAATTTACTGGCTATTAAAAGCCATTAAAATTTTGAAAAGAGATAGCTAGATGGCTAAGTGGATAGTCTTGAAGACATAAGTTCAAGTGTCTGAGGTCAGACACTTAGTTGCTATGTGATCCTGTGTGATTAAAAGAACTCAATCTCTGTTTGCCTGGAGAAGAAAATAGCAAACTGTTCCAATACATTTGCAAAGAAAGCCTCATGGACAATATAATCAGTGGAGTCACAAAGATTTGTACTCAACTGAACAACAACAATGAATTGAAAATGCTTCTAGTCTGCTTACAATCATGTAAAAAAAAAAAACCCTTCCTTTATGAAGAACTGATATTACAAAACAAATATAGGTATTGTGTACTTCTTGAGCATTTGTGCTTTTAAGGAACAATATTATTATACTATATAAAGGGGCCTTGAAGTTCTATTCTCACATATTGGAGTTATATGAGAACAGAATAGGGGAATACTTTCTGAATGACAATGTTTAATTAGAATGTGAAGAGGTAATTTTTTTGGGGAAAATAAAGATGGAGAAGGAAATGGATTGAGGAAAGGATAATGATGATAATAATAATAATATCTAGCATTTATATAATATATACTATATATCAAACACTATGCTAAGCCTTTACAAATATTGTCTCCGTGAAATATTGTCCCTTTTTTTTACAGATGAAGAAACTAAGAGAAGTAGAAATTAAGAGGCTTGCCCAGAATCATACAACTGATTAGTGTTTTAGACACTTTTTTGAATACAGGTTTTCCTGATTTCAAGTCCACTGCACCATCTAACTGCTTATAACAAGGAGAAATCAACCATTTAGCTTAAACTGTTTTGTAGCCCTGAGAATTAAGATTCTTTATAAGGAAAACTGAATTGAGAAATTTTGAACTCATTATTACATAGATTTGAATAAAAAAAAAAAAGAAAAACAGACCCAATGATCTCTTTATCTGTAACTGCTAAGTTTGATAAAATATACTTACTTTCCATATAAAGCTTTTTTTGTTCTCAACTGCAAATGCCATTCCTACATTGTACTGAACTACCTTGCATTGATTTGATTGATTTTACATATATTTACTCCATATATATTTATATATGTACCTTTTGTTTCCTCAATAGAATATAAGCTCATTAAGAATAGGAATTCTTTCGTTTTTATTTTTATTTTTTGTTTTTATAGCTATAATGCCTACAGTGTCTGGGATATTTAATACATTTTGATTGACTGATGATTTATTTTCTCCTTTGACATCAGTATTATAAAGGAATTCCTCTATAGAGAATTCAGAAGAATCTCTTCTCATGTTATTAAGTCAAATTTGTTATTAAACACCCATGTGCTCAGCACTGGATCAGATGATGGGGAAGAAGTTAAGAATTGGTCCCTTTCCCTTTGATAAGCTTATAATCTTGTAAGGAAGATATGATTTACATACATAAAGCAATTAGAGAAGGTAAACATTGCCATCACAAATACTGTTTCTGTAAAAAGAGGATATAAGATAAAATATTGTTAAAGGATGATAGTTCTGCTAGAACTGTATTTAAGCATCACAAATATTGGTCCAATGATGTTATAATGAGGCTCCTCAATTTTAGAGCTTTTTACTTACAAAGTATTATTGATATTACTGCTACTGTTAGATACCTCCAGTTCTTGTTTTGTAGAAGCATGTTTAACTCCTGTTTCAGTGATATTTCCTATTTAAAAAGTGCTGCTGTCTTTTTAAAGAGAGAAATAAGGTAAAATTTTCAACTATTATTTTATGAGGTGCTTTTCCCCAAGGAAAGGGAGATTGTGTGTTTTTATCTTTCATTTAATGAGGAATTTAAGGAGGAGACAGAGAGAAGGAAGTTAAAAGTAACGTCTTTGTTATAAAAAACTATAGAAAGTGTTAGTTATAAAGAAATATTATGAGAATTTAAGGAGGAATCAGTCTGGAAAGAGAATAGTAAAGAGTGGTGGCTTGACAAAACCAAAGGTAACATTTTCTTATTATATATGGAGAGAGGTTGAGAACAGAGAGAAGATGTAAGTATTTTCTATCTTTACCAATCTTTTGTAACCCTTTCTTACAAAGAGGATGAAGGGGATTTTTGAAAAGTTATTTATTATCCTGAGTGAACAAATTAATATGGGATTGTGTTCTTAACTATGATGAGGATTCATTTACAGTTAATACTGTGAGAGTTTAAGGTGACTCTGGTTATGATCATTCTCACATCTAAAAAGATTGTTAAGCATTACATATGTCTTTGTTTTATTATTGGGTTTATTGTTAATAAATTTTATTCACTCACTAACTTTAATATTTATTTCTCCCTAGGAGATCAGGGGATTTAATGTAGCAAGAGATATGAATAGCTGCTTTTGGAAAATGAGGTTTCTTTGGTTTACTAAATAAATAATATTTGATAAACAGAGTAATATGAATTTAGTTAATTGAGAAATATGAAATATTAATTGATGGTGAAATAGAAAAATATACCTATGGAATATTCTCAACTGTGGGATTATAAGATTAAACATTGGGATATAGCAAGTTGTTGTTATTGTTTGTCTTTTCTTCTTGAAGAGGACCATGACATCAGGGAGATGATGCAAGAGAATTGGACTTAAGAGAGAGAGAGAGCTGTGCAAGGTCACATTGGCTTTTGGTTCCAGTGGCCAGATATAGATCAAGATGACTGGAGAGGGCTCTGGATGAAATGGGAAACCTTAGCCTTTTTAAGCTAAAGTCTTCAACAGGTCTCAGTTTGAGGCTGTACCCATTCAGTGATTAAGGCTGGGTAGCAATTGAGGCAAAGAATCTCCTCTTTCACCTAAGCCAAAAAAAAAAAAAAAATCTAAATAAAGAAATAAAGAAATGAATGAATTTGGAAGGGGCAGAGTTTCAGGGTTTCTGGTAAAGGCAGAAATGACTATTTACATTCAGTCTGAGTCAATCAACACCAAACAATCCTAAATAGGCTTGCTTGGCCTAATAGCTGGTTTAAGGGTTGCCTACTGGTGAAATTGGTAACCATTGTAACCCTGTTACAGGTGAAGAATTGTTTTCATGACATTCTGCAATAGCATTTATAAAGGTGTATCTATATAAGAGATTCTAGGACAGCTGGGTGCCTCAGTAAATAGATTGCTGAGCCTAGAGACAAGAAGACTCAACTTTCCTGAGTTCAAATCCAGTCTCAGAAATTTACTATCTATGTAACCCTGGACAAGTCACTTAATTTTTGTTTGTCTCAGTTTCCTCATATGTAAAATGAGCTGGAGAAGGAAATGCAAACCATTTCAGTATCTTTACCAAGAAAACCCTAAATGAGGTCAGGAAGAATCTGACCCAATTGAAACAGTTGAACACCACCACCAAAAATAAGGCCTTCTAAAATCAGGGTGAATTATATTACCTATGTCCTATGCTGTAGCATACTGGAACTATTTGATATCCTTTAATATGCAGAGAAGAAAGATTCCTGGGTTTAGATTTAGAAATACAAATCCTTCTTTTATTTGACCTTGGACAAATCAGTTAACTTCTCCTGGACCTCAGTTTTCTCATTTGAAAAATAAGAGTTTGATTTGATGATCTCTATGTTCCCTTCCATTTCTAACTCACTCTTCCTAAAACCTGTGTTTTCCTGCTTCTGTGACTTTGCTAGTGCTGCTTCTATTTCCTATGCCTGGGTGATTTCTTCCACTATCCTTCTCTTTTGAAATGCTATGTATCCTGCAAGATTTAGTTAAAATGTCACCTTTCTCATGAAGCATTCCTTAACCCCCCACAACTGGAAATGAATAAAGTTTCTCTAATGTGGTTGTGTTAGTTTCATAGAGATAAGGTTCTGCACATAGTAGGAACTTAAGCAAATTTTGAGCAAGTGATATGTATTGTTTACAGAAAGTGCAGAAGACATGTTATTTGCTTAAAGAAAATTGCTCCTTTGAAATATTATTATTAAAGTTATATGTATGGAAAAATATATTAAAATGCATATTTATGCTGGTACGTTGTATATATATTTTCTAACACTGACATATACATATATAATTTAGTGTAATATAGTTTTATATAATGTGATATATAATATAATATAACATAATGTAATATAGTATGACGATATAATGATAATATAACTGAAAATGATATGATATGGTATTTGATATAATACGATATTTAGATTACTCCAAAAGTTTTAGTTGGTTTTAAGCTATTAAAGCTTCAAACTGCCTAATACTTTTGATTCACTTCTTTATAATATATGTGATAAGGATAGTAATATCCATCAAGATATGTAGAGAGATGATGATGATGTTCTTATAGGATAAAGTATTTAACATTCCTTGGAATCCATGATTTATAATTAATTGCTACTCTGAAATAACTTAATATCTTTAAAAGCTCAATGCAACTTATTTTGGCAACAATGTAAATTTTGTAACTATGCAATTTATATTTGTCATTTCTTTCACAACATAAGTGTTTTATGCAGAAGTAGAACAAAGATAAAATTTTACAGAGTTAAGTAACTCATTAAAGTAAAAAGGAGGGGGTATATGTGAAGATTAAATAGAAAAACAAAATCAAAATTATAAGGTGGTGGTATTGTGGAGAGTTTATTCAGTATAATAAGATGATAAAAAGAAAATTCAGGGCGGCAAAAGGAAAAGAATTCTCTGTAGTACTATTAAAAAAAGATCAGGAAGAACTGAATTGTGCAGAAATAAAAGATATACTTCTAAGTAAATTAATAAGTGTTTGCCAATGCCAAGAGTGAGCACTAACCTTCCATGCAGATAAGGTGTGTGATTATCTTTTTAGTGTGATTTATAGTGTACTGGGAATGACACACCCACACAATCTTTCTTCTCACAGGATATTTCACCATCATCAATTATTTCCTCAGGACTCCCCCAAGGGGCAAGATCAGAGAACCTCAGATACTCAGAATTGCTGGTGACCTCAGAGGCCAACTTTCTAGAATAATCTTTATCTTAAAAAACAAACAAACAAACAAAAACCCAAACCCATGCACAACTTCCCTCCTTCCACCCCCCCCACCCCCACTCCACTCCCCTCCCATTCTCATTATAATATCTCTAACATGTAGCTATCTAGTCACTAGTGGAAACTCTCTTATGAAAGACAACAACAACAACAACAACAAAACAATCTCATCTCTGGAGCCAGTCTATTTCACTTTTGGACAGTTTCAACCATTAAGAAGTTTTTCCTTATCCTAAACTTAAATTGTCTCTGAAGCTTTTATCCACGGCTCCTAGTTCTACCCTGAATAATCTCTTTTCTTTAACATTTTCCTTTTCTCGTGAACTTGACAAACATTGACAAATATGAACATTTCCCTAAAAGAATAGGCCTTAATATGAAAAGGTGAATCTCCATTACAAACAGCTTATATTCATCTCCAATCATTATGATATTGCTTTAAAGATTTGAAGACATAAAATATCCTAAGTCTTTCCTTCTTTAGGCTAAATATGCCCCATTCCTTCATTTGATCTTACATATCATGAACTTACAGTACCTTATAATATTGCTTGCCTTACTTTGGAAGCTCTCTAGCTCATGAATATATTTCCTAAGACATGACAGCCAAAACTGAACAGTTTTTGGTATGTGTTCTGAGCAGGGCAGAGCACAATAGGACTATCCCTGCCCTAAACTTGGATATTATATCTCTTTTAAGTTAATCTGAGAATGCGTTAACTCTGGACTACTACACCACACTGGTGACTCATATTGGGCTTGCTGTTCACTGAACTCCAATAGAATCATAGGTTCACAGACTCAGTGAAAAGGGACCTTTGAGGTCATTTAATATAACATTTCATCCTGTGGATGAGACAGCTAAGGTCCAGACAGGTGGTTACTTGTCAAGGGATCATACAAGTAGTAGTAAATGGAGGAGCTTGGTTTTCACATGGATCTTTCAAGTGACTTGAAGTTCAAACCATTTTTCACTTCACCATTCTGTATTCCTAACATCCAAATGTGAACACATCTATCAAATACTTTTTTACATGACAGTGATTGCGTGACAACACATGGATAGGTTGGAGGAAGAAATGAAATTGGAGGAGAGTTGGAGAGAAGGTGAGGGATATATAGAACATGAATTTCTCCTTCAAATTTCCCCAAGGGCAAACCCCAAAAGGCAGATTAATGAGATGTATCAGAAAGATAACACAGGTAGCCATAAAAGTGCTGTATAATTTAGTTTGAAATATATATAAAATGAAGACTCAGAGTAGATAAAAGATCTGAATAGAGATTGATACTCATTTTCTACTGGCAAATGATAAAACTCTTATGATGACATCAGAGTGCCTGTTAAAAACCATTCTTGTCTTATTAATGTGTCATGAGCCATCTCAGTCCCTTCTTTTAAAGAGAGCAATTACTTTTTCAAATGCCTTTAACCAAACTGGCCTTAATTAAATTAAAAAAAAAAACAATCCATTTTTTTCTTTTCACTAAATTTTTGATTTGTGCATATTTCATTTCAGTATCTCCAGGAGCCCCTTCTTAAAAGATTCATTATTCAAAGGGTTGAATAATCAGTTTAAAGAGGGGCATGTAGCCAAAGACTAAACAGCATAGAGACTTTTGAAATTTCATTAGTTCAGGTATCTAAATGAAGCCCAAGAAGAGCTTCTCTAGTGTGGAGATGGGAAAAAAAAAGTAAAATTAAAAAAAATTCTGAGGAACTTATTACAAGTCAGCACAAAGTACAAAGGAAATCAAAATGAATTCACCTCAGGAATATTTCAAATGTCCAAAACCATCTCTTACAGATGGTCTTCATTTCAACAAGGCTGCTTTCACAAGGAAGTGGGCACATGAAAAGTCCTAGAAAGTCTGTTGATTGGAGAATGATTAAACAAATTGAGTTAAATGAATCTGATGAAAAATTTCTGCCCTGTAAGAAAGACTAAATGTGAAGAATAAAAAAGATTATGAGAAGGCATGAACTGATGCAAAATGAAGAAAATTACCAAGGAAGGGAAGAGAATTAACATTTATATAGTGACTATTATGTGCCAGACAATCTGCTAAGTGCTTTTATTAAATATCTCATTTGGTCTTCACAAGAAGTAGGTGGTGTTATTATCTCCATTTTACAGTTGAGAAAACTGAGGGAAACAGAGGTCAAATGATTCATCTAGGGTCATTTAGTCTCTATAATTCAGGTCTTTTTGACTTTATCTACTCTGTTATCAGGTTCATAAAGAAAATTTTTGTGATGAACACAGTAATGTAAATGGAAGCAACAACAACAAAACCTAAAAGTTGTGATCAAGCTTAATTGATGGCCAAGCTTTGTTCTGAAAAGATATGTCATTGTACTTTTTTTCCCATTGTTGATAGATGTGGATCAACTGTATAGGCTTTCTGACTTGATTGTTATGTTTGTTAGTTTTTGTGAACTGCTTTTAATTTAAATTCTTTCTTTTTCATTTTTATAAAAAAAAGATATGGCTCTATGCATATGGGAGGGGATTTATTGGGAAATAAAGGTGAAATAAAAGTGAAAAATTACATATGTATATATAGATACATACACATACATATATATATGCACATATATACATAGACATACATATTTCTTCATTCATTCGTTGATTTATCTATCTATTTACATATTAGATTAGGAGTCAGGAGACCTGATTCTACCAAGAAGTTGCAGCCTCAGTTGAACTCTCTGGTCACCATTCTACAAAATGAAAATTAATACTAGATAATTGTTAAGGGTCTTCCTGTCAGCTCTAAAATTCAATTTCTAAGTGTCACGAATTCAGGGATATTTTACTATCTGACAATGTTATATATGTGTTGGGGGTGGAGAGGAAGCAGTACAATAAGCTATTGTAAGTCATTAACACATTTCCTCAGATTGTCTACTCAATTTATGGCTACCAAAGAGTCATGAGCTTTTAAAAAGCAAACCTTATCATAGAGACTTTTCAAAGGTATAGAATCCAAACCCCAGCTCAACTCCAAACTTGACATCAAACTACCAAACTAGACATAAGATCTAATTTTGATGGTACAAGTATAACAGGAAAAATTCTGAACAATAAGTATCACTAAATAGATGATGCATGCTATACCAGGAGCCTGTGGACAGCCAGAATTGAGGTTGCTGCATGCTCAGAGAGGTTAGAGGGATAAATGGACATCAAAGCCAAACTTTCCTATCTTGGAATTTTTCCAGAATCTGAAAAGAACAGACTGAGCATAGTTATATTTCCTTTGGAAATCTGCTCACTGAAAATGTTTTCATAACTGATGACATTCCCCTCCCCCTACACACTTGGCAATTTGGACTTGCTGCTTTTCTGCTGTTGGAAAGCCTCTGATTTCCCAATCATCTTTTTTCTCCCTTGTCTTTCTTTCTTTCCTATTTTGTTTTTTGCCCCCCCCCCTTTTTTTTTGGCATTTACGTTTTAAATAAATAAATGTATTTCAATTAAAAAAATTGTCCTGGGCCACCTTCTCTTTTCCCTCCATTCTTTTTCTTTCTTGGCAAGCTCAATAGTTATCATGGATTTACTTTTCTCTTTGCAAATAACTCCCAGAATTACATATTTAGCCTCGGTGTCTTCTCTGAATTCCAATCCTACATTAGCCCTGCTTTTTGGACATTTTAAACTGGCTATTCTGGAACATTTCAAACTCAATATGTCCAAAACAGAATTCATTATCATACCCTATAGACTCTTCCTTCTTCCAAACTCTTATTTCTATCAAAGGTAATACCAACAGTCCAATCTTCCAGATTTGTAATATCAGATTTAGCTTCATCTCCTCATCTTTTCTCACACTACAAATCCAAACAGTTGCAAATTTGACATTTATATCTCTATAGTGCTTCGCAACATCTGACTTCTCTCCATCATATAGCTATCACCCTATTTCAGGCCCTTATAACCTCTCAAATAGAGGTTGCAATAGCCTTCCAACTACTCTTCATTCCTCAGTTATTTCACCACGCCAATGCAGTCTACATGGAATTGGCAAATAAATTTTCCTTAAGTTCAAATTTCATCATGTGGCTCCCCTATTCAATGAACTCTATGGATTTCCCATTGCTCTTAGATCAAGTATAACTTCTGTTTACCTTTTAAATCCCTGCATATATTGTTCTGAACTTTCTTTCTTGCCTCATTGGATATTATTCTCCCATATGACACAATCCAATTGAACTACATTTTTTTTTTTTTTAATTCCTCACATAGAACATTTCAGCTCCTGTCTTCATGTCTTTGCCCTGGCTATCCACCTCATAGAACTCTTCTTTCTCTTGAAGTGCCATATTATTCCTGAAGACCTTTCAGATTCCATTAAATATTAGTGCCTTCCTTCTGAATTATTCATATTTAAGTATTTTGTATATAGTCTTTATTAATTTTATTTTAGTTTAATTATTTTAATATGTACTTATTATCCCCTCCATTGGAATGTAAGCTCAGAGCCAATAGGGACTGTTTCATTCTTTGTACTCTCTAGTTGAGGACATCTCTATTCCTTATCAGCTGGCTAGGCAACTTTGGTTGTCATCCTGGCCTCTTTTTTCACTCATCCCTCAAATCCACAGTTACCAAATCTATTTATTACTATGATTACAACATTGTGATGATCTCTCATTTGCTTTCTCTCTCTCACTCATAGGACCACCACTCTCATTCAGACTCAAGTCTTTTTTGGACTATTGTAATACCTTCCTAATTATTCTTTCTGCCTCAAGTTCTTACTCATTCTAATCCATTCTCCATCCAGCTGCCAAAGTGATTTTCTTAAAGTTCTGGTCTGACTAAGTAATTTAACCATTTGTCTTTAGGATAAAGCATAAGCTCCTTTTCTTGGCATTTAGACTCTTTATAAAGGGCGTTCCATCCAATTTCTCAGCCTTTTTATATGTTACTTCCCTCCACACACTCTGTGGTGTAGCTATACTGTTCTTCCTTATTGTTCTTCACAAATAATATTCTGTTTGCCATCTACATGCCTTTTTATGGGCTCTTATAAAATGTACCCTCCCTCTCCACATACCTGGCTTCATAATCCCCATGTCCTTTAGGACTCATAACTTTCTTTAGGTCATTGGTCAGATCAATTGTTGGTGTCTTTTCCCTCCAAGATGACCTAATATTTGCTTTGAATGTGTTTTGTACATACTTATAAATGCCTTTTATATCTTTCTATTAGAACATAAGTTTCATGAGGACAAGGACTGTTTCATCTTTGTTTTTTAAACCTCAGCATCTATACAATGTTTTTATAAATGCTTGTTGATCAATTGAAATACTTCCCCTGCTCTAATCCTTCCACCACACAAGTGCCAAAATGATTTTAAAGCATAGTTATTTGCTTCCTCAGGAAATAGCAATGGCTTCCTATTATCTCTAGAATGAAATATAAACTCCTTTATTGACTTTGAAAACCCTTCGTAATCTAACTTCAAAATGTCCATGCATTCCTATGATATATACATTACTCTCTTTCACATCCACTGTAGGCTTGCCACAATAGACTTCATAAATGATGCTATGAGATACATTTCCCATCTCTATGTCTTTGCACTGGCTGTGCCATATGCCTAAAACACATACACTTTTCCCTTCTATTTTTTGCTCTATTTTCCCTCAAGTTTCATTTCAGAAGCCACCTTTTACATAGGCCTTTCAAAATAATTTTAGTGGTTAAGGCCTTCTCCTATCCCAAATGATACAGTAGGAATGTATGAGACTTGATCTGAATTTAAATCCTGCCTCACATATCTATTAGCCATATGATCGTGGGCAAGCTTTCTTGCCTTCAGTTTTCTTATCTGTAAAATGAGAATTAAATAATACCTATCTCTCAAAATTATAAGGATAAATTGAAATAACATTCAAAGAGCTTCACAGATGTTAAAATGTAATAGTACTCAGTTATTATTATTAGCACACATATATCTATATATGTACATGTCATGTACCTCCATCCCTCACTCCCAGAGAACAGTTACTTCAGGCTAGGGATTGTTTCTTGTTTGCCTTTTTATCTACAATGTTTATCAGAGTGCTTGGTAATTAATTAAACGACCCTTAATGAATGCTTGATTGATTGATACTCATCAAAGACATTTTTCTAAAAGTGACTTTTTAAGTGTACAGGACCAAATCTCATGGTGAAAAAGTTGTGCCTCCAAACACCATTTAGGTAAAATCCCATCTTCTACAAGTAACTTTTCCTAGTCCTCCATAATGCTAGTACCTGGGCACTAAGATTATTTCCAATTTATCCTGTATATGGATTTTTTGTACACAATTATTTACATGTTGTCTCCTCCATTAGATTATAAACTTCTTGAGGGCAGGGACTATTTTTGACTTTTTTTAGTATCTCTAGAATTTTGTGCCTCCTTGGTACTCAATATATATTTGATGACTGATTGATTTTAACCCAGATTTTTGTTGGGGATTTTTTTGGGTGTCATCACTGGGGTTGCCCACAAAAGTTAATTATTTATTTATGCCTCTTGAACTACATCTGAATTATTTCCCACTATATCCTAACACAATTACTCCTGCTACTCTCCACTCCACTGAATCTTCTTTTGAAACAAATACTTGTTTCTTTGAGACTGGATCTCTCTCTCTCTCATCCAACCTGAAAATGATATAGCCACCTATAGACTTGCAGTTTTATGTCCAATTGTTTATTTTATTAAACTATGTTGTAAAATGCTAGTTCTATGACATAAATTAAAAATTAAAAATTTTAAAAGGTGATTAAAATTCATTGATAACTTTTGTTCTTACTTTACATTCATTTTCAAAGAGGGAAAATAACTCTTCAAAACTAATATATCAACCAGAATATGAAGATGTGTTAAATGTGTCCATAGTCTCTGAAAGGGAGGTATAGTTTTGAAAAACTCTTTTCCAGGATCAAACATTTTAACTCTTATAATTGTCCAACTTTTTTTGGTCTTTTATATTGCTGTAGTCTTTGTACATATTGAATTCTTGATTTTTCTTGCTTAATTTTCCCTCAGTTCATATATCTTCTTATGTTTCTCAGAATTCATCTTTTTTTTTTTTTTTTTTTTTTTTTTTCTGAGGCAATTGGGATCAAGTGACTTGCCCAGGGTCATACAGCTGGGAAGTATTAAGTGTCTGGGGCCAGATTTGAACTCAGGTTCTCTGACTTTAAGGCTCGTGCTCTATCCACTGCACCACTTAGCTACTCTTGAATTCATCATTCTTTATGGAACAGCAATGTTCTATTATATTCCTTTGACAGATTTAAAAAAATTTCATTCCTTAAATGACATAATCCTATTTTTTGAGCTTTTTAAAAATCACATAAACTTCTATTATTAATATTTTATCATATCTTAATTCTTTTAAAAATTTTTGCCAATGTCTTTGAGGTACATGCCTACTAGTGAGCTATCTAGATCACTGAATTGTTTGCAGGAATAAATTAAAATGTAATAATAGAGTTCTGATTGTGGAAGTGAAGATATCATACACTGATATTAACATGCCTAGAAAAAAATAACAATTATACACAAAGTATTTTTTAAACAGTCCCCAAGTAGAGATGGGTGTGACAAATTGTGCCTAAATGTAGGCACAACATGCACATGTGCAGTTATTAGAGGGAAATAAGTTCTTTTTTTTTCTAATAAAGATTGAATCACTGATTAATTCTTTTTATACCAAGGTAGTCTGTGATGACTGAGCTTTTGGGTAATAATTGAAACACAGTCTGCTGCTGTCAAAATAGAGAATGTATGAAGTAATAAATAGGTTTTGTAGAGAAATTTGAATCAAAAAAAATTTTTTTAAGGTAGACAACAAAAATATGGGAAGCTTTCTTGAGAAATATGGTTCTGACATCCAGCCATTCTGGAGAGCAATTTGGAACTATGCTCAAAAAGCTATCAAACTGTGCATACCCTTTGATCCAGCTGTGTTTCTACTGGGCTTATACCCCAAAGAGATATTAAAGAAGGAAAAGGGACCTGTATGTGCCAAAATGTTTGTGGCAGCCCTGTTTGTAGTGGCTAGGAGCTGGAAAATGAATGGATGCCCATCAATTGGAGAATGGTTGAGTAAATTGTGGTATATGAATGTTATGGAATATTATTGTTCTGTAAGAAATGACCAGCAGGATGAATACAAAGAGAATTGGTGAGACTTACATGAACTGATGCTGAGTGAAATGAGCAGAACCAGGAGATCATTATATATCTCAACGATACTGTATGAGCGTGTATTCTGATGGAAGTGGATTTCTTCGACAAAGAGAAGATCTAACTCAGTTTCAATTGATTAAGGATGGACAGAAGCAGCTACACCCAAAGAAAGAACACTAGGAAATGAATGTAAACTGCTTGAATTTTTGTTCTTCTTCCCAGGTTATTTATACCTTCTAAATCCAATTCTCCCTGAGCAACAAGATAATTTTCAGTTCTACACACATATATTGTATCTAAGATCTACTGTAACCTATTTAACATGTATAGGACTGCTTTCCATCTGGGGGAGGGGGTGGAGGGAGGGAGAGGAAAAATCGGTACAGAAGTGAATGCAAGGGATAATGTTGTAAAAAATTACCCTGGCATGGGTTCTGTCAATAAAACGTTATTTAAAAAAATATATGGTTCTGTGTATATAAGACAATCATCTGGAACTCTAGCAATGAAAGCATGGACTTGTTCTTACTCATTGAAGTGCTGATCTTATTGAAGAGGTTACATGACTTGATGTTATATCAGTTATCATTTTCTACTGTTCCAAGATTTTAGGTTTCTAATATGAGGCTTTTCTTAAATTAGTTCAATAAGGATATAAGTACTTGTTGAATTTCTAGATCTATGCTAGTCACCTAAGAAAAGTGTAAGGCATGATTCTCATCACAAGGTTTATTAATTTTATTAGGGAAAGAGACCTAACACATCAAAGGTAGATAGCAAAACAAACTTGAGATAAGGATTAGACATTTAATTTCACTGGTATAGGAAACTCCCAGATATGGAAGTTCCTCTATCAGACAGTTGTTCAGAGTATTGAATAGTTAAGTAATTCAGCAGGCACATACAACCAGTATGTGACACAGAATTGTGGGAACTGAATAGAGATCTTTCTGACTTTGAGGTTATCTATTTATCATCTATGCAGGCTAGGATATGGCAAAATGACAAAGAATAATAAAATAATGTCTTTTGAAAGTTCAAAGGAAAATGTGAGTCAGTTTAAGAAGGAAGATCATTGATAATGGAGCCAAGGTAGTGGAGAAGACATACATTTCTTTCTGATCTCGTCCCATGAGCCTCAGACTAATTGTCAAATTTCGCCTCTGAATTAGTTCTGAACTGGCAGAACCCACAGATATTGAGAGTATAACAAATTACCAGCAGAAGATAATTTTGAAGATTGACTGAAAAGGTCTGTTTCAATTGGGCAGGGAGGGAAGCAGGCCAAGTGCAAGCAGGCTGAGGACAGAGTCTAGGGTGGTGTGGGATCCGCAGCTGGAGAATCTAAAGGGAAGAATCTATAGCAGTGGTTGGCTGCTTTGCCCTGGTTGCAAGCCAGTAGATCAGCAGAGAAGTTATAAAATATCCAACACAAACACAAAAAGTAAATAATGAACCCTGAAATGCCAGAATTTCACAGGACCTGGCCACGCCCATCCAGCACCAGAAGTGGGTCAGCACTGACTCAGTATAGCCACAGCCATTTGTAGAGGAAGCTTGGACAACCTCCCTTGCTCTAAAAGCAGATCTCAGCTTTTTTTGAAAAATGAGTAAAAAAGCAAAAAGAAGCCTGACCATAGATAGTTTTTATGGTGAGAGAGAAGAATAGATTTCAAACCCTGAGGAGACAGATTGTCTCCAGATGAAGCCCCAAAGGGTGATATAAATTGTCCCTCATCATACAAGGCTCTCCTATAAGAAATTTTAAAAGATCTTAAAAGAGAGTTGAAGAAAAATGAGGAAAGGAAATGAGGAAGGAAGATAATTTTTTCCATGGAGGAAAAATCAATTTCAGCTGGGAATTGATTAGGACTAGATAAGCAGAGAACAAAGTAAATAATTCTAAGTTTTAGGAGATTGTTGTTCATTCTTTATTCCTCAAATGAAATAATGACATTATGAGATAGTTTAAGGAAAAGCAAGAAGTAATGAATGAGCACATGGAGCAACTTCAACCCCTTACTGGCTGTGTGTGTCCCTGGGCAAGTCACTTAACCTCAATTGCTTAAAAAAAAAGTAACCATAAATTGTGCAGGAGGCAGAACAAATTAAAAGTGCATGTAAAAAAACAAAATAGGATATAATTAAGCAATTAGATAAGGAGAAACTTGAAATCTTCATTCACTCAACATTTAACAAGAATTTATTGAGGTACTAGGTATCTGGCATTAGAAATACAAAGAAAAAAATTAAATAGTCCTTACCCATAAGGAGCTTAAACAAATCAATAAAGATATTTCAAGTCCTCATGCTGCTCAAGGGCTTGAGGATAGGATGTAGGATAGAGGCATAAGATCCTAGAATTCTGAGATTCAAAACTGAATAGACCTTATAAATAAATTAGTCCAGAGACGGATTTTCTCTGATGGAGACACAGAAGTCTGGAGAGGTTAAATGAGTTGGCCAAAGTCAAATAGCCAGTAATTAGCAGAGCCAGTGGCTCATGGGAACATTCTTAGGCCCAGATCCTATCTCTGTTATATGAAATCAGTACAGTCTATGATCATTAAGATTCAGTTTTTCTCCAATTCTTTTAACTCTTTCATACAGAAGAAAGAAATGAGCTCAACTTATTAAGTCCATCAAATAGTAAAAATTCTTCCAAGACTAAAACATTTTATTAAAATAGGAAGACATAATGGAGCAATACATAAAATGGCCAACACTTTATAAAAAAGCATAGATGTAAAGTTGAAGCCTCTTTAAAAAAAAAAAACCCTTCCTAACATAAAAGAAATAGAAATCAATACCCACCCCTTGCTTATATTTTTATTTCTTTCAAATACCTATGCATCCATCTAAATTAATAGCCAGAAAAAAAAAATTGTGAATACCTTAAGTGATCATTATTAGCAAGCTTCCCTGTAATTGGAAGATAAAGCTTCTAACTTCTTAGCAGTCTCAAATTCATCTTTAACTTAAAAAGAAATATAAATAATTAAATTGAACTGTGTGTGCCATAGCTACATATGTTGAGAAAAGATAACACTTCAGTATGACTTTGATTACTGCTCACATTTGCCAAGGGAAATTATAATCCCCAGACCTTTAGATTGAAAGCTCTTAATTTTTCCCCCGGTTTTAAGAACATTTTATTTTTTACTTCCAGCATAAAAAGATTCAGATTGCATCCCTTCCTGAGCTTTCCTTGGTCTAGGGAACCTGGATCCTCAGTTCAGAGCACACAGCAAAGAGCCGGTGGTAAACGTTAAGGTGGCCAACTGGATGTGATAGGAGGAAGCTATCTGGGGCTTGTGGCTTTAGGATTAGCAAAGAAACAATATTATATTGCAGTTAGAAGTAGCCATTTTAAGCTCAATTAGTGAAACAACCAAGTGTTGTGCCAGACACATATTCTCTTATTTACCACGCAGCTCCAGATTAGACATGCTGCTCCAGCATCTGCAGTAATGCTGGGTTTGGGTTTTTATTTTTTTTAGAAATCAGATGCCTCAGCTTTCTGCCTACCTACCTGCTGAGAATTGGAGATGACACCCACAGAGAAGATCTGGACATCTAAAAAAGCAAGTCTTAGCTAAGCAGCCTTCATCTGCTCATTCATTTAGCATTTATTAATTCTCCATCTTATAAAATACATCCTTAGTCTAAATGGAGAGAAAAATGACTGGGGACATCATTTCCACATCCTACCCTCAAGGAGTTTATATTCTAAATACAAAAGATTATGAAATACTTAAAAAAAATAATCACAAATTTTCATAAACTTTCATTAAGAGATAAATGATGGGATTTGTATAAGAAGACTGGGTCTTAATTTGGAGAGGTAAAGATTGGGAAAAGGCCATTCTTGTAAGAGAAAACAATCAACAAATTTTAGAGTTGGAAGAGACCTCGACAGCCATCTATGCTAATCCACACATCCAGATAATATCTTCTTGCCAAAATATCTAAATGGTCATCTACACTAGTTTGTAAAGTTTCGTTAAATCATTCTATCTACTACAGTCATTCCATTTTTTAGAACACTCTAATTATTAATAAGCAAGTTTTTCCTGACAACAAGCCTAAATTTGTTCCTTTGCAATCTCCATACCCAATGGTCTTAGTTCTATACTTTGGGATAAAACAAACAATGATTGAATGACTGAATGAAACAAAACAAGTCTAATACCTCTTCTATGTGACACTATTTCAAATAATCGAACAGTTTTCATATCCTCAACACTTCGTGGCATGTCACAGGGAAAAAATGAATTTGGATTGTATATGTGTGTGGGGGGTTGGGAGGGGAGAGGAAGGGCAGGATTAATACTAGCTTGATCAGAGTAAGGTCCTCTTTGGAAAGCATTAATATTTGCTTAGAAGGATAAAGTTTGTTCAGCATGCCTAAGACTGAGTTTTTGTCTTCAAAAGTATCTCAGAGGAATAGACACTGGGAGACTAGGAACTAACCTAAAAAAGGAAGAATTGCATAAAATGCATGAAAAAAAAAAGATAAGATCCCCAAAGGCTTCCTTTTGGCATTGCTCCCAACTCTATACAACTGAGTATGACTTTTCTACAATCCCCTCTACATAGATGAGAAATAATAAAAGCAAGCAAACCCCAGGAGCACAGACATTTTTACTCCAAAACAAATGAGTTAGCCAATTGAAGTAACTATTTGGAAAATGTGAGGTCAAGAAAGGATATATAAAAAAAGTATGAATTCAGAAGTTTCTGTCTTATCCACATAACACCAAAACAATAACCGATTTGTTTTTAACTTTCTTCAAGTCCAATGTTTAAGATAAACAATCTAACACATATATACACTATACATATACATACATATACACACACACCCACACAAACTTATCCATTGTCTGAGTTCTTTGTTTACTTATTTGGAAACTTTATTATTTTCCACTATTTTATTTCATTGCAAATGGATCCTCATTCATCACATTATGAATGAAAGAGAATTTTATAGACTAACCTGGGAACCTATCATTTACAATGTTATTTGTTTAGATGGGAAAATGTATTTCAAGTTCTAAATAGACTTACAAATGAACTTATAGAATACAGCCAGTTTGTAACTAGGGGATTGCCTGTATCGCTTAGCCTGTGCTAGTTATTAATGGGTGGAGCATGGTACTAATGAGGCTAAGGTCATAGGTTCAATTCCCTTGTGGGTCAATTATCTTAGTAGAGAGAAAGAGACAGAGAGAGAAACTAACCCTTTTTCATGTTCACAGACTGCACTGTATCACAACCAGTCATGTTTCTAACATGTGACATTAGTCCTAAGAGGGACCAAGCAGAATAATAGGAAACACATTCCTACTGATGGAGAAACAGCAAGGATTACTCTACCAAAAGCATAGCGCAACTTGAACTCAGAAAGAGATTCAACACTTGCCAAAATTTGCTAACAATTTACTTTCTGAAAGAGTCTATTAATCTATGTGAAACATGTTTTTATAAAACATATTACAGGGAAATTAGGCACTATAAAAATACTGTAGTATTTTTACTACAGAAAAAAATGTAGACTAAAAATCATAAAATTAACAAGCATTTATTAAAAAGTGTTTTGCCAGGTATTGAAAGAATAGCATTCGATTCAACAAGTGTTATTTATTATCTATTGTGTATGCACCTCTGCTCTTAAGTTTTGTGGGTGAAACTAAAAAGTCATGTGAGTATATGCCATAGCTGTCATCTTCATGGAGCTTATTATTTAGCTGGGGAGATGGCACAGGATAAAAACCAAACCATGGTAAAAGATGAAGTGTTTTCATTATATTCCTATACATATATATATATATATATATATATATATTTATACATACATATATATATATATATAATACATATATATATATATTATATATATGTATTATATATATATATATATATATCTTGTCCTCCATTAAAGTTCTATTGGATATCTAGCCCATCATGATGGGCTGCACTAGGGAAAAGCAATCTCCAGGTTTTCAGAATGAACCTTTTCATGCACTGCATGCCTTTTGTCTCTGAGTGTGGATCTTCCTACTGAAAGCACAAAGTAATGTGGAACAGAAAGTGAGGGAGTAATTTTTTCTATGATACCTCCACAGTTGCTTGGGTAGCCTTATTTCAAATTTCTGCTGAGCTGATTCTGGGTAACAAAAGAGATATTTGTGGGTTTGTACATCAGGAGGGCTGTGGGTACCCAGGGACAAAACAAACAGCTTTGGTTATATTGTGATCTGGCCCCATAATTGGCTATTACAGTGAGGATGAGGTATTACCTACTTTCCTGTCATCTGATTAGTTCTCAGGCCATGATCCATCCAGGTTGATGTTACTTTGCAGACCATTCTTATGACTACTAATGCTATGAAAATTTGATGAAGAAAACCTTTAAGTAGTGGAATAGTCAGAAAAGATTTTCTTGAAAAAGCAAGCATTCAAAGTTCTTCTTAATCTGACTAGAGACTTTCTTTCCAGCTTTATGTCATGGTATTCCTTTTGAAGTGCTCACTATGCTGGTTGAACAAGACTTCTCATTGTTCTTTCCTGTGAGCTTAAGTGTCTTCTATTTTTATTCCTTGGTGCACACTAACCTTTCTGCTAGAATGGATCTCCTTGTCCTTTTATTTCATGCAACTATAATTTGATTTCTTTTTATTCTTTTAAGATCCAGCTAAAATGTCATCTTCTCCAGAAAAACTTCCTTGATCTTCTTAGAAGTGACTTCACCCTCTTGAATCTACCAGGTCACTATGTTTGACTCCTTCTTTGTACTTAGCTAATTTTAATTATAAATTCTTGTATTATTTGTGTACATGCCTCATTCCCTTAGTGAAGAAAGGAACTGCATTGGTTTTTCATCTTTGCCTCTCCAACATCTATACAGTGCATTTCAGATAATAGGCACTTAATAAATATTTGTCAAAATTAACTGATGGAAGATGAACCCTGAAGATTAAGTGTAATACATAAAGATTTAGAGAAAGCATTAGGACAATCCAAAATCCTTATGACTAATCTCAACTCTTGATTCAAAATAGATTTATAGTTAGTTAATTCTCCAACTAGATTCATATGTTTAGTTCCAGTCACCTTTTCAGAAAATGATAATAATGCAACAATTCTCCTTTCAATACTTTCAAATAGTCTGTCCTCCCTTTCTTCCTTTCTGTATTCATTGGCAGCAATAATTCCCAGGAAGGAACTCCCTATATCAATGAAGATTAGCACCTATTTTGTAATTTATAGTGTTTGAATGTTTCTTGGTGGTCCTGAGGGGTTAAATTATTTGTAAAGTGTCAGAGTCATTAGTGCAAAAATTGGACTTGACAGGTTGGATCTCAGGTCTTTTTGATTCTAAGGACAGTTTTTGTTTTGTTTTCTATTGGCTATTTCTCTGTTCTTTGACTGTAGAAATTTTTAGAGAGGATAAACACCTGAGTTTATGTGCTCCCTGCTCATTAACATTCTGTATTTTTAAACAAATTTATTCTTTCCTCTTTAAGATGCTGGTGTCACATTCACTGCTTTCAGATTGGTGCTCTGTGATCTGTTGGTACATAGCATCCCATAGAAGGCAGATGCTAATTAATTGTCCATAACACTCAAGATATCCTGGTGTTTTTTCTCCCATTCCCACATTAACTTTTTTAAAAAAAGTAAATTGTATCATAGACACTATTGAAAATCATGGAATCCAATCCTTCAATTCAATTTTTTAATATGTATCAAATTAGTTCATCAATGTCAAGTGATTTTTGATGATGGAATAAAATAAAACTTTTAAATAAATATTTGTTGAATCAATTAATGAAACACACATGGAGAAAAACACATTCACTTTATTAAAAAATTGCTACCTTCCTCAAATAATCAATTAAGGTGATTTCATATCTGGATTTACATAGCTCTTGGAATTTTAGATATATTAAAAAGCCCTTACTGAGCTCTCAGAATCTCTTGAATTGACATTCCACTATTGTAATTCTCTTAGCTGGAACTCCTTATGGATTCCATTAATACTATTCCCTATTCTAAAGTCTATTTCATTGGCTTCTAGGAGGAAATCTAGCTTTGAAACTCAGAAACTAAGTCAGATGCCACAATATCAACTCAGGTCACTTGAGTCCTCTCACCAAGCCTTCAATTAAAATAATATTCTACTTCTAGACCTACTGACCTTATTTCAGAAATATTCCAGCTATCCCTCCCTTGTTACAAGGGTTCAAGTCAATGAAGTGCTTACTTGTTATCTTTGATGTGACCTCATTTGACAGCAATGCAGCTCTTTCTCTAAGTGGAATCTTTTTTCTTGCTCTGCATTCTTATATAGTCCCAAAATGACTCAACGGAATATGCTGCATCCTAAATAATTTTCAATCTTACTTATTACAAACACAGGTGAATACTGATGTGGAGTTTCTGAAAATATCTAAAGATCTATCCACAGTCTAAAACGGGGGAATGTTTCTATACCTACTTTTATTTCTCTATAGCATGGGGTTGCTTATCACTACTCATTTTCTCAAACCTGCTCAAGGCTATTGCCACTCATCTCTTCTATGAACATGTTCTCTAAATCTCAGGACAATTTCTTTCTGGCTTTCCTGCTTTTTCAACCATCAATAACTTAATCTTCTTGTCTCTTTCTTTGTCTGACAAAGTTAATACTGCCTATTCTCTCTCTCCACCCTAGTACTGAGCATCAATCCTTTGAAAAATTTTTATTTGGCTTTGGGGTATGTGTGTGTGTGTGTGTGTGTGTGTGTGTGTGTGTGTGTGTGTATGTGAGGGAAGGGTGTCTGGTCAAACTGTATGGTTGTTAATCATAAAATGCCAGTTTGCTAAGAGTTAAAGTTGCAAATTTCCTGACGGGCTGTGGAGAGACACATGGTGGTCACAAATAGACTACAACATATTGCCAGAGAAGAATTTTGAAAGAGATTGGTATAAAGGGTATTATCAGAGTGATATATTACTGAAAAACAAGATGACTGGCTACATAGCAATAGAGAGTGATCACTTACTACCATCTAAGCTATGCTAAGAGATCTAATAATAAAAACAGATAGTATTTATGTAGCCTAAAAAGATCTACAAGTCACTTTACATTTTTTGATTCACATAGAAACCACATGAGATTTTACTCCATTTGCAATTGTGGAAACTGAAACGTAGGGAACTTGAGATATTCAGTGTCACACATCTAGTAAGTATTTGTACGTGAATTCCATTTCAGACCCTCTTGACTTCTAATTTAGCACTCTAGTCACTGTTACCACACTTTCTTTTACAGCAGAGGTGGTGAACGCCCAGTCTGGGAAGTCATTTGCTAAGGCAAATACAGGAAATGTGAGTTGAAAACTAGGCACAACTTCCCACTGCTTTAGGTCTATAAGTTGATAGTTTTGTATGGTGAATGATGTGATAAGTACCCAAATGGCCCTTGGCAGAGAAAAAGGTTCCCTATCCCTGTTTTAGAGGAATATTCCTGGTATTTTGGGTAAGTGCACTAAAGAGGATTTTCAGGAGGGCATCAGTATGAGTTCCACAGATTGTAGATCACATCTAGATTTGGACCCTTGAGAGTAATTCAATATCCTTATTTTACAGGTGAGTAAAGACATGAAGTGATTGTTCTAAGATCATCCAGGAAGTAAATAGCAGACATAGGATTTGAAGTCAGGTCTTTCAATTTCAAATCCATCATTTTCTACTGTACTTTATTGAAATTGAAGAGATCATAGATCCATGGAAATACCAAAGAAATATCTGAGGGATGAGGCTTCCAGTAGGATGGTCCCATTCCTCTGTCTAACCTGTGTTCTCACTTTTTCATGTTACTTCTAAGGTACCTTGCATCAGTTTTGTTCCTGGACTGTTTTTATTTCCTTCTTCATTTTTCACTAGGCTGCAATCTGACTTCTTTAACAAATCTCAGAAACCTCTTCCCCCTAGAAGATCACTTCAGCCCTACAATTCACACCTCTGAAATATCTTTTGCTTATGCAGGTCCCCTTCCCACCTTAAGATAACTCCTCCTAGAATTTCATTTAAGAAAGATACCCAGAACTACCTTCTCTTCACTTCATTTCTCATCTGGATGTAATCTGGACTGCTAAATTATGACTCTATAGGTACTTTCCCCACTCCTTCCCCATTTCAGATTTCTCTTATTTTATGTAATGTCTTTCCTAGTTAGAAAGTAAAATCCTTGAATGCAGGGATTATCTTTCTTTTTGCATGTATTTTATTTCCAGCACTTACAGTGCTTTTTGCCTGACTGATTGACACAGGTACATCAATCCCTTGATTTCTCCTCTCTTAACACTACTGTGTAGACTGATGGTCAAAGAATATCTTAAAAGGATTATATTCTCAGAGACAGCTAAATGGCATGATTGATAGAGCACCAAGTATGGAGTCAGGAAGACTTCTCTTCCTAAATTCAAATCCGGCTTCAGATAGTTACTAGTTGGGTGAATCTGGGCAAATCACTTATCCCTGTTTGCTTTAGTTTCCTCATCTGTAAAATGAGCTGAAAGAGGAAATGACAAATCACTCAGTACCTTTGTCAAGAAAACTCCAAATGGAGGCAGAAAATGTAGGACACGATGGAAAAATAAGTGGTTGTATGGGATGTTCAGGGAGAACTAGTACCTCTGGTATGTTGCCAAGGCTGTTCCAGGGCTGCACATTAATCTTTGGAGTCGCATCTGCTATCTAACTCTTATCTGTGGATAAGGAGTTACTGTAGCATGTGTAATGGCCACACCTTGTTAGAACCATTTGAGTACATGGGCTAAACTGGGTTGAGGATCTCAAAGCCATGGGCAATCAGGGAGGTATCTGTTCCAAGCCCGTTAAAACTTCTCTGTCAGAATAGGCAGATGTGAACAGGTCCTGTGGAGTGCTTAGGGCTTGGTCAGACACAAAAGATGCCAAGGTCATCCAATGTTTTTAGAGCTATCACCAGTCATATAGACTTCTTTCTTCCCACTGGGCTCTGGTGATTGGAAGAGTGAGGATGACAATTTCATTCAATTCTGCCTCACTTAAATCCAATTTACACACATCAAAAAGTATAACCCCAGTGATGTCATTTTGGTGCTTTTTAAGCAAGAAGGACAAATAACAACAACTTTAAAACAATAGATCCCATTATTACAACAAATAACTGTCTAAAATAAAGTTTGGCTAATGACTATCCTACGGCTACAATGGAATAATCAGTACCTTTCCAAAGAACATCTGTGATGTACATTGAGTAAATGTTTCTGATATATAGAGAAGACAACAACATTCCCATTGGATATAGCTTTCAATTAGTTTATCAGTATCTCTTTATATGGTTTAATTAACTATGCAATTATGCTTTTTAGGTGCTCCATTTATACTCCTTGAAATTGTTTCCATTGTAATGGCATTTCTAAAAGCTTTGATGAAAAGTGTAATCTGTAGAAAAGAAGACGGAATGGAAATCATTACCCTCTGTATCTCCTCCAAACTGGAGACTAAAAGCAGTTAAATTGGGGGTGGGGAAGGTTGGAGGATGCTTGCAGGAGATAGAAGAGGAAAGGAACCTCTCTACAAAAAAAGATGTTCAAAACACTCCAGAACAAAACAGGCAATGACAAGAGATAAAGAGGGCCATTGTGAGCTTAAGTCCAGCTCATCATAAATCTGTCCATGTTCTACAATGTTTAATTAACCTCTGAATCTCATTAAAGAATCATCATTTTCTCTTTGGTTACATCTTTATTTCAAGACTAGCAATACATCATATGTTACTATACTATACTTCATTTACCCAATATTATTAGGGAATGAGGTACCCAACAATGGGGGAAAAACATTTTTTTAGATGCCTGAAACTAATCCCTCTGACACAACTTAGAATTAATTTTCCTTTTTTAAAAAAATTGGGAAATATCTTAAAAACATGTCATAAACTTCACTGAATATAATTTAACTTGTCATAATTTTTTTCATCAAAATCCTAATTCAGTGCCTCACTATAGCATCATGGCATAGGATTACAGATTTAGAACTGGAAGGGAATTTAGGGACCAAAATTCATCCTTCTCATTTTGCAGAATAGGAAAGTCAGACACAGAGAATTTAAATGATTTGCCCAAGGTCACACAGTTAGTGATTGTCTGAGTAGGGATTTGAACCTCAATCTTCTTGATTCCAAATCCAGCAGTTTCTTCACAATACAACACTTCCTCAATAAGTCCTAAAATCTATATGCTAGAGAAACAAAAGGCTCTATTAGATTCTGACAAGATGCAAACGTAGTGTTTAGGCCAAAAGACTAACACATTTAGTCTAACAATCAGTTCAGCTCAATGAAAAGCTACCAAAGACTTGGTCAGCAAGTAATATATATCTATATCTATTTAATTTTTGGAGGAATGGAGGTTAAGTGACTTGCTAGGAATCACACAGGTAGTAAATATTCTGAGGCTAGATGTGAACTCAGGTTCTTCTGACTCCAGTGCTGGTATAGGTGATCATTTTAAAAAAGAAATTATTTTAATTGCTATGGCAACCTTTGAAGCAAACAAAAATTCAAAATGAGTGCATGTTATTTCCTTCAACTTATGAAGTGAAAGAATGTTTTAACAAAGGAACAGACATTATTAAGAGACACATCAGGTTTTAAGATCATCCACAAACCGTAATGTATCTGTTGGAAGTTTTAATCTGTGCAGCCGAGCCAACAACTGAATCAATTTGGAATTCTTGCTAGGAATAGAATTAGATATAAAAGAGTTATAGTGAACTGAAAGGCTGGCTCACACCTTGTCCTTGGAGAGGAAAAGAAAGCTATTAGTACCCTTGACTTCATTTATAAGAAACATCTTTTTCGTGGGAGACTTGATGTGGTAGGAGCAGCATCTTCAAATTTTGTCAAACATCCTCTGAAGTCTTACTAAGCTGTGCTAGAAAGTTTGCTATGAAAGTGGTATCTGAGAACCTAGCTCTACCTTCATGCCATGATGTAGCACATGAGTGGGGCTTTAATGGAGGATTTCTTTCTCATCTCTATACAGATCATTATGAGAATGGTATATATATGGATCAAAGATATTCTCAATGAAAATAGGAGAAGGGAAAAAAAACACATTTGCATGGATGATTTTCCACAGCTGGCATCTTTATGATAAAATATCTGACAATAATATAGAACATAAGATTTATTTATTTTGACAAAATGGCTGGGTTTGGAATCAAAAGACCTAGGTTCAAATTCTGACTGTTATTATTAAGTCCCTGGGATTCAGCTTTCTCATCTATAAAATAGGGTAAAGAAAGTGTTGATTAGATAACTATTTCTATGATGGTCTTATGATGTGATAATACAAAATATAATCCTGAATAATCTTCTTGGGCAAAAGCTTCTCATACATTTATCAAAATCACATGAGACTCTATGATGGATGTGACTATGGAGCTTATGTTGCTCATTGAGTTGATGACATTAAACAGATTTATGTTTGCCCAAAATATGTGCATGCCATGGAAAATATCCTGAATAAAGTCCAAAAAAAGAGATGGATTTCCTATTGATTAAAAGTTTCTTCCCAAATGCTCCTTTTTTCAGATGTTGTGGTCTGGCAGTGGGGGTGTGAGGGGAAAACTATTTTTGGTCTTTCTGGACTTGTCTTTCCCAGTTTGGCAAGCTATCTGCACCCTAGTCAGGGCTCCTTCTTCTGCATAGTATCCCTCCCATTACCCCTCCTATTCTCCTGTGTCTCTTCTCTAGAACAATAGATGATTAGTGCTTCCCTAACTGTATCATCAGAAGGAAGAAACAAATCCAATTATGCTTGCCAAAATGGGATCCCCATCCTCTTACATTCGAAAAACAAAAGAGATAATATATATATACACATGTTTGTGTGTGTTTATAAAATCCAAAGAATGACAATTGGTTTAACTGGATGGGTAGTTGATTAGTTTGTACATTATGACAGAATACAGCAAATAGTATTAATATCACACTGAATCATATTTTGGAAACTGAAAAACTTTCAATGACCTCAAAATATTACCAAAAGGCTTGTTCCTTTAACGACAATATTCTCTTATTGATGCCAAGCCAGGGAACATTATTGAATCATCACTATCACCATCACCATCATCATTATCTTTGTCGTTGTCGTCATCATCATCATCATCATCTTCATCTTAGTTAACAATTATGTAGAGCTTCTTCTGTGCCAGGGACTATCCTAACTGCTTTACAATTATTATCTCATTTGATCCTCACAATAATTCTGAGAGGTAGGTGCTATTATTATCTTCACTTTTTAGATGAGGAAATGGAGACAGAAGAACAAAAATTGAAAATAAGCCCAAAGATAGGTATAAGTAGGCTATAGCATGTCACCAATTACCATCTATATGTGAGTAGTGACATAAAAATTGTTATGAGGCTATCTATGTCTAGAAATTAGATGGTGTACCATAGAGGGTAAATTTTTAGCCTCAAAATCGTGAAGACCTGAGTTTCAATACTACTTTTCACATATACTGGTTGTGTGATTCTTTGCAAGTCTCAACCTCTTAGTGTCTCCAGGAAATTTACAAAATAGTTACAAACTTACTTTTGCAGAGATAGTTTCTTCACCCTATATTCCTTATACAGATAAAATCACAGGTCCAAATCAAATGAAGAAATCAATGAAAAAGGACTTAAGCTAATAATTTACCAAGAATGAGAGATAAGCAGTTTAAATATTTCACTCCAACTTCTAAGATACTTAATGAACAAGTTCATGTCCTCTAGCTCATGGGATACAATTTTCTATAAAGAATGTCTAGGAAAATGTGGATTGCTTGTATGGTATGAGAAAATATATAGACACTGAAGAGAATACTCCTGAACAAAGAAGAAAAAAATTGTGAATAAATGGGCAGTTAGATGGCATAGGAGATAGAGTGGAATCAGAAAGACTCATCTTCCTGTGTTCATGTAAATTTTGTTGAGAACCTTAAAGTGTACAAAATGTTAATTATTATTTTTGTTGATGGTGTTATAAGTTATACTAAAGCAACTTTGAAATCTCTTTAAAATAGAAGAATGATCGTGATAGTGAATCTATATATGATAGCATCAAGGACTTTGGTGGCAAGCTCTTTCCTGGGTCTTTAGTAGCTATGGATTCAGCACCTGCAGAAACCTGCAGAAACAGTTCAAGAATGATAATCAAAAAGACTAGACTAGAAGCAGGACATGAGTGGCTGGGTGGAAGCTTTCACTTTTAGGGTTTCCTAGCTTGCCAGGATGTCAAGGGAGTTGGTTAATTGGTGTTGGTATTCATGAGGAAGGTGAATACCTTCTTCACAGTGATTTTCCCCCCTCAATGATGACTGTAGAACCTAAGCTGCAAGCAGGACCAGTGGTCTAGAGGACATTGCTCTTCCTGAGGCTTTTGGGTTCACAGTTTGAAGCTATTTCCAGTCAGATCTCAGGGGAATTAATGGTGTGTGATGTATGAAATCATTGATTACTTCCACGAATCCATAGTCAAGAGTATGAAGCAGATAGTTAATGCAACTAGAACTGTACGATGGCTATCATTTCCCAGTGTCTCTGTATCCTGGAATTAAAGAATTTGTATATTGCACTAAAATTCCTTTTCTGTTCTTATTCATGATATGATATCTATTTGGCATACAATGAAACCTCTAAAACTAGGGTTTCCATGACTAAGTGGAAATATGCTTTATATGACTTTATATATACAATGTATACTATAATTCTTGCCTTCTCAATACGTTGGGAAAAGTAGAGAGGGTGAAAATTTGGAAATGAAAATAAAATAAAATATGTTAAATAAAAAACCCCTACATTTTCCACAAAGTCTGCTCCTGATAAAATATTTGACTCAGAAAGTTGGACCTAATTATCAAAAAATCCATTTCATGTCATACAGTGGAACATGGAACACTAGCTCTGAAATGTGACTGAAAAAGCAAAGCTTTTATGATAAGCCCACTTTAATAATTATAGTTTATACATTTAATCTATTTTTATTTTTAAATTAAACACCTATGTGTATTAGGGAGCTTCAAACAGGAACATGCATACACATATCATTTCAAAGAGGGTTTTAGCTGGTGGCAAATTAAATGAAATATAAAATTAAGCAAAGGTAAATAATATTAACAATCCAAATTAAATATTAAAACCATCCCATATCTCAATGACTCCATTTTATTTCCATAAAGGACCCTGCACTATAAACCATTTTTACCAGTGCAATCCCCAGCTGTTTGGTGTTTAGCACTGGAATAACATTATCCTAGTGCAGCTGCTGTTATTGTTTGCTGTATTTCTGCCAACTCGTGGAAGCCAGAGATGTTAGTCTTGCAGAGAGGGACAGCAATGATGAAAGCTACAGTTTGACAGATGCCTCCATCAACAACTTTGTTACTCTGATTGACTACATGGTATTTTAGGCAAATTAACCTGTCCAAAAAAATTCTTTATTACTATGCTTGTGCACAGATGGAAATATGAACTTGACAATTCTGGGTACTAGCTTAGCAATTAACTGAAATGTTTCAATAGACTAATGAACTTTCATTCAAAGCATGCTCTCTGTCAGCAGAAGAGACAGGCTGTTGTTTGAGAAAGTGATACAGAATGTCAAATAGATCTTGACAGCAATGTTACTATGGAATTTGAAATATTAGGATAGCACAGGAAAGAAATCATTTAACACCTTTGTAATCCAGAGGGATCTGAGTTAAGCCCTTAATGCCTAAGTCTGTAATTGTAGCTCATTAGAAATTTACTTCCTCTAATTCAAACTGAGTCTAATGGCTGGTCTTCCATTAATATTGCAGTTCCCAACCTTGACCTTTGACTAAAGCAAAATCAATGGCGCCATTTAAGAAATTTACTAGAGCAAATGTTAACAATATCATTTTTAAAACAGCACCAGATGTTAACTACTATCTGAGCACTTAGAAATAATTACATTTAAAATAAGGAATCCCAAGAAAACCTTGTAAAAAAAGTAGATACAATGAAATGCTACCTTTCCCCCTGTAGCTCCCAGAACAAAGTGTAACCAAAATATGGAGAACTTAATGTTTCTTATGGTGAAAAACTAAATAAAAGGCTTTTGGATGAACTGGGGGAATAAAGTGAATGGTAAATAGGCTTGAACATCATTTTTGATAAACTAGAATGATACTTCCTGGAAGCTGTTTTAAATTATGCATTTAGCCTGATTATAACTTTAAAAAATCAGTATCCCAACAAAAAATTAAATATATACATGTCATTATGTTTATATATACATATGCATATATATATACACACATACATACATACAACATATTAATACCAAGGGCAGCACTTGAAGGAAGCAAATGGAATTGAAAGAAGGTTGGTTTTATTATAAATAACTGCATTTAAAATTTTAAATACTATTCATTCATGAATTATGAAACATGTTGGTAAGTGATTTTTTTCCTGTTTTTCTCATCATCTTTTATATGTAGTGAAGATATGATACTTCAAAGGAGCTGCAAATTTCATTAGTAGAGTGGATATGGCCTTCATTGAAACAAATCATAACCGAGCTTCATGAGATACTGATTTATCCCTCCAAATTCATCGTTACCTTTATGGTGATTTCTCTCCAGATTAAACAAAACCCTTTCACTTTTTAGATCCACACTTGAAGTCTTTCTATCCCATAAGACTGACCGAACTGTCTTCTGCTGGTCTTCCTTTCAAGAACCTTGGAATATCTCCAAGAAATGATGGAGAATGTTAGTGGGGCTCTAGGATGATCTCAAGGTTTTGAAAGCTCTTCTTACATACAAAGAACCAGAAATATGACTAGGTTAGATAGCTAGGAAATACAGGGATCTTGCCTCCTCACTTTCATTTTGTCTCTATAGTTTTTTTTTAATCCCTTATATGTTTATTGATATTAAAAAATGGAAAAGAACTTTGCAATGGAGAAACACACAATGGGGGTGATGATTTATCAGGGCTCTTGGCAGTGTCTGGCAAGGGATTACTACCTATTAGATGACTGGGTATAATCTAGCCTTAAGATATTAAAACTAAGACTCGAAGAGAAGAAACATAAAGTGAGATCTCAGGCCAAGAGGACAGAGCCCAGAGACCAGGACACTTACAGTAGTACAAAAGACAGAGCTGAGCCTGAGGGTACTAATTATTTAGCAAGACATATTTTTGTTTTCTGTTCTAAAGAGCTTGGTGCCTTAGGCAAAACCTTCAGTTGGAGATGAGAGATCTGGTGCAGGTGACTCCATTATGGAAAGGGTTCTTAACCTGGGGTCTGTGGTTAGATTTCAGGGGATCTCTGAATTTTCCTTTTAATATCTTGATATTCATATTTCAATATAATTGGTTCTCTCTGTTACCCTGTGTATTTATTTTATATGTTTTAACATATTATTATGGGATGGGGTCCAAAGGATTTCCATATTGCCAAATAGATCATATCACACACACACAAAGATTAAGAATCCTTTATATAGAAAAGAAAAAGGTATTCATATAAATGCACATTTACCCCTAGGAAAAGTTCTAGTTGTTGGTCCTTTGGTTTTTCTAAAAGAGATGAGCATCTAGGATTCAATATTCTCAAGAGGAAGCCACAGCACCGTATTCATAGACTTGAGTTGAAAGCAGAGAATCTCCCCAGAATCATGTCCAATGGGGTTTTGTCTAGATGTGTATATCATGTGTATATGAAAGATATATTAAAGGTAAAAAAAGAGGCAAAAACATCAATGGAGGGTCAAGATCTATTATTTTAAGTGCAAGCAAACCCAAAGTTTAAGTTACACTTAAACAAAAGATAGTTTCCTCTGAGGAGGTTACCTTATGAATGTAGTGAGAGGAGTAAGATGAAATATACACCTCCAGGTGCAATGTGAAGATCCCAGAGTCTAAAGGTATAGGACTCTCATCTCATTGGTGTAGATGAATGCCCTGATCCTGTATGCAGGCCTGGGCAGAACTGGCAAGAGTAAGAGAAGCAATCTCTTTGGTCTTCTTCCAGATTTTTGAGTTTCTTGGGACTTAAAGTTGCTCTGGGAGCTTCTGGCTTCTATTTTTGAGGGAAGATAACGCCACTCCAGGTGGTTTAAAGAAAAGACTCTAGGAAGATGATGGAGATTCCCAGATGGTTTCATGCTCTTCCCGAGATTTTTTCCTTCAGTAATCTGAAATGTGATTGATTTCTTTCATTTACTCCCAAACTTTGAAGCCAGACATTCCAGGAGCAACTGCAAGTCTTGATATGACTAAGCATGAAGGGAACTGTAAATTTTTTTCTTTCTCTCACATCACTTCTGTTCTTCCCATGACAAAGTATTGATTTCCACCAATGAAAAGAAAATCCTATACCAATAAGCTTTGCAACTGGAGTTATGATAGAAAAGATAATGATAAAAGTATTAACATGATATCAGAGACTTGTGCTATTAAAAACACATGCAGCCCAAGCACTGACTAAATGTCTTTGTGGAATTGACTGCCCTCCCAAGATTCAATCCCTGAAAACTCTATAGAGAATGTTGGATATGAGAAGTTTTTATAGTGTTTGAATTTGTTTCATAGCAAATCATCAAACCTTGCTGTTGTTCCTTATTCCTCCCACCACCTTATTCCCGCCCTATGTCCACCCATTAAAGGGGTCAAAACTGTAAATTGCTGAAGAATTTTGAAAACCATAATTGAGACGTGTGTTAAGCCTGGGTGCCTGTGAACGTGTTAAGTAATCACATAGAAAGAGTAATCTCACAAGTATGTCTATCACATGTGATTCAACTTTCTGCAGTTTTACTCTGGGCAAAGTACATGCTATGCTAAATGTTCACTTTATATCCTTTGCATTTTCTGGAGAAACAAGGTCTCCTCAGGGTATAGCTAGCTCTTTTCCATCCCACATCTGTCATCTTGGGCAGAAAATTCTATTGTGTTCAAACAGTGTATACATTTATGACACATACTACAAACAGTTTGACATGCTCACAATGAAATATTAAAAGCTAATGTTAGAACTTTCCTACCTCTGAGGCTAGAGATTAGAATAGCCCCTAGAATGTCTCATTGGATTTGTGTAGAAACATTCCATTTAAAAAAATAAAGCAAGGTGTTAGCATTTGATTGATATATGATCCAAGACTAACACAGAATCAATAAAGTCTTCTAAGTATTAGTTTTGTGGTGAGTCAATAAAGTTACAATATTTGATGATGATTTTAACCAATGGATTTAGAAAAGAAATAACAATAATAAAAACCCAGTTTTAGACTATCCATTGATTAAATGGGATGTCTATAAGTTACTCAGCCTGACAATGATCCCTGTTCACCATACAGTGTTGTATAGGGGAAAGTGTTTGGAGTAAAGAAAGGGAGGTTTGAAAGCTGCCTCTAAAACACAGTAAATCTGTGACTATAATCTAGCCATAGTTTCTCTGAAATTAGGTTGTCTTAGTTGTAAAATGGGGATGATATATTTAATGTTACCTCACAGATCTGTTGTGAGGGTCAAATGAGATCTAGTACATAAAGCCCTTTGTTATCTTTAGAAAACAAGATGAATGTCTGTTACTGTCATCATCTTCACAGAAAATGTAAATAATTCCTGCATGTTCTGTAATATGGCAATGTGAGTAATTGTTCAATCAAGAACCTACTATGTTCCAGGCACTGTGTGAGACCCTGGGGATAGAAATAGAAAGCCTGAACCACTAATGAAAAAGAAAAGGGAAGAAGAGAAGAAAAAAGAACAGAGAGGAAAGCAAGGCAAGAAGAAGCAGAAGGGAAATAAAGACTGGAGAAAAAGGGAGACATGTAAACAAATGAATTAAGAAACAAGTCCATTTAGTGTGAAGGAGTTTGAAGGTGGAATATTAAAAGCCATTTGAAGTTATTTCTAGTACCATTAAATAGCAATATTCCAGGGGCCTATTTAGGCAGATCACTAACTTTCTTAAACATATGTGGAGAAACAGAATATAACTTACCTCAATCTTCTTTAATAAGGCATTCTAGTGTCCCCACCTAATCAATAAGTTGTTTGTCATACACCAAAAATCCAAAGTTCATTGATTTTCTTTCCCTCATCTCCAACTTTTACCCTTACCATCCCCCTATTACAACTATAAATCTATTTGCTTAGTGAATGGAGAAATGTGAATCATTTATCATGGACAGTCTTAAAATTACAAATTGCTGTAGTAAATTCATGCATTTTCCAACAATGAAGGCATAATTATAACTCTAATAGCATAAATGGTCTATTTTATGATAACAGTCCCAATTTGGTGTGAAAATCTAATTGAAGGGCAAGAGACATTGGAGTGGCAGTTCTTTAGAGAGCTGTTCTTTCATAGGACAATATGCTATATCATACTCTTGGCATGGCCATCCCTTTGTAATTAAATTTAGTAAAAAGTTAATTCTAGCTATAAATTCATAGGATCAGAGAATTAAAAATACAAAGGTATTACCCCATTATTTTAAATAGACATATTTTCTAAATACCCAAATCAAAAATCTGATACTCAGAGAGGGATAAATTATTTACAGTAATATGGATTGTAATTGGAAGTACTAAGATTTGAAGAGAGAACTTTTATATCCATATTTAGTGCCCTGTACCAAAGTTAGTAGAAAATTTGGCACTGGTACTTTCTCATTCTCTTTTTGTAATATTTCTTAGAGCACTACCCACCATTCTCATGTTGCTTTATAGTTTCCCCCCAAAATGTCACACAGAGGTTTGTTTTCCCTAGACAGTACTCTGGACCTAACATCTTTCCCTCCATTCTCTCTCACCACTAAATTTTACCTGCTGTATCTCAGTGTATTCAAGATGATTGTCAAAAGACAAAGCATCTGAAAAGCTATGAGAAAGTGTGCCATCGATGACATAGAGCTGACCTCAAAGAGAGAAAGACCTGGGTATAAGCGTTGTCTCTGACACATAGAGCCAAGTCATTCTCTGCAAGACATTTAAACTTTTCAGAGCTCTAGGCAACTCTCTTACTGCAACAAATTGCAGAAAAGGTGCTGACCTGAATTATCTGGGGAGGGGTTTCTTTATAACCACTTGGGAATTCCTTATATCAATAAAATCTCAGATTTAATCTCTGACTCTGTTCTGAAAAAGAACAAAAACAATAAGTACCTACTGAAGTGTTGATGACCAATAAGCTCTTAAAATGTTAAGACTCCCCCCAAAATGGCATCTTAACTTGAAATTCTTTGAGCACACAATTATATAAAAGGATGTATTTCTACTTACATCTACTTAAAGGCTTTCAGGCAACACCTCAGGTCATCCAAGGAAATATTTTCTTGGGAAATGGAAAGTGAGTTACTAGCACCATTACAGCTCACCCTGTATATAGGAGAGCATTTGTTTTGTCTGTGTTTAAGGACACTCCTAATTTTACAAGGGAGAAGAGAAAAACAATCTTTTTGAATGGTCCTACCATAAATGTTCCTGAAATGTACATTTTTTTTTTCAGTTTGAAAAGATGGATGATCCAGCCAGATTAAAAAAAAATTATCATTATTCAGACACATATTTTAGTTAGCTATATGCAAACAAGGTATGATAAGATGAATTTTAGGTCACACGTGCATTTTCCCATTTAATTATGGTGCTTTTTGGTCAGATGAGATTTTCTTCTACTGAATTCTTGGATCCTGATCTTGTCTAAGCTCTAGTGATTTCACAAATGCTAAAGACTTCCAATACCAATAGGAAGTATTCCCTAGGTTACATAATTGTGGCTTGAATTCTTTTCTATCTTTCTGACTTTAAAAAAAAAAAAAAAGGATTTACTAGCAGTGTTTCCTGAAAGCATGCTGAGAAGGTACTACCTTAAACACAGTGAACTTCAAGAAAAATATAGAGATCATACTTATCATTACCATTTACAAGGGGGGAAACATCAGAAAGAAGACAAAAATGAATGGGAAATTTAGAGTGGCCATGCCACTAAAAACATATTGGTTGAAGTCATTGGAAATCTTTCAAAAAGGAGATAAAAGCTAGGCTTTGTTCACAAACACACTGTGCCTGCAGGCCTTTATCATGTTAGCTAAGAGCTTTCTTTTCAGCTATATACACCTCATCACTTTGCTTAACCTGAAGTTTTTCATGGTTCTGTGCTCCAATTTAACCTATCAACCTTTGATCATTCTCCTTCCATCGAGGGAAAAGGAATCTAAATAGCCAAGTATTTTCTGGCCACCCAGATTGTGAAGCTCAATGCTTTTCCTGGCATATGATGACAGGACTTGAGCAAAAGTCTCTATTTTCCAGCAAGAGGTGATTTTCTTCCCTTTTTTGCTTGTTTAGATAAAAAAAAAAATAGGATCATAGATTTAAAATTGGAAGAGACCTTGAGGTCTTTGAGTCTAATCTCCTAATTTAAAGATGAGGAGGCTAATGCTGAGATGTTTTAATTCACTATCATATAAAAATAATACCTCCTGGATTTTCTTAGGACCATTTGAATTTCAAGATTCAAATGTCCTCCTGGCCAAGGGGCCACGAGTTTTCCCTTTATTTCTTTACTCTATTCATTAAACAATAAACATTTAAGAAGCACTGACTGTTCAACATTAGAGAAAGGTTGTTGAAGGAGATAGAAACTGAAAGTTAAAGTTTCTGCCCTCAAAGAATTTCTCATCTAATAGGGAGGTAAAGCATGTGTGGACATAAATAGAATATAAGTACAGTGAAAGGATACAAAGTGTTTTGATTATCTGGTAAGGAAAGCAAGTCCTTTTGAATCTGACAATGAGGGAAATCTTTAAAAATTTCATGAATTTGCATTTCATTCTTCTACTAGCATCATTCTAGTGTTCTTTGTACCTTTCACATTTCTGCACACACTTTGTTGGCTTAACAGTATTCTGATTGATTTCAATAGGGATGTGTAGTTTCACTATACCAAAAATGGAATTACTAACTGTCAATAGAAGTTAGACTCTAAATTTCTCAGTTTCTCTGTGTCCAACAACTCATATTTTTAAGCTAGATGACTGGGCTTAAGATTGTGATTGGAATCTCTGGGTTTCCCTATGTTTATCTGCCAATGTACCTAGATGGCAATCAAATACAGTATGATTCAACCTCACAGCCATCTGTTAAATGTCTATTAGGTGCTAGACACACTGGAGTTTTAAAGACAGAAATAAAGAATTTTTCCCTCAAGGAACTAATATTATTTGGGGCAAGGAGGGGACAGGAAATGTGTATGGTTAAATCCAAAAATATATATGATTATATCTGATTTAGATGCATTATTTTCTAGGAACTTTGCTCTAAGAAGCTCCATTCACTCTCCCAGGAAACACACACACACACATACACACAGTGTCTAGTATATCAAGGTAGTAATATTATTGAAAGGACAACATAATAACATATTACCAATTCATTAAAATTTCTGAGTTGGAAAGTACTTCATGGTTCAATCTTTTTTTCAACAGAAATCTTTTTAGAGCATGATTAACAAAGATTTCTAGTGATGGGTAGATCATGATTACTCCAAATCATGTGCTTAGTTTAGCTTTTATAATCCTTTAAAATTTGGCCTCAACCTAATATTTCAGCCCAACCTTTTACTATATTCATTATGTTCATTGGAAAGAGTTAAGGACTTAAAGTGAAGAAGATTGGAATTCAAATCATTTAATAGCTGTATGACTTTGATTAAGTTACTTACTTTCTTTCACCTTCAGTTTTCTTACCTATAAAATGAAATAGTACCTATCTCATAAGATTGTTGTGAGGACCAAATGTATTAACAGATTTAAAGCACTTTGTAAACATTAAAGTGCTATATATATATTCTAGCTATCATCATCAATCTTCTAATTGTTTTTTTTAAACATACTTCCTACCTTATCATATCTTCTGTTTTCAATGACCTTCCTCTAGCTCTTCCTGCCTAATTCCTACACATCTCAGCTCAAATGATATTGCTTTGGCCTCCTTGATGGTTTATATAATAGTCTATGGCCCATTCCCTCAAGAGTACTTCTAGGTGAAAGTGAACTTTTCTGTCTATGATTCTAAGTTCATGCTTATACTTGTACCTCATATTCTAAATAGTTGTTTGTGGTATTATTGTTTCTATTCTGTTGTAAGCTCCATTAGGGGTTAGCTATGTTTTAACATCTTTTTTGCATCCCTCATGGTGCCTTATGTGATAAAAATTTACAAGGAATATTTGAAAAATTAATATAAGAATGAACTAATCTGGAATATTATCTAGTTATCAAAAATCCAGAAATAGAAGGTTTAGACTCCCTCGTTTTCATATGCACATTTTTTTCCTAGAAAATTTTAATCTGCTAACTCTCAAATCCTCAACATTAATAATTACAGTGTCTTCTGGGAAATTTATAGATGGTTGGGCCTAGATGTATATATAGTTTCTGAAGGCACTGAAAAGAATAGAGAGAATACAGAATCAGGAATTATCTTAAGAGTCAAAAGTCACAGTATTTTTTTTATCACAAGAGGTCCCAACTATCCTCATCACATTAATATCATTTTTTCTTTAAGAAATATTAATGCTGGAGACTTAAAAGCTAATAAATAAGCAACACTGAGTACTTTGAGACTAAACTAATTAGAAATATTTTTTATCACTGCTATTTTTTTTAAAATCTCTATAAACTACATGAATAAAATATATATGGAATTTGGCAGTAGAAAGTGGTAATTTTCAAAGCTCAAACACCTTCCACAAGACATAAGAATTTATACTGACTGTTGGGAGCTGTCTGAGAGGGCAGATCTCTCAGTTTTAATTCTGAACATATTACCTAAATGGGCAAAAGGAAATCAGGAAAAAAGGACACATAAAATGGCTGTCACAATAAAGGAAGTAAAAAGATGGAAAATACTAAAGTACAAATACTTTGAACTCATATGCAATATATAAGATTAGAGGGATAGATGCTTTTTTTAAGAATTGGTCTTTTTCTCTTAGTCAATAGGAACTTGTTATTTAACCCTGATCACCCATAGAACCAGAAGGTATTAAACTTTTTCTTATTTCTACTTGCTTCTTTTTGCCTACTTCAGCTTTTCCTGTGGAAGTGGCTCATCCCTATGTAAGATTTATATATGATACAACTGCTTCTCAGGGTTAACCATTTCCACCATCACAGTAACCATACTTGTTCCCCATCAACAAGCAGTGTATCCAGGCAGATCATATGAGTGCAACAGTTATACCCAGACAAGCATAGGTTTTTCTGAGGTATGGTTTGCTTGTTTGTGCCTCAGAGATTCAGCTTAAAAATACCAAAAGAAAGAGTTGTAGTCAACACTTCGACCTAGCACAAAATTCTTAAGTGCTGTGTTAAAATCCAGAAATAGCTCCAAGACTGCAAGGGAAGAAGTAGAGGTGGAAGGAAGGAGGGAAAAAATGGATAAACTGCATTTCCTCTCATTTATTTTTAAAAATCTTGTACAATTAGTGATTTCATTGCTTCTTTTGGTATGTAAATAGACAGCCTTCTAGGGTTTAATTTTTTTTCAAATTTCTGTAAAAATTGTTATTCTGTACTGCATCTGGGAATCTATTTGGAGATGGACAGTTTATAAATGCCTATTACTAACACCAACACAAAGGTGATGAAAAGAAATATATGCTCAACACTCAGCAAGGATGTTTTTAGAGAAATATTAAGAGGTGAGAATATTTTTACCTTGCACTTGAAGGTTTTCACAGCTGATTGACACATTCAAACAGCCTGCCAGGTCAGGTTTGTAATGAGAGGTGAAAATCTGCAAAATTTCAAGATGAGCTGCTCTGAACACTTTGAATACAGTAGCTCAGCCCATTTTGCCTAGAAGGCATGTCTCTAGAAGCCTGTTCCTATTTTTAAAAGGCTCAAAAGATTTATTTATTTTTGAAGCACTCAGGAATATCCAAGAAAGGAAAAAGAGGAAGAAAAATTTCTTTATCAGGGGAAAATAAGGAGAGAGTTGAGGAAAGTTGAGGAAACCCTATTCCTACATAAGATGATGAATAGTGATATTCAAAACCTTACCCTCCTAAATAAACCATGAGCTTCTGACTTTCATTTTTGTTACTTGCTAAAATTTTGTTCTATATTTTCTTGTTTAATTTTAAAATGGTCAAAACAAAGGGGGGGGAAGTAGAATGAATATTTCTTAGTGATACTTAAAAGTATATGGCCACATATTTAGGTCACTGGAGAAACTGTGGATTGAATTATTGACAAACTGTATCTCATTATAAAATGCACCAATGAAACTCCCTCATTAAATAAAAAAATACATCAAGCTAATATCCAAGCTACTTATTTCAAGTAGAATGTGGTACAATACAAGCACAAATTATTTGAATTGAGTCTTTTAATGTTTTGTATTCAGTTATGAACACTACATCCTAGGAAAAATAGTGGTAAATAGAAGTGCCTTTAGAGAAGGGAGATCAAAATTATAAGATAAAAGAAACCATGTTATATGAAGATTCACTAAAGAAAATGGGGATGCTAAGTATCCTTGAGAAGCTAAGGGAGGCATAATATCTGTCTGAATACTGGAAGGTTTGTCATTTCAAAGAAGGATTAGATTTATTCTATTTGAATAAAGATGACAGAGGATAGAAGATGTAAATGTGGTCTCAGAGAAAAAGCATGAATTTCCAATAATGAACCTGTATTTGAATCCTAACTCTTCTTTTTATTTATCTCTAAGAGTTGGGGGAAATAATTTTACTTATTTCATCAATTGGGGAATAGCTAAAGAAATCATGGTATATGGTTGTGATGAAATACTACTGGGCTATAAGAAATGGTAAGCTCAATGATCTTTGAAAAACATGGATAGACTTGCATGAAATAATGAAGAGTGAAATGAGCAGAACCAAGAGAATGTTGTATACAATAATAACAATATTGTTTTAAGTGACTTTGAGTGACTGATTTTGACTATTATAAATAACCAAGTTAACTACAAAGGACACATAAAAAAAGATATTATCTGCATCCAGAGAAAGAAATGATAAATACAAGTATATATAGAATGATATTTTACACACACACACACACACACACACACACACATTTGTGTCTAATGGTAACCATCTCTAGGATGGGAGAGAGAGGGAAGAAAAAAAGGGGGCAAAGAATTTACATAATAGCTTTATTATAGATTTAAAAGGATTAGCAAATTGTGCATAATAGATTTGCAGTTTAATGTGCAATATTTTAAAAAATTAGAATGTCATATAAATAACTTTTTTCCATATACTAAAAATTAAATTAAAAAAAACACCCTTCTCTGGGCTTGTTTTTTTTTTTTTTTATCTATAAAGCTGGGGTGGGTAGAGATGGTCATACTAGATTTTCTTAAAAATTTCTTCAGATTTCAAATGTGTGTCACTAAATGAGACAGAGAAACAGTTACAATTAAATATTAAGGACAAATTGCCTAACCATTAGAACTAGCCAAAATTAGAAAAGGCTGACTTAGAAGGTAATGATTTCACTAGTATTGGGAAGCAATAGTTAGATTTTTTTTGTTAGGGATTTAGAGTATTCTTACTTAGATATGGGCTGGACTAAGTGTCCTTTGAAGTTCCTTTCAACTTTGAGATTCTATATGTGATTCTCTGTCTGTCAGTCTGCCCTGTATAGGAAATGTGCATTTTCCCCTGGGGTGCCACTCTCAAGATTTAGGAAAGGTCCACCATAAAGATTTTGACAGTTTCAGAATTTAATTGGAAAAATACTAGTTCAAGATTTGTACTTTTTTTTGTCACAAATAATCATCTAAACTAAATGAAATCTGTGAACTCTAAATATTTATGACATTTTGTGATCCTGGGGGAATTCATATACTTTATCCAAATATTGATAGTTCACATAAAAGTTCACAAATTGAAGTGAAAATATAAAGAAAATGCAGGGGATATCCAATGTACAAGAAATACATCTAAATCACTAGACGGATTTTCATGGTATCTATTAGCATGTTCAGTCAATGTCAGTATTCAGGGGACCATTAGTCTCTGACATAGTTAGATGAACCCTAATAGGAAGAGAATGTTATTCATTCTCTGTTTTGATGGGGACTGATGACATCATAGGTGATATTGCCTTGTGTATGAATTGGATTTAAATGAAGCAGAGTTGCACAAAGTCATCAGTCTCATTCTGTCTTCAGAATCACTGAAGTACAAAGGCAAGACAAAAGTCAAAATAACTGGCAATGGATCAGGATATAGTGGATAACCTTAGAATCTCTGATGTCTGACCAAACTCTTAAATGCTTGCTTCAATAACTTTCATGGCTATTGGAACAAATTGTCCATATCCATTCATTCCACTGGGGGAAGTCTTCAGTGTCTGGGATAGCCACCTATCTCACCAAAAGGTTTGTTGGTAATCTTCAATCTGGTTTAACCTGTATGCTGAGATAATTTTACAGGAGTATGGCAGCTATACATGCTACAATTTCCTGGAGTGATGCAGAGAGCTGGGTAGAAAGAAGACAATAAAGGAAGATAATCTTCTCCGAATATTCCATACACTCCTGTTAGAATGTATTAACAGGAAGGTAGCTCTTGCTAACTTAATAATATGGATTCATTATGGATTAATCTACTAGTGTTGCCAGCATGAATTGGATATCAAGGAGACTTTCATAACAGAACTATTGCATGTAAGACCTACCCAAGTTAAATAAACGAAATATATTGTATTTGCTTTATTTCCCCGAGATGATGACTCTTAAGAGAACACAACGCCACCTACTCACCTCACCCCCAAAACACAGCTGTAGTAATGCATACACAAGCATAAAGGAAGAGATTTATGAAGACCAAGATCCCTATACCCCTGCTAGGATATTCCACCTAACTGCTGTAGCTTACTCCTTTGACCTTTTAACTATATGTAACATAAAGACCTTGTTTCACATATATTGTTTGTGTTATCCTGACTTTCCCATTGTAATAATTGGCAACAGAGTCTTGTGAGAGGAGGGATATGCTAGAACAGCCTTTTGTCACAGTTGATCATATTTATCCCCTTCATGTCTCTGAGGTTCTACTATTGATATCCTTTCTATGTTAATACCACTGGAGGAATATCACAATTTTTTGAGACTAATGTTTGGTTTTAGAATGCGTGATAATTTTTTTTTATTATTTTTAATATTGTCAGCAGATTCACTTTTCTAATGATTTGCTTGGGCTAATGTTAAGTTACATGTGCAGTCCCTGATTATATGGTAAATAATGGTGTGAGGAGTTGAGAATTATAGAAGAAGAAATTAGCCTGGAATCAAAATATGATGAAGACAGTTTGTAAAGGGGATTGAGAATAGATTCAAGTTCTATTTACAAAGCAAATGAAACAGTATTGTGCGATCCCAGACCTCAGATAGGGGTGAGTATTGATGCTCGTGACTATATAATGTGTGTTGCAAAGCAGCCAGAATCACTTTCTGTCATGGCTTAGCTTGCTAACACGATAGAGTGGACAGCTGGCCTATTGATCCATGGAGTAGATCGATTACACTATCACCCCACTTGGCTGAATTCATGTCAAGTTCATTGGCAAATAGCTCTGAGCAACATCAGATAATCACTCCTGCCCCCAGTAGAGCATCAGAAGCATAGATAGATATGTAGAGTAGTAATAAATTTGGGGTCCTTCCTAAGAGCAATTAAGTGGATAGGATGTAACTGAATATTTAGATCATAGAAGGTGGGAAGAGAAAGAGAAAGAAAGAGAAAAAAGGAGAAGTTAAAGAGGAAAGAGTAGGAAAAAAAAGGGAATTGGGAGAAAGGGAAAAATTCATTTTGGATTAGTTAACAATAATTGTGTTCTTTGCTGTGCTAAACACTCCTAAATTACAAAGTATCTTTTGCAGCATAAATATAGACAACTCAGAATGTTGGAAGAACAAAATAGTCATCTGTTGCTAGACATAAAAATGTTGAGCTCTTTTGGATGGCCACTTAGAAGGGCCTACGGGCCTGTAGGTCAGGCTTTCTTGCTGATTCTAAGTTTTAGGGATTTCTGGTTTACCATTGCTTTCGTGTTCACCTCAGTTCCATTTGGAGAAATGTGAACTTAGGCCTAGGATTTTCCAGCAGCTCTGTATTGTGAAACTCACTTCAAGTGAAGACTTTAATTGTCATTTTTCTTTTCTTCTAAAATCTGTAACTTCCATAAAAGTTCAATTTGACTGAAACCATTTGGTAAATTTATTGTGAGCTTTTTCAAAACAAAATTAGGGCACATCCTTGCCAATGTGTTTATTGCTCAAAAATAAATTATTCTTCACATAGAAATTAAAATATTCTGGTTGGATCAGGTAACAAAAATGTATTAAGATTTATAATCAGCACAAAATTAGAATGTATCATTGTAACAAGCTTGTATTACTTACTAGGACCCCACTGTGTGATCCACATAGTCATAGACATTCTGGGGTTGAATCACAAGAAAAAAAAGAGGGAAAAAAGACATTGTCCAACGAATATAATTAGTGATTGAAAACAAATGTTTAGAAAAGGCAATCCCCAAAAAAGCAACACAAAAATGGAATGTTTAGCTCATAAGGGGGATATAGAAAGTAAGAGGAAGGAAAGGGAAGGAAAGAGGGAAAGTTCAATAGAGAAAATATATTGATAGCCTGGAACATACAGGGAAAATCAAGGGCAGGAAGAAAAAAAATAATACAAAATATTATGGAAGAAGGGATTTATACACAGAAAGAAAGAGAGAGACAGAGGCAGAGAGACAGAGAGAAGGAGGAAGAAAGGGAGGGAGAAAGATAGGGAAGGAGGAAGGAAGGAAGGGAGTGAAGAAGGGAGAAAGGGGGCAAGTGAGTGAGGGAGGGAAGAAGGGAGGAAAAGAGGGAAGAAGGAAGGAAGGAAGAGAAAGAAGGAGAGTGAGAGGATAAAAAGGAGGAAGGGAGGAAGGGAGGGAGGAAGGAAAGAAGTGAGTGAGGAAGGGAATGAGGGAGGAAGGGAGGAAGAAAGGGAGGAAGGAAGGGAAGGAGGGAGGAAGGAAAGAAAGAAGGAAGGAAGCAAGTAAGCAAGGAAGGAAGGAATTTGGAAGGAAGGAAGAGAGGAAGGAAGGGAAGAAGAGAAGGAGGGAAAGAAGGGGAAAGAAGAAAGGAAGGAGGGAGAGATGGAGGAAGGAAGAAAAGAAGGGAGATTCAAATAAAATAACTTTCAGAGAATATTTCCTGGGAAAGGCAAACTTTGAAGGAAAAAGAGAATAGAAATAAGGGGTTGAAAGAATGGCAACTGTGAAGGCCCAGAAACAAGGATGGATATAGTATATATAAGTAGCCATTTTGAAGGTGGGGAGAAATAGTTGGTGAAGGGGCTTGAAAACTATGCCAAGGAGTTGAGATTTAATGTAGCAGGAAATCACAAGAAATCAGCATGATGCTTCAAGGAGAATTACTCTGGTGCAAGCTGTGTAGGATGGTACATATTGAAAAGAACTGGAAGTCAAGAGGGTCAAAGTAGGAGGCTCTTGAAATGGTGTGTGTCTGAAATAAGCAGGGCTTGAACTGGGAGGTAGCTATGGAAACAGAAAGGAAGGGTCAGATCCAAGAGACATTGTGAGGAAAAACAACTGTCAGGACCTGATGATAGATTGAATATGAGAGGTCAAGGAAAGAAAGGTGTCAAGAATAACTCTATGGTTATAATACTGGAAGTGTGGTTGTGCCACACATTGATGGTGATGAGGCAAAACCAGAAGCAATATTTCATCAGAATTGAGGAAGATGTATTCAGCTGATTGCACGTAATGTTTTAGGTGCTGAATATCTGAGTGAAGATGTAGTCCAGATATTTGATGATACAGTACCAGAGAGGTCAGGGCTGGTAACTTTGGACAAATCAATGAACATCTCTGGTCTTCAATTTCCTCTTTTATAAATCAAGAAGGATAGAACAAAGGATCTTTAAAAGCTCAACTAGTTTTAAATCCTATGATTCTAAGCAATGTGAATCTCTAAAAAGTGAAATCTAGGTAAATTTGCCAAGGGAGTGATGATAGAAGGTGAAGAATAGTTTAAAGACTGAATGTCAAGGGATGCTAGAATGAAATAGGTTGGGAAAATAGGAATTAGTAAAGGATCCAGAAAAGAGTTATCATAGATTTAAAAAGAGTTCAAGAAAGTAAAGTATGTTTTAAAAAATGTAATATGGTAAACATCAATGAGATTGAAGGAATGTTTATTGTCTAAGTTTTTGATGGACACCATATTTTAACTTTTTTTATTCATAATGTGGTGTAGTAATTATTGTGTTAAATCAGTTTTTAAATGTAACCAAACACAAGTTAGGTAACAATTATCAGAGTTGATACCCAAATCAACCCATCTCAAATCTCCTTTTTATTGATCACATATAAAAATTTTAGCTACTTCATAGATTAATCTGATTATAGTACCAACAATTATTATTTTAATATCTTTCTCCCATAGCATTCACTGTAATTTTTAGTTTTGTAAACCTTTGTAACCCTTTGAAAAAGTTATACATGAGAAAAATGTTAAAATGAGGAAATTACGACTAGCAAACAACACATTTTGAAAGAAGTCAATGTCATTCTCCTATGAAATACAAGTGTTACTCTTGGTTAGCTTTTCTTCCTCTTTTCTTCTGGTCTGGAAGGTCATGATTTTAAATACGATTATATGAATTATTGCTTTTTGCAGACAAAGCCAACAAAATGTGAAAAAAAAAACCATTTAATTGAAAAATGCATTTCCCATGTGTGTCTCTAAATGTGAGCAAATTTGAATTCTCCTGATCCTAAATGGGGGTCTGGCTTTCCTACAAAATATGGATATGAGTTTTGGCAGGTGAATTTAGCATCTACACAGAGAAGGCTGATTTAAACAGTGACAACATTAAAACAACATTGTAAAGGCTAACAGACCAAGAAATTGACAAATGACCATCTCCTGCTTTATTCATTTTCAGCCTGCCCTCCAATGTTGCATACCAGACCTTTGCCCCAGTTTTGTTCAGACCAGTTGGAAAAAAAGAAAAAGAAATTCAGAAAGCTCTTGTGAGTCTGAAGGGAATCAAGCAAAAAAAAAAATCTGGAATCATTGGGAGGCTAATTTGGAGACTATGTGATCCTAATGATGTCCCTTTCCTCTCATATTTCCCTTCAAATTAGGTCACAGAAGTCATTTGAATAGAGTCAAATTCAAAAATTCATTTTCTTTCCATTCAACAGTTTCTGGTGTGCATGCCACAAAAATAGCAATAAATGTTAGGAAAAAGACATGATAGTGAGGCTTGAATAGAAGATTAACTGAAAGATAATTTATATCTCCACCCTTCTTTCCATTTCCATTGGGGCCACCTCTGCCTTCATCACCTTTCTCCTGGCTGAAAATAGCCTCCAAAATGTTATTGTCCCTCTATGATCTATGTATAACTGAAAGAATTAATTATCTTTGTAAATCACATTTCTGACCACAACATTCTGTTAAAAACAAAATAACAACAATAACAACAAAAAACCTAATTTCACTGACTCCCTTGTGCCTACAATATGAAATACAAAATGCTCAGACTGTCACCCAACGTTCCACTCAATCTGGCTCTAACCTACCTTTTCAGTCTCATTTTACATTCTTTTTCACACTCTCAATGTTTCAGTCACCCTTGACTATACTCTGTTTACTGATTTCATTCTGTTTTCTCTGTCTCCATTCATAGACATAAGCATATCTTATTCCTTTAAACAGTCCTACTTGATGACACCTTTCCTTCCCTTCAAGATCGTAGTGTTCTTTTTTTTCTCTAAAATATAATCATTCTTGGATCAGGTTTCTTGAAGGGCTTCTGGAGGCAGCCTTAGTTTCAGTTCAGTATAATAATCACACCAAATGCAGCCAGGAGTTAAAATCCAGTCCTTTATTGTCTCTTTCAAAATAGCCCAGTTAGCTTTCTTAGAGGCCTATCTCCCTCCTTGGTTCCAAGAAATCCTGTTGCTAGTCCTTTGCCTCTGCCTCTGCCAGCTTCAGCTTCTCCTCTACTGAATCCTTCGTTCTGCTCAATTGAAGTCGCTAGCTTTTCAATCTCCCAACTGAATTCTGGCTCTCAGTCTCCTAAACGGATTCCTCCTTTCTCAATCTCCCAAAAGTCTCTAGTGCTTGTGCTTTTATATGCTCTTTTAGAGGTGTGAACTCAAAGGTTGACTTCTCCTCTGAGAGAGTGGGATTGTGAGTTCCTGACTTGTGAATCTCCTCCACTGAACTTGTGAATCTCATACTGAATCCTGACTTGTGAATCTCCCAAAAGTGTGAACTCCAATGAGTACTTAAATACATTAGTGAGCTAGAGAACTTGCTAAGTACCATGCTAAATTAGATAAGTGACTTAACACTTTGTAAGGATTCTAACACAAGATCTTCAAGATACTACTGGTACCACCTTTCCCATGAAGTATTCTTGGGTTCTGCACCTTCCAACTAGAAGTGTTCTCTTCCTTTGATTTCTCTTTCCTGCCTTTTTTTACCTCTTCACTTATCATAGTTTATCTTCTATTATGTTATGTGAGTACATGTCTTTTTTATTATTAGATTTGAACCATATTGAGGGCAGGGATTATATTCTTCCTATCAATCTTTTATGCACATAAAGTTCTGTGCATATAATAGGTGTTCAAGGTACTGTGGCAGTTTTACACAATGTTTTGTCAAAAGGCAATGTAGTGAACCATTATCACAGAACATCCATTTACTAATTGAAATTTCTATAGATAAAGTTTTCCTTTTAAAATAAAAGCCAGTAAAGATGAAAAACACAAATTCTACAAACTTTAACATGATCCCAATTGTTAGGCACCCTGCTATCTCCAATGGATGCTTAAAATTGATGGGGGTATGGCAAGAAGGGTCTTCACTTTGGGGGTAATAGAACTGGGTGATATATCACACAATTGAATCAATTTGATTCTTTAATTGTAAGGTAACAGTGAGAACACTACATTTAGAAGCAGAGAACCTGACCTTGAATTGCTGGTCCACCATTTGCAAGCACTCCCTGTGCCTTTGTTTCCTTACTTGTAAAATACAGATAAATAATATTTGCATTACCCATCTCATATGTGTTTTGCAAACCTTAAATAATAACATTTATTTCATTAACAATAATCAGGTTTTATAAAAAATTATAAAGTTGCCCTTACCATCCTTTATACACTTCCCTATCATCCACCCTACAACCTCACTGTGATATTGTAGACAAAAATTTATAAGGTTTTGGTTACATGGAAATGTCATACAAATACTAGTTGTTTTTAGTGAGAAGCCCATTCTGTAATTCAAAACATTATTTTATCTTGGTCATAAATGTGATATTATGAATTTTACCACCTCAGAGTTTTACTGAAGGCTTGATTTGCTGAAGTTGCCTAAGCAAAATGAAGACTTCACAAACTTGGAACTAGCAGAGACTTTGTAGATCATTAAGTTGTAGCACCATAAATCAATTGATAAGCATTTTATTAAGCATTCTGTTAAACACTGGGGATATAAAGAATAACAAAAATATGATCCCCGCCCTTAAGTTGTTCATATTCTAAAAGTGGAGACAACATTCAAAGAAAAATATATAGTATAGGGACAACTAGATAGCTCAGTGGATAGAGCATTGCCTCTGAAGTCAGGAGAACCTGAGTTCAAATCTGACTCAGATACTTAACTCATCAGATGTATGACCCTGGACCAATCACTTAACTCCAATGGCTTCACAAAAATAAATAAATAAATAAACAAATAAATAAAAAAAATTCTTCCAGTGTGATTGTTCTGTTATCCTCTTTTCTGATTTTTGTTGTTGTTGGTATTTTTCTGTACCTGATTATGCATCTACCAGCAAGATGAATGATGTGAATATATCATCTTTTTACTCAGGCTGGCAAAGAATCTCAAGTCATCAAGTGTTACCAAAAGTCTGATTCAATCCAAAAAGTACTTAAAAAGTACCTACTATGTTCCAAGCTGTGTGCCAGGAAGTAGGAATAAGAAGACAAAAAAGAAATCAACTCCTTCCCTCAAGGAATTTATGTTCCACTCTCTTAGGAAAATACAACATATAGACAGATAGATATAGAAATGTATTTTTTAGAAGAAAAGAGTAATAACGATCAAGTAAGATAAGGAAAACCTTTCTATATATCAGAAAAAATATATTTTTTCTTTTTCATACAAATAATACCAAATTTTAGAAGTTGTAACATTTATTTACGAGCAGAGGAGAGAGGGGTACAGCTGTAAAAGTAACTAATTCTATTGAAAGTGCCCAGACATAGTATATAGAATGGCTCAGTCCTAAGAGCCCTATGTGACTAAAAAGGTCCAGGAAGTCAGCTCTGAAGGGTGAAGGAAAACAAAATTATTTTAAAATAGAAAATGTTAACATTTCTTAATAATGTCAAATTGGAAACAAGATCCTTTTGCACTTCTGACATAGAGTTTTATGTCATCTTTGCAGCTCTATGACATCCATCAAAAGCCCAAGTTGTTTTAGTACCATATCTTTTTTTTCCTTGTGCTTCATGGCAGGGGGTAGTAATTATTTCCAATAACAGTAACTAATGCTCATCATTTGCCATCATGGCTAACATCTTCCCATGAGTGTGGAATTGCACATGGAGAATTGAAAATGGACAGTAAAAAGGCCTATTTTTTTTTCTATACAATTAGTGCCAAATTTCTTACCCCAAATGCTCAGAATTTCAGCTAACACCTAGCAGTATATGTGAAATTATGAAGGAACTATCTCAAACTAGTACACATCTACAAACAGAGATTGAATGTTGGTTAACCAGTGTTTGGACACTTTGTTATTTTATCTCCTTTCAAGCAATTCACTCTGACCTCCACCCCTGCTTAGAGTCTAAACTGTATGGGCAAGTTTCTGTCCACATTTTCTTAAGCTTTTCTTTCTTACTTATTTCCATTTCTCCTGAAGTTATGCTCATAGCAACATCCACTGGTAGCATCATAATTAGACTATTACTGCAAACTGCTGTTTAAAACAGTTAGCCCATTTATCAAGTAGCTTGTTCAGGGTATATTGAGTACAATGCAAAAATATATCCTTGCTTCTGACTATAGGCTATTATCTTCTGGAGGTGGGGAAATGTGACAGCATTTGAATGTATGCATGTTCCTCTTATGCACACATGTGTATGTGTGCAGGACAGATCCTAGTGAATGGGAACCAATTACCACACAAGAGATTACTCAAAAGCATGTTCAATTTTTGTTTCCATATGTTCATTTTACAGTTAAAGAGCTAGGAGACTATTTTTAAAATAAGTGAACTGCTGAAAATACCCCAAAAGTAAATCTTAACACTCTTAGTTGGCCTGATGCCTACGAAAATGTCACATAGAAGGAATGCAAAAGCCTCTCCTCAAATGCAGAATATCTTCTGTTCCTGGTCTCATGTCCTCAGTGCAATTATTTAAACCACATCCTGGTATCAATAACTCATTGGAGATCAGTGTCAATGTCCAGGAAGGCTCGTTATATGCAAAGGGAGGCACTGAAGCATTCACTGGAGCAAACACGATAATTAAGTTTGCATCTCATTTACTATCTAAGCTTCCTGTCCGTACTTTTCGAAAGGCAACTTTCTGAGAATTCTTCCTTTAGGGTTTAAAAATATCATATTCTTGGCCTCAGCCCCAATAGTTAATTGGAAGAAAAAAGAAAGACACAAGTGCATCTGATTTAGCATTACTTCCATGAAGACATTTTATATATTTGTACATAATATATGTATGTATGTATATATATATATATACATATATATACATATACACATACACACATACACACTTCAAAATTGCTGGGGGTGGAAGAATATTTCACAGGCTTAAAGTTTTGGTGGATATATATGGGAAAAAGTACAGAGACTGAAAAATCTGACTTTTAAAAATAAGTTTGTATCACCACATCACTGCTACTTTAATGTCACACTCTCAGCTTACCCAATGCAAGCTTTTCCTCGATTTACCACTGCGATGCAGTACCAGATTAATAATACTCAGACAAGCAGCAGCTAGTCTAGACTGTATTGCAACATTTTGGGCTGCACAGTAAGAATTTAAAACTTAACTAAGTGATAGACAAAGACATTTCTGGTTTCAATGTAGATTGGAAACATACTCATAGTGCTGCACTATATTGGCATGATGACTCATTGGAAAGATCTGAATCCTTGGAAGAATCCTTGGAAGAAGCCTGCATTTGGCCCCAGCTCTGCCACTAGCTTGACTTTCAGTCAAGTTAAAGTTACTTCCCTTACCTAAGCCTCAGTTTTCTTGTCTGGAAAGTGAGTGGGATGCCCTAGATCATCCATAAGGTCCCTTTTTTTTAGCTCAAATATTTTATGATTTATGATGTTATGGAAAGTGATTTTCACTTAAAGTAGTTGTACCACCATAATTCTAAGATACAGATTCTTAATCATCTTCCACTCTCCCACCTTTCCTCCAGTAGCATGAGGAATGAAATCAACCAGCAAAGGTATAACAAGCTGGATTGTTTGTTGTTGTTGTTATTGCTGCTGCTTCCTTATTTCCTTTGAGGATAGACATTTATCTAGAAGAAAAATAAAACTTGGCATTTAAAAATGGCCACTCACATCTTGGTCTCTATCTACGTTTTCAGACTTAATCCAGACTATTTTCTGTCACCCATTGTACTCCAGGTAACCTGGCTAGTCGTTGTTTACTTAAGCTACCACCTCGTTAACAGTCTCCATGCTTTTGTATTTTTCCATGTTCAGAGTTCCTTTCTCATCTCCATTTCTTAGGATCCCTAGATTTATCTGAGGCTAATTTTAGGTGCCATTTTCCCCGTAAAAAGTCTTTCCTCATCTTTCTAGTTCTTAGTATTATCTTTCTCAAGTTGTTTGAGGGCAACTCTGTTCCATTTCTGTCTCTATATCAATCAAAGAAGCAAGCATTTATTGAGGGCCTACTCTGTGCCCAGTATTAGTTAGGTGCTAAGACTAGACTGTTTTATATATATAATATATATATATATATATATATATATATATATATATACACACACACATACATATATACACATACATATGTCTATATATACATATATATATATATATATAAAATTGTATTTTAAAATGTAATTCCTCTGTATTTTATATCATGTATTTAAAAATGTCATTCTGAGGAGTCCTCACTAGCCTATCAAAAGAGTACATGGCAGAAGAAATATTAAGAATCTCTTTTCTAAACTATGCCTAGTTTTGAGGACACAGACTGGTTAAAATTTCTGAGAGGTAGAGTGCTCTTTTAGAAGTTATAACAATCCACTCTCTACTCCATGGGGAGGAAAACTAGGCTGATTAGGTGTCAGCCTGCTTAGTAGATAGAAAACATAATTGAAATGCAGCAAATGAAAAACTTTTGTGATAAAATTTGAAGCCTTAATGTGTCAGGGATGCTGTTTGTAGCATCCATGGTAACAAGTTTTCCACTCTAACCCAAGAGAATTGAATTTAAATGCAAACCTAAGTAAACTAAAGAGTCTGTATTAGGTCTGTTGTCATTAACTCTGCTTAATCAAATTGTTTTCCCCTTTAAACTAGCAAAGAATATTGTGTGGGACCAGGAGCATAAAGTTAATGACATTTTCACCTTTCAAGAGGGAATGGATATTCCAGGAAATCAGAGTCCTATTCAGAAGCTTTTTTTTTTTTTTGGTGCATTTCTCACCAGTATCTCATCAGCAGTCATGGTGGCATCTGAAATAGATTAAAAAAGCAGAAGAATCTTCTGCTTTTCTCTATTATCATTGTCTTCCTTGTCTCATGTATTTCAACTGAATTCTCCTTGCAGCTATGCTTTGACTTGTACATTTTAATCTCAAGACAATGAAATAAAGTATTGTCCTGCCACGATGGGTGTTGTTAGAGACTTAAATTTGTGGATCTGAAATCACATCCTCATTCTTGCATAGTTTTAGGTCAAAGAAAAGTTGCTGAATCCTCTAACCTCCTTTGCTGTAAAGGGATATTTGGTCTTCTATGAAATGTTTTTTGTTTGTCTTAATTTCACTGGTGGGAGGAAGTCTCTGGTGTGGAAATTGCTTTTACTGATGCTTTGTCCCTCACCTGCAATTAAATCTACAAGAAATGCCTAAAGCACTGAGAAGTTAATTGACTAGCTCTTACAGTTTAGAGGCAGGACTTGAATCCAAACCTTACTGATAATAAAGCAGGTCCTTTAACTAGTTAGCAGTGGACAAAGTGCTGTGCCTGGAGTCAGGAATATCTTAGTTCAAATCCAGTCTCAGACAACAGTGATGTGACTAAGGGCAAGTCACTTTATTATGTGTCTCAGTTTTCTCAGTTGTAAAAGAAGGAAAATAATATGACCTGACTCACAGGCTTACTGTGGGGATCAAATGAGATAATATTTGTAAAATATTTAGCACAATGCCTGACACAAAGCATGTGCTTATTTCCTTTCCTCCCTTCCCTATTATTCCTTGTTGTGACTTTTGTACACAATACTTATGCAAAGTAAGTATTGACTGGAATGCAATTGCTTCATTTGGATGAAGGCCACCTCATCAAATTGAGAGCCTATCACCATGATTGCATGTAAAATGAGTTTCTGTTCTAAACCCATGAAAAGAAAAAAAAATTAAAGATAGGTATAGCCACAATAATTAATCCGTTATTCTCTTTTTCCATAAAATCTTCCCCATCAATTGGGTGATAGATAGCTTAATAGAGTCCAGTAACAGCTGTTAACTAGCCATACAACAACACTATTTAGTTCAGAACTTTTCTGGGCTATTTGGGCTAAAAATTCCTCATCTTGCCAGATTTTATTCTTAATAATATTTGGGGCATTAAACCATTTGGGAGAAATGTCTTTGGATATTCAGATAGTCTGTACAAATAGAAAGCACACTTAAATAATAATAAATCTTTCACATTTTCCCCGGTCATTAAAATGGTGTACTTGTCATTTCAATTCAGGAGATGGGAGCATCTCTCCTCTAAGGTAGATGTAATCCTGTGTGGTTTGAGTCATCTCTCTCTCTCTCTCTCTCTCTCTCTCTCTCTCTCTCTTTCTCTCTCTCTCTCTTTCTCTCCTTTTTTCAATCAAGAAGTATATCATTGAAATGATTGTCCTGAATTGCATTTGATGTTAAAGAAGCCAGGCAGGATTTTTACTTCTGCAAGGACCAAAAGAAAGGAAGGGAATCTTTTCTGGAAGCATTATTTTAAAAGAATGAAAGAATGAGATAAGCTTTTGTAAGTTCCTTACTCCCCATCCTTGGAATCATTTATTTCTTTCAAGATTCAGTTCAAGTGCCATCTATGCTGATTTTCTCAGTTTTAATGTCCTCCCCTTTGTATCTATTTTGTGTTTATTTTATTTTATTTCTTCCTGTCCTCCAATAAGCTCCATGAGGACCAGAACTGTTTTATTTTTATCTTGTACTTACAGCATCTAGCACAGTAGAGACACATAGACAGTCTTTAATAAGTATTTGACTAATTGACTTGATTTACTGATTTATCTTATGCCCATTATATACAAATTGTAGGGCACTGATAGAAAACCATATATACTATACATAAGAAAACAGGATTTCTCTGATCAGCAACCTAAACATTGACCAAATTAAGAGAAAGAGACATGTTCTTTCTCCTTTGTTACACAGAATGATAACCTCATGTCCCAGAGAAATACTTCATCAACTATATAATTTTCCTGATCTTTCTCTCCTTCTAGTGGCATTTTCTAGAAGACTCTGTTTTCAAATACAGTATTATCTCTTCAAAGACCAAGAGGATGCTCCAAATTTCAGGCACTCTCCTCATCATCCTATCCTCCTTGATCTCACACCAATGGCAAGACATTGAAGTCAGTAATCATGCTTTTTATTTATTGGCTTCTATTGCAAGATCTCCAAAGGCTTTGCAATGTTAATTGAGCACCAGAAACTGACTTTCAGGCATGATCAAGCTCATAGAAGACAAGCAGGGAAGAAGAGAAAAAATTTGAGGACAGAAATCTTTGATGTGATAACATAATACAGGGGTAGAAGAAGAAAGCTAGAAACCATGGAACCTGGGTTTAATGCTGGATTTCCCACTAAATTGCTATGTGACTTTGTGAAAATTATTTTTTTCTTTCTCTGGGATTCAGTTTCCTTATCTATTTAAGAATGGTAGTTGTACTAAATTTCCAATATCCCTTCCAACTCTGATGTTCTATAATGACAAGTATGTCAGGGGACCCAAGAAACTATTTCTTATATAGGAAAACAGACATGCAAGAAAGAAGGAGAAACAAATTCAAAAGTTATATATTTTTAAAAAGGTGGATGGGGGGAATTCACTATAGAGGTTGGTAAGAGGACATTTAGACATGTGACCAGAGCACTCTGGAGCAGCATGAATGGAAATGAAGCTAAATCATTTTTTGGTTTCTGATACTACCAGCATTATAGATATAACATTATGGGGAAATTGATGAATAAACAATAAATAGCATGGATAGTGATGTATATATGCCACAAATTTGGGAGGGGAAACCAACACCGAATGACCAAAAAGTTCCTTGACAAGCTATTAAAAATATGAACTGAATCTAATAAAATGAAATTCAACAGGGATATACTTAAAGTCCTAAATGTTGGGGTGAGAAAAACAAGTTTATGAATGCAGTGTGGGAACAATAGTTTGTAAGGAAAAGATTCCCCTTTTGGCATTATTGTTGTTATTATTTTGTGGATAAAAATGATTAGTATGAGTAAGTAATTAGATTTTGTCTATTAACCCTGTCCCCCTAACAAAATAACAACGACAGAAACAAAACTAGTGTTAATCTCAGGCTGCATTAAGAAAGACATTATCCATGATCATTTGGTCCTGGTCAGACAATGTCTACAAACCTATGATTGGTATCGATGCCAGAGTTTAAGAAATAGCTTGATGAATTGGAGAGCTTCCAGGAATTAACCAAGATGACGAGAAGAATCAAGTTCATGCCATAGAAAGATCAGTTGTGGAGCTTGGGATGTTTAGCTCAGTAAAAAGAGATTTCCATGTAGAAGAAGGATTAGACTTCTTGTTTTATCCCAGTACACAGGGCTAAGAATTATAGATAAAAATCTAAGTGGCAAATTTAGGCTTTTCATCAGGAAAATTTCCTCACACTAATTGCTGTCCATGAATGGAATGGGTTATTTTGGGAGATGGTAGGTAGGTTGTTTCTTAGATGCCTTCAAGCAAAGACTTAATGAACATAGGCCAAGTGTGTTTTAGGTGGGGTTTGTTTCAGATATGAGATGGATCCATCCTCTCTTTCTTGAAAAAAAGTTGATGCTTCTGTTAAATAGTTAGCTTCTAGAACAAGGCTTCTTAACCCTCCCTTCTCTTCCCCTTTTTGTGCCATGAATTCTTTCTCAGGATACTGTTTTTACATGCCTAAAATAATGTATAAAAGATTATAAAGGAAGACAAAACTGAAATAATTATATTCTATATAATACACATACACATAATCACATATACACTCATATATAGATATAGATATAAAATTCATTGCTCCAAAGTTAAGAATCTCTGCTTAAGCAGATTAAACTTCTTTCACATTCCTGGTGCTTTTTTGGATAAATGAGATGAGATTAAAAATAATACATAGCTATAGCTCTTCAATCATTCACTATTTCCTCTGGAAGCTGGGATGAAAAGAGAAATATATGGAGGAGTCAAAGGGTACTCCCCCAAAACATTACAAGCAATGATTGCTGTAGTTGCATCTGACAATTTAAAGCTTTAGGAAGGCAAAACAAACCAGAGAATTATGAGGTTATAAACAGCCCTAGCAAGAACAAGATGCATACTCTTATCCTTAGCAGTACAGATGCAAACACTGAGCTACAAAGATACAGGTTTTCAGTTGCTCTATTTATTAAATGCAACCCATGAATTTATTTCAGTAAAGAGTTTCAATAAATGAAAACTTGAATATGTGATTTGCACATGGGAAAGGTCAATCTATTTATAAATTAAGCAATGGAATTGAGTCCTTCTCCCCAAGATGAAAAGTTCATTAAGTTTGCAACAAGTATTTATTGGCAGAGCCTAATTTGTAAATAGGTTATGTTCACAAAGTTTGCCAGTAAATTTATGTGTTGCTCAGGATATATCTCCCTTAAGAAGCAATGTTTCAATCAGGACTAGTTTGAAATACCTCCTGTTTGATAACCCTGATCTAGGTACTGTGAAATTTAGAGATGTAGCATTAATCCTTGGTTCATATTTTAATGGACCTTAGGTTAATGTGGAGAACTCTGAAACTATAGAAAACATTTGTGGATCTAAAATGCCTTTGCTTATCTTCTTATCTGCTAAAACTACCTTCCACCCCCCCCCCCAAATCTTTCCTCTACTCGTATTTATCTTGTATGTACTGATTTCTATATTTTACCTCCCCCCATTAAAAAGTATATTCATTGAAAGTACTGTTTTATTTTTACTTTGAATCCCCAGAATTTAGCACAGTGTCTGGCATACAATAGGGATTTAATAAATGCTTCTTGATTGTTATTGTTTTCTTTTATAAGGGATGGCTTTCTCGGAGGAGTTAGGAAACATTTAAGTGAGAGTAAAAACAAAAAGAAAGCAATAAAATATTTTAAAAAGATCTATGGGAAAAAATAAGACCTCAGCTGGGCATCTGAATAGGTAAAAGAGAATGAGGTGTCATTTTGAATAACAGCAATGACATGAAACTTGAAAACCAATCACCAAGTATTTAATAATGAGCAGCCACTATGTGTCTCACAGTCTTGATGCCAAAACAGGAGGACTTTCATCTGACATAGGGTAAGAGGTTTTAAGCCCAGAAATCTTATATCTTAATTTAAGTGGTAGTCTTAAGTAGCAGCATACAAATATAATCTGCAAAATAGTCCTAAATGACCATATTGATTTCTTAATGGCCTACTGTAGGTCATTCACTGACTCTTTTAATCCAATCTTTTCCAGTTCAATACTAAGCCCATTGTATTGGAGGATACAACACAGGGCAGATGATAAAAAGAGAGAATCTCTTTGTGACTTATTTGCCTTCTGAGTACTATGGTTTATTCCTTGGCAAAATCACAATGATTTTCTAAAAAATCTTAGTAGCAAGCTCTTTTGAAGGGACTCAGGCTCTAATGAATAAACCTTAAAATAGAGTTTTATTGATATATTTTGATTTACATCACCTAAATTTCCCCTTTCCTCTCTCTAGAGGAATTCTAGAGGAATTTTTTTGAGAAAAAAGAGGAAAAAGGGGAAAAATTCAGGAAGAAAAAAGAAAGAAACGAAGGAAGGAAAGGAAGAAAAGGGAGTAAGGGAGAGAAAGGAAAAAAGAGAAAGACAAAATAAGAGACTGTAAGAGAGAAGGAGGAAGGAGGGAGAGAGGGAGGGGAGGAGACAGAGAAGGAGGGGGAGAGGAAGGGGAGAAGGAGATAGAGGGGTAAGGAGAGTAAGAATGAGAGACTACATGGCGGGATAACATGGGAATTTTTTTTAAAGTAAGACTCAGAATAAAAATAATTTATTCTAGTTCTTAACATCATTTTTGACATTTGTAGCTTTCTGTACTCAACAGTTTTAATTCTCACTTTGGCTTGAACTTATTTGCTGAATTTGTGTAATTCTGGATGATCCCACATGCTAACACCTCTGCTTCCAAACAGTAGTGAAGAATCAGTGTCATGTAGAAGAATCAGTGCCCTCTCTTTGCCCTTAGCCAATAGACATTGAATTTTTATGGGAAAACATTTTATGGGGGAAAACTTTTATGGGAAAACATTATGGGAAAACATTCACTTCCACATTTACAATCACCTTTTCAAGTCACATGGCAAATCCAAACCCCAACAAAGTTCAATCTTTCCAACCAATGTACTCACTGAATTTAGTCAACAAAATTAATCCACACTGAACAATTCTGCAGAGTACAATAACAACAAGCCGGTTACACAGACAGGAACGCAGTTGGAATTTAAATGAGTCACTGTTTCTCTCATTCTCCACAATGCTGAGAAAACTTGTCTAATACTTCTTAAAGACTAAAGAAAAAAATCATTTTTTAAAAAAGTTAACTCATATTCATTGTCTAGTTGGCTGAATATTCTTATAATTAAACACAATCATCAAAAGAGGTTTTCTACAATGCCTTATTCTGATAACCTTTTATGATTAACTATCCCTGGAATAAATGTGCTCAGTTTTTTTAGCCTTCAGAAAAGCAGAAAAAAAAATCTGGACAATAAGCACAAAGCAAATCTACTAGGGATAACTCTTCACATTCAATATGATGCAAGCCTTATTATCCAGGGCAAAGCTACTGGCTGGTATAATTTTAATGTGATGGACATCATCCAACTTGTAGGAGAGTCTTAACAGTACAAACAAATGGCCTATTTAAGTTAGATCAAAATACATAAATGCTATACATTTGTTTATTTTTGTTTAATGGTTATAAACTAACAAAGCACTAATGTTTATAAGACAGAATCAGCAAGTGTTATGTATAAAAAACAAAGCACTAATGTGGTAGTACAGAAGAATAATCAGCAAATACTATGTATTAGTGTCCTTTTTTCATTTCTATTGTCAAGTCACATTATTGCCCATTAGTCAATGTAAATATGTTTTATTTTATACAAATATCTATATTTCACACCTACCACCCAAGGTTGTTATGAGGATAAAAAGAAATAATATTTATTAAATACTTTGCCAAACTTAAAGTGACATATAAATGCTAACTGTTATGATTATGATTATGTGTGATTCTAGCTCAGTTAAAATATTCTTCTGCTAATACAATTCAAGTGGATAAGAATTTAAATGCCTGTTGTACACTATGAACTTCGCAGAAGGCACTAAGGATACAAAATAAAAATGAAGTCATCCCTTCCCTCAAAGCATTTATACTCTTTTTGGGAGAATACATAATTGGGAAATTAAATACAAAAATGTGCTAAGTACTATATCTATTACTAATACATTATATTAATGGGGTAGAGGGAGAGAGGCACTAGCACTGGACATGAGGGGAGGGATTGGCACAGGATAGGCTTTTAATAGTAAGTGTTACTTGTTCTGAGATTTGAACGAATCTATAGATTACATAATGTAGGTGAGAAGTGAATACATTCCAGGCATGTGGGCCAATTACTGCAAACAAAATCCTTTCTTAAACTAATACATTTATTTTTTACAATAAAACAACAAACTTGGTCTTTAGCTCCAATACATGTAATGTGAAACACATGTTTGTATACTAGAAATCTGCTATAATACAAAATTGTAGGGGGCTGAAACTCTTGAGTCAATGCACTGAGGTTCCGTACAGCTGAGCACTTGAAGCTAACTACTGATTGGACAATACTCTATGGGCCCATGCTTGGAAAATGGCCCTTCCCACTATCCTGTGCTGGCTTGATGATTGGTGTAATACAGAGGATTGTAGGAGGGATTGGGGAGTGGAGTAAGATGAGCCAGAGTCACCTTTTGCTGTTGACAAGGAAGAAGGCGGTTGCTGAGATCCTACTTCCATCCCCTTCTTCTACCCCTAAAGACCAAGAATAAAGACTAAGGACTTTTGCTTATCCTGACTCAGGCTGATTCTAAGGTATCTTGGGTGCTAGTGCGGTCATCACATTTGGTGCCCAAAGTGCGGTCATCACCTTTGGTGCCCAATGTGGGGAGCCTTAGAATCAGCCAGAGTCAGGATAAGCAAAAGTCCTTAGTCTTTATTCTTGGTCTTTAGGGTGAAGGAGATCTTCGACAACTTCCTTCTTCCTTGACCACCACAAAAGTGACTCTGGCTAGACTTTTGCTGTCTCTTGATTCTTTGTCCTAGTTTTCTTATCTGTTGAAGGATGGAGCATAGGAGAGCCTGAGAGGCATCTAAACTTCTCTGGGGAAAGAGGTGGATAGAAGTTACCTTTTTCTGAATGAGCTAATTGAAGTCTGTTTCTTCCTTTAGTTCTTTCTTTTTCTCTTTCTCTGCTAATAGTTGAGATGTCCATGTACTATCATATCCAGAGTAATCCCATTATTTTTTAGGACAGGTATCTATTGCAATTCATACTAATCTTTATGGGAATAATTATATGCTTTATATGTTAAAGATAATTGCTAAGGATTCTGTTTTCATTATACAGAAGTCATTTTTGATAGGTTGGAAAATACTCATTACTGATTCCTCTATAAAATCAAACAATTCTCATTAAATACCTTTCTGTCCTTAGAGCAAAACTGTAAAACTATTTAGTGAGGTTTTTTTGTTTTTTTGTTTGTTTGTTTTTTGATAGGTAAACTATAAATAAGGCCTGAAGTAGTTATAGTAGTTTGAGATCCAATAAATGTTTAGGGTTGTTACAGGATCAACAGATGGTAGAAATAAGGGGTTTCTTTCTTCAAGCAGACATTCTATGATCATATGTTTGTTAATATATGTTTGTATATTAAATAGCATATCAATTATCAGGTGGGGTTGGTATTTGGGGAGTTCTGATTTGCTTTTTTTTTTTTTTTTACTTACTCAGGAGTAAAAAAATAGGAAATGTACAGTTAATCCTCAATATTTGTGCATTAAACTTTTGTGACTATAATCATTTGCATGATTTTATTAATACTTCATTTTTACTTTCATGCTGGCAACTGAGCACATTTGTGTTTATGTGCTGGAGAGGAAAAAAAATAAAAGGTATCATGTATACAACTTTGTGGAATGGTTGGAATTCCACTTAGTGGAATTTTAAGTGTTTCATTGGTCTTGTTCACCTTACTGTGGTAAATAGCTTTCCATGTATTCAGTGTATATTTTCATTATTTGCCTTTAAAACTAAGTTTTGTATTGCAATTATGCAAAGTACAGTGTTAAGTCCTTTGTACTTTAAGGTGATGTTTAGACCTTGACCTTCCCAATTCAACATCTTCTGACAACAGTGATTCAAATCCCCTCCCTTGGTTTTCAGAGAGTGGCCAAGGTAGAGAGATTTATAGCAAAGTTTCTTAAACTGTGGGTCCCAACTCCATATGGGGTTGCATAACTGAATTAGGGGTTGTGAAATTAAGAGTTATCAGTAAATGTTTAATTTATATGCCTATTTTATATACCTATATACCTGGAGTTGTGTCAAAATTTCTGGAGTGAAAAAGAGTCACAAGTGGAAAAAATTTAAGAAGCCCTGGTATATAGTATAAGGTCCTCAAACTGCTCTTTGATATAGTGAAAGGTAAGATTCAAATTAAAAAATGTTCTAATTTAAAAAAATCTTATTTACTGTACATTATTTAGGATACTATATATTTCATGTATTATAAAAAGTAAATACTATTTGAAATAAGTGTTTAAAAATGTTTTTATTGAGATGTTAGCACAAAAGGTCACAAAATCTAGCAAATTATTAGTGAGAAAAATGTTTTGCATGTTACCAATTTTATTTTGTATACTGCACTTTATGGGTTATTTCATGGTTACTGTGTTAAGAAAAGTGTACATTATCAGAACTTATGTTGTTATAAAAATTATATTTTCAGCAATCTCTAGGGGAAGACTATAGTTTTTTTTGTGTGTGTGATTGTGGGAAACTAACTCTCTATTTCACATAGGTTCAATGTATCAATGTTTTTGAGTGTAACATCATTTTCTAGAAATGTTATGCCTGTGAAAGTTGAGGATTGGCTGTGTCAAAAATTACTGCCACATTATAATTATCACCATTGCAGTAAAATCTTCACAATACCGTAAAGTATATATGGATACAAACTTACGTGTGTTTGTACTACACATATACATATACACATACATACATATATATACACATTAACATATGCTGGTTTTGGAGAGGATTGAGTTCAAATCCTACCTTTGACCCTAGTTGAGTGACCTTGGACAAATCATTTAATTTCTCTGTGCTACCTTAATTTCTTCCCTTGTAAAATGAGGGGGTTAGACTAGATAACCTTTTAGGTATATACCAGCTGAAAATCTATGCTACGATGATTTCCAAGTCAGTATAGGGCCTTCCTGTGTCTGTGCTACCTCTCTAACATGAAAGGATCTTTTTCACTATAGATCTCTAAGATCAGATGGGAAGATGATCTACTTGTGATGCTTTAAGCATAGTTTTACCTAACATTCATTTCTCCACCTACCTTTACATAGTTCCCATGTATTCTTTATAGCATAATCTGCAAATGTGAACTATATACACTATTGGTTCTTGAATCTTCTTTTACCCTTTTAGCGTAATGGATATCTTTTCAATGAATTCTAATAGAAAATATACTTAATGGGACAAAGGTGGCCTGAAGGAAAAAAAGAAATCTAATAAAAGTATAATATCAAATAAGAGCAACCTATTTTTTCTTTCCCTCTGAATGAATATAATTTGGTATGTCAAGCAGTTCAACAGTATATCAAACAATGAAATATTGGCATAAAGAAAGTGATCTTCCTCTCTTTAAAAGATCAGACCACAGTAAGTACAGCTCTAGTGACCATGAAGGTTGCAATAATTTATTTCAGACTCAAAGTGAGCAGTTTTAGCTCATGACAGATGATCACATATAAAAAGAAGAAGGAATGACTTAAACTGAACAACTGAGAGGTAGTGGGAAATGATGTGAACCATTCTGGGAATTGCTTTGTGGCAAAAGTAAAATGTAGGATATGCCTTAAAGAAGTACTGATAGAAACACTGATGGCTCCTACAAATGGTTTTATTAGAAGAATTGTTCAGTATAGATATAATGAAAGATGAATAATGATTCTTTTTTGTAGATTTTGTTAATTCTTAAGTATGTATACAAAGAATAATTTTAGCTTTAAGTTCCTTGAGAGCCATCATTGTCTTCCAATATTCACTACTGAGGATTATTGCCTAATGATAATAATTGATACAAATTTATTTCAAAATTAATATGCATCTCTATTTCCTGTCCATTTTTCTTCAGTTTTACTAGCAGTATTAGCAAGTACCATCCCTATGTCAATTTTGAAAATGATTAAATGAATTCTTATATTGTCAATGGAAGTGATGTGCTAATTTAGTACCCTAACATCCTACAGACTATCCCTCTAACATTCAGTACCAAAACATCCTACTTGACCATCATTCTTCTATATTTATTTTCTCTTCCATTAGAATATAAGCTATGTCAGAGCAGAAATTGCCTTTGCTATTATGTTTTATCCCCAGATTTTTATAGTGGTTGGCATATAAGAAGTGCTTAATAAATAATCATTCATTCATCTATCTTTGGGACTTCAAGTCCCTCTTCACCAACATTCCAATCTATTCTGCATACTACTGCTAGACAGAGATTCATAAAACTCTATTTTCATTTTGTCATTTTAAATAATAACAATAATAATAATCTTGGATTTATATATGCCAGTGGGGAGTACGCAGATTTTTCCCTCCTAAGAGTTTTGTGAATTAGATAATATAAATATAACTAATTATCTCCATTTTACAGATAAGGAACATCAGTTTAGGAAGTTTATAGGCCCGCATATCTAGAATTAGAAAGAATCTCAAAGCCCATTTAGTCAGATTATTTAATTTTGTAGATGAAAATCCTGAGGCCCAAAGAAATAAAGTGATTTGGCCAAAGTAGCACAAGTCAGAAAGTGTTAGAGCTAGGACTTGAAGGAAGTCTTCTGACTAGAAATTCAGTACTTGTTTTTTTAAACAATTAAAAAAAATTCTGCTAACAGAAAAAAAGAGCCATGTAGTATAGTGGATAGAGTGTTGGACCTGGAGTTCAAAAGATCTAAATTAAAATCTCGTCGTAAACGCTTACTACTTCAGTGACCTTGAGAAAGCACTTGTGCCTGCCTAAGTTTTCCCATCTGTAAAATGGAATAATTAATAGTTCCTACCTTCTAGAAGTGTTGTTGTGAGGATAAAATGAAGTAATAGTTGTAAAGCACTTTGCAAATCTTAAAGTGCTATAGAAATGCTATCATATTATATTATACTTTGTTATTATATTATATTAACATTGTATCATATTTTTAAAGTCCAAACTCCAGTATGGAGCAATGGAAGGATCACTTGGCTTAGAGTCAGATGTTTTAATTTATAGTACTGTTACTCACCACGTGTTAGTTTTTTGGCAATATATTTAAATTCTCTGGCATCCACTTCCTCATTTGTAAAAACAGATGGTTGTAGTACTAGATGGGGCAGCTAGATGGAACAGTGGATAGAGTGCCAGGTCTGAGTTCAGATTTGCACTCAGATACTTAATAGATGTGTGACCTTGGTAAATCACTTAAGCCTATTTGTCTCAGTTTCATTATCTGAAAAAGGAGCTGGAAAAGAAAATGGCAAAGTATTCTAGCATCTCTACCAAGAAAACCCCAAATGGAGTCATGAAGAATCAGATACAATTGAAATGAATGAATAACATAAAGTGCTAGATGATTTATGAAGACCATTCTAACTCTACATTTAAAATCCAGTGACCCTTTTCTTTTTTTGCTTTAAAATCTTCAGTACTTTAGTTTTATATACTGTTCCAACTTTACTTCTCATTAACTCTGCTTTAGAAGTCTTCTGCTTCAGCCCTATGGTCTGACTATTGTCTCACAAACTCTTCTCTTATCTTAATTCCCACTTTTGGTTACTATTCCACTTTGAAAGCCATGGTATTGTGAGAAGGTTTAATTGCGACAATGATGGGCAAACTACTCATTTTTAGACTTGCTTTGTGTATTAACTCCCACTCCCCCCCCCCCCCCAATTCATTTTTATCCAACAAACACTTAAAGGGTTGCAAAGCATCCTCCTAGGGCTGCTTTGTCTATTATTCATTAAGTGAGTGATAGTTTACCTACATTATAATTAACTATATTATAAAGGCTTGGGATTCTAGGTTTTGGAGTAGTAGAATCAATGGGTTAAGTATAAGAAAATCATCTCAGTTTTAACACAGATGACCAGATTTAAATTAAGGAAAGTCAATAAATTTAGTTTTTACTATGAGCCCCAGTTTAACCTTTGAGGATTAGCATTGCTTTGTTTTTAGCAAAAGGAAGACTTCTTTGTCATTCCCACTTCACCCTTCTTTTTTAAGGCTTTGAGTTTTAGTTAAAGTATTTCATGAAACCTAAGTACTTACAATGCAAGAAAGCTTGATTTGAAAAAAAAGTTAATCAGAAACATGAGATTAAATTTTCTTTTAAATGATGCACAGATTTAAAGTTATGAAAAAAAAAAACAGGAAAATAAATCATGTTTTACAAAGATACTACCACCTAAGAAAAAGATTAAACCATCCTCCTAAGCCATGTTTACATTTCAGATGTGCCTGCAGACAGACAGGCACACGTCTTTGAATATAAACTGATCTATTATCAAATGATTCAAAACAAAATAATTATAGATGTTTGCATATATTTGTCATCTTATCTACCTATTATTTCCTGAACACTAACAATGTACTCGCTGCAGTGTAGAACAAAGTAAGATCAGGTCTCAGCCCTTAGGGCTTACAATCAAAGTAAGACATATAAAACAATTCAGACATAAAATATAGCCCTTGAAAAAGCAGTTAAAATTTATGAGGTGTAAGGTTTTGTTGGCTTTTCTTGGGAAGAGGGAAACCTTTAGTGGGACCACATCACTGAGAAACATTGTTAAAAAGTGTTTTGTCTTGTTTTTTTTTTTTTTTTTTTTTTTTTTTTTTTTTTTTTTTTTTTTTTTTTTTAAGAAAAAATTTGAAAAGAAATAAGAGAAGTGTGCTGAAAGGGTATAAGAGCACAAAGTAGAAGAATGGAGAAAGCAGAGCAGAGAAGGAAAGCAACCAAATGAACAAGAGGTGGGGAATATAATGATAATGATCTAAGCTTTTATCAGTCTAGGAAAGATTAATCTAGTTATGATATGCAAGCTAAAAGATAGATGGGAGGGAATACAGGTTCTTAAATTTGAGGTGGTTATGGACCCTTTTAGTAATCTATTAAAAACAGGATAATGTTTTTAAATGCATAAAATGATATTCATAGAATTAAAAAAGAAAACAATTATATTGAAATGAAGTTATAATATTATTTTTTTAATATTCCTGGATCCCAAGTTAAAAAAAAAAAGTATAGATGATCTAATCGCAACTTCTCTACATGTGAGTTGCTCATTCTGGTTTCTTCATATTTGCTTATTAAAGGAGTGTCTTACATAACCTCAATTAATATAACAAATGATGCTCTAAACCTTGATGCCTTTAACAGGTAAGAACTTACTTTGATTGAGTTATATAATCAATCAATCAATCAAGTTTATTTAGTTAGGAATAACTCCCAGAGACTTTTTACTTAATCAACCAATCAAAGATATAGAGTAGAGAGAACTCTGAAGTGCTTTGAGAATAAAATAAGAACTGGATTGGTGTTTGTTGAAAGGCTTAGACTCACCTCTAAATCTATGTATATTAGGGGAAAAAAAGATTAGTGGAGTAACATTTTAGCAACTTCTTTGAGAATCAAACTTTGGGTATTTTGGGAGTAGGAAAGGAAGAGGAGAAAAGAGTGGTATTGATGAGGTCCTGGGTGACTAAGTGGGGTTGGCAGAGAAAATTTGATGTACTAATAAGATTATTCCTTGAGGCAAACAGGGAAGGGCACTGATGGGGATCAGCTCAACCTTACAATCCTACCACCTTACTGTATACAATATGAAAGCTAAATTATGTCAATCATTTGAGTTTAATTTCCCCTAATCTGTCCATGACCCACTAAGTTTTCGCAGAATTCCTTTTGGATTAGCTTGCCATGGCATTCTGCCTCATGATGTACTTCCCATTATCCCATCATCATGCCTCATGGAGTCTTTCTCCTTCTTATAGATAACTAATTCTTTTAGGGTGCTAAATCCATTTTAGGATTTATTCTGCCAGTCAGTGGTGTACTCCTACTTCTAGAATATGCCTTTTCTCCTGGTTGATTGTGAGTTCCATTGGGGAACTTGTCTTTTTCACTATTAATTGTTAAAAATCATTTTCTTGCTAACTATATGCTGTCCCAATTCTATTTTATATGTATCATTCCTGCTGTCTATTTTACCCTTTTTCGTCTGTAACTTCTTCTCATAAATAACTCTACCTTTTGCCAAAAAGAAAAGCCATTGTAAATTTGTCATATGATCACCAAACCCCAACATTTGGTGTGAATTGCTCTCCTCAGCTGGTGCTGAACCTCAAACATATCAGTATGAATGACCCCAGAGGAAAAGTTCCACTTCCTCTACCAAACCCCAATGACCAAGTCATCTGAGAAACTAGACCACTAACAAACAATTCATCTAGTTGGCAACTGAGATGATAAATTAGATACTATAACAAAAGGCAGCTTCAAAGAGCATGACATCTTCCCAGAGAGAATTGAGGTTCAGGAATCTACAGAAACCCAAACCTTGGGGTCTGTAGAAAGCTAAACAAATTTCAGAGGAACTTCAGGAGGACTCCTACAAAAAAAAGGACTTAGAATCAGTCAACCAAACAATAAATACCACTTGTTATTTCCATGCTTAAGCTCACTTTCCTATGTACTGTGCATGTGTTTCTGAGACTTTTTCAAAAATGTTTTGTACTAACTGTTCTTCTTACATTACCTCAGCAAATACCCTTAATTAAAAGCTAATTAATTCTAGATTGGCTAAGTGACATGAACTGAATAATCCCCATTAAGGGATTTTGAGTAATGGTATTTAAAAAACAGCTGTAAGACCCCAAGAATACCCCTAGATCACTGAGGTGAGAAGTAGTCAATTTTTGTTTTTGTCTTTGTTTATTTGTATCAAACTCTGATCCCATTTGGGGTTTTCTAGGCAAAAATATTGGAGTGGTTTTGTCATTTATTTCTCCAGCTTATTTTATAAATGGGGAAACAGATAATTAGGGTCAAGTGACTTGCTCAGGGTTACACAGCTAGTCTAAGGGTCTGAGTCTACCAAAAGTAGCAGAATTTGGGGAGAATAGCTTTGAAGGAAGTGTTATACTTATTCTCCACAGTGAAAATGTTCTTTTTCTTTCTCTTCTCTATGTAAATATGGCCTCTACTATCTTTTCTTCATATGGATTCATGTCCCTTTACTGAATTCCTACAATTATTTTTATATGATACAATTGGACTCAATTTGGAAGGAGTTTGGAGGAGTTTGGAGTTTGGAAAGAGGTTATGGTCTCCCCTTTAGATTATATCTTTACAAATTACATAAATTCAAGGTAGAATACTGATTTTGGAATTTGATTTAAATTTCATCTCAGACACTATTATATTCTAACTTTCCTCATCTATTAAATTGGGAAGATAACAATTGTCCTTTGTTAGATGTTGTATGGAAAAGGCTTTGAAAATGTTAAAGGGCTATATAATTTTGTATTTTTTCATTTATGCACAGACTATGTCCCCAAAGTAGAATGTAAGATCTTCAAAGGCAGAAATAATTTTTTTGAGTTTATATCCTCAAATCCTAGCATGTAATAGGTGTTTAATTTTTATTGACTTGAATTGAATGAATTGTTGTTGCTATCTTTTTATTAATGTAGGGAACTCTGGACAAGAAAATTCTTTCCATCTTATTGACTGGCAACTGCTCTATTGTTTAGAAAATTTCTGGGGCATAAAAACTTTAAGTCAGCCTAGTGCCGAAACTTGAACCCAGGTCTTCCTGATTTTTGTTCCTATTTTACCTTTGGTGGAGTTCAGATAGAAACTATTCTAGGACAAGTCCCTTTTATCCTGTTAGTCTTTTAATATTTTGTGATTAATCTACTCTTGTGCAGGTAGATTAAATGACTGCTTTTTTTAACTGATGAAAAATATTGGGATATAAATTCATCTTTGTAAAAAGTAATATAGTACTAATTACTACTGAAAAATCAATCTTTTTATCTTGATTGGTGAAATTCAGACAAAAATGATCCTTAAACAAGTCACTATCCTATTCTTATTTTTTAAAAAAAACATTGCATTCTCTGTGGACTGTTGCAGAAGTAGATAAAATGAAATTATTCATTATTATTATTATTATTTCTTCATCTCATCTATCCAAAGAGCTATTTTGTTATTTGAAGGCAGGTCTCATGTTTCTTTGTTTTTCTTCCCTCTCACAGTACAGTATAGAACACATAATAGGTGCTTAACAAAGAAAACTAATCTGAGAGGCAAGATTAAATTTTCCTTACAATAAACAGATTTAAAATTAGGAAGGAAATGACAAGTAAATAAATTATAGCTAGCAAGAAAAAATCCTGAAAATTAGATTAAAATAGCTAACTAATCTGATCTTTGGAAAAATATAAATTATTTTTTTCCAGTGGAATTCAGAGGTGACAGAACAGTTGAGTATAAAAAGCACTAAACTAGGAATTGGCAGACCTAGCTTTCATTTTTGGCTCTCCTACACCCACTTCTACAGACTATGATCAGTAATTTCCCTATTTTGGGCCTTGGATTCCCTATTTTAAAAAATTAGAGGATTGGACTAGATTATCTCTAATGGTCTCTAGCTAAAAAAATTCATTAGTTACAAAAATGGTAGTACAGGTAGAAGTAGAGGTTTTAGAAAAGGGGCTCACAGGTATAAAGAATTATCTAGATTTTAGTTCAGAGATGAAGTAAATGTTTGAAGGATTGGAGAAAGTTGAAGAGGAAGGAAGAAAAGCTGTAAGGACTATAGTTCATAAAAAATATACAATAAATCAACAACATAGTCTTGAGAAGAAAAAAAAATGGATAAATCCATTATGACCCTAATAGAAAAGAAGCAGAGACCAGTTAGTTTCTTAGAAAACATACAATACAAATAAAGCTGTAAGGAAAATTACACATATAAAGATTTTTATTTCTTTCAAACAGAACACTTTCTCTTTGAAGCTGTATATTAAAACATGCCAGCTTGATAAGAAAAGCAACAAATGCGTGTTTTAATGGCTGTCAGCCTATTATAGAAAAACTGGAAGCAATCATGAAAATAATCTTAACTGTCTGAAAGAAAAACCATGACCTATCAGGATCCTTCAGTTGCTTCCGCCCCCCCTTTCTTATTAAAATATATTATCTGACACAGGTTGTACTTATTCATTGAAACATTCACAAGTAGATGAAGATCCTTGAGATTACATCTATTAGGAATAACTGAAGGAAGAAATTGGGGATGTTTATTTAAGAGATGAGAGAACTCTGGGGGTTGACATGATCTCTTTATTCAAATACTTAGAACAGTACATGGAAAAGGGATAACATTTATTCCTTTTGGCATTAGAGTAAAGAGGTAAAAATAGATTTGATTTCAGGAAAGATTGCATAACAATTCTAATAATTGTCCAAATTATTCCAAAAGTAAAATGTGTGACCTTAGGAAGTGGTGGATTCCCCCACTGAAGATTCTCATCTTCAAGAGAGATGGAAAAACTACAAGTTAAAGTATGCTGTTGAGGCAATACTTTTTCAGATAGAAGTTTGATTAGATGGTTGCTAAGATCACTTCTCACTCCTGAGATTTTGTAATGGTACTATATATATATATATATATATATATATATATATATATATTAGAAAATAAATCTGAACTAGAGTGATGGTTTAAGCAGGACATCTGAATTCTGATCTAAGACAGTCTGAAGGAGAGGCATCAATCTCATTTACAGATTCACAAGAAAATGCTGCACAACCATTAGGTATTAGGTTGACCTGCAAGGAATTTTTTTTCCCCTATTCACAATTTCTAGAGTTAGGAAGGCATAATGGGATAGTATATATGTATAATATCTCTATACCAATCTTTATCAGATTGCTTAAGGTCTATGATACAAAAAAGTATAACAAAACAAAACAAAACACAATAACAACAACAAAACACTCTTTGGACTAGACGATTGCAAAAACTCCTCATGACAATCACTCTTAGGATTCTATGTATTTGACAGTTAAGATCATATGATTCACATGTGAGAAAAAACTAGAGAAAATTATTGGAAAAAGTCTTTAGACAAAACTTTTATTTTATTGAATGCCAGAAATAGCTGTGGGATTATTTAGAATATAATAGAAAAATCATAAAATACAGAAATAATATAATAGAGAAATATTAACTATATTTATAGTACCTATCTATATACACCATTCATTAAAGTAGAAATAAACAAGAATCCTTCTATGTAAAAACTGGTCAATGATTCCCAGTGGTTTGGAATGATTTTGGGCCAGCCATCAAAGTAAATAACCTGGAGTTCTACCACACACACATTCCATACTGAGACTGATTTTTTCCCCAGATTCACCAACTGGAAAATAAAGAATATATACTCAAGACATTAACCATAACAAAAAAAGTACAAATCTAATTATATTCTAATTATGGTTTTAGAGAAACAACCTCAGAATTCTCACCAAACAAATCCAAGTGTCAAACATGTACATAATTTTAAAAATACACTTTGCATTTGCTGTGTGCTTATTTCCCTTTCTCCCCTTTTAAATCAATAGAAGAGTCTGTAAGTCAAGGGCTTTAACCAGGGGTATGTTAAGAAAAATGAAGGCTATGTGAGAGCAAATTAGTTATTTTCTAGCTGATAAAGATGTAGCTTACACTGAAAGAGTTGGATGAACCTCAAGTGCACAACTGTTTATTTTACAGTATGTTGGGTATGTATTTTTTAATATATATTCAGAAAGTATATGCAATTTAATTAGCCAGTTTATTTTAGAAAAATGCATTTTGGTACCAAGAGCTTGTGAATAACTTTAATGCAAAGGGATGTGTGCATTCATAATTAGCAAACTGAGTATCATTATACTTTAATTTCACCAAAGTTTCAATATGAAGACAAATGTTATCCAACTTTGCAAGGAGCTGTGTAATTCAGCTCAACTGATAAGTTGGAGTGTATCTTGGGAAGAATTTCCAGGATAGTAAAGTCAGGCCTTATGAGGATTTGTTCAGCAAGATGAGGATGCTTAGTTTGGAAAAGAGAAATGTAATAGGCCAGAACTCTGTACCTGAAATAAAGATTCTTTCAAGGTGCTAACTCAGTGGAATTGATAAGACAATGGTTATCTAGTTTAGCATGGTGATTGATAATTTTCTAGTTCAGTATGATTGAACTAATCTTACAACAAATAATGGTTCCCTAGTGACATAATGATTAGCTTATACTCAGTTTGATGAATGGATTTAACTGTAATAGAGCATATAAACTGGGACAAACTCAAACAGAAACATTCATTCCATCTTTGTGGTGGCTGGAGGCTGGAGCACAAGCCCTTGGACTCAGAGACATTCCATCTTTGGTCAGGCTCTTGGTGGCTCTCCTGAGGGAATGGAACAGAGTTGGGGAATACAGGAGACTGGAGGCTGGAGCACAAGCTCCTGGATTCAGGGAGACTTCAAGGCAGACACCATCATGGTCCCCTTTCCTCCCTACCAGAAACCAAGACACTTCCTGAGCATCTCCAGAAAGCTGGCTTGGGCCCCAGGCAAGGAAACAGACTGTGAAGGAGACAATAAAGACTTTTGGACTTTAACACCTGGCTATTCTCGAGATGATTACTCTGCTGAAACGAAGGCTGGTCCAAGGACCTCCAGAAAACCAACCAGAACACTATAGTGTAACCTTAAGGAGCACATGGTCTATATCTCCTAATGTCTGAATGATTATCCTGTGGAAGACTTACTCTTCTGCTTGCCTAAGAAGTTAAAGCTAGTATGAATGATCAGAGAGTGAAGAGAAGTAGATCATGGCTCTTTATAAAGAAGAATTTCCAAATAATTAGTACTATCAAGAAACGGAAAGACTTGTACAAACCAAAGCAAAGAGAAGTATATAGAACCAAAACAATTTAAATAATACTGTAAAAGTGAACAATTTTGAAAGTTTTAAGAACTCAACATAATGACTAAATCATGATTCTAGGGGACTGATGATGAATGACACCCACTACCTAACAGAAAAATGATAGACTCAATATTTTGAGTGAAATATCCATGTATGAACAAGGCCAGTGTGGGAATTTGTTTTCTGTGATTTTACATATTTTTACAAGATTTTCTTTGTCTTGTGTCCCTCCCCAAACTTTGAGGGAAGGCAGCAAAAATAAATAAATAAATAAATAAATGGTAGAAAAATTGGATGTATTATCAGGGAGAGTAGTGACTTTCCTATACCTAGAGTACTTAAAATAAAAACTGGATGGCTACTGAGTGGAGATGTTCTCAAAAGGCATCATGCCATGATTAAATTCATCAAGTCTTTATTGAGTTTCTAGTTCACACTTAATGTTGTGTCCATGTTCTGTGTGGTATAAGACAAAACTTTCACCTTTAGTATTAGCTTTTGCGGATTTCTCACTCTGAAATGAAACTCTGATAAACAAACAAATAAAATTATAGAGAGACTTAAACTATACTTTACATTTTGCAAAGTGCATTCCATTAATTTTTATTTGACCTCAAGAAGGTTGATATACAGCGAAGTGTTGATTAAATGCTAGGGAACAGAGAGGGTTGCTGATTCAAAGTCACTATAATTAAGTAGCTGTGGCTAAGCTATAATGTGCAATCACTTTCAACTAGAATCTTGTCTGGATAAATGTCCTGATCACTTCAGGAACTTCATTGAACCTAATGCTAAGAGCAGCCACAATGTCAAATGTATAATAAGGAGGTATGGTGACTGTATTATGCTTTGACTCTTTGGAGTATTCTCTACAAAAGGAATTGGAAGAATCCTGGAAAAGACAGATTTGAAAATCATACAATCAAAGAATCTTTGGATTTGTGGTGGCTGGAGTTGGAAGAAACTTTAGAGATCTAGTTGATTTCTCTTCACTCTCCACCTCTCCCTACACACACTTGAAAGCCACCTATGCTGGACAATCAATAGCCTCTTTAGGCAATCCAGTTTATTTTCTGGCATTTGTAATTGTCAGGAAGTTTTCTCTTCTATTAAATCAAAATCTTTCTCTGTAACCTTCCATACCGTGCTCCTAGTTTTGTCTTTTAGGCCGTTGAGAAGAATATATTTAGTACCTCTTCTTTATTACGATCCTTCACTGAGAGCTTCTTATATCAATAAAATCACAGGGAGTGTCTTTATTCTTAATTCTAATTCTGCTAGAATCATTGCTTTGATTGCTATGATTCTCCAAAGGAACTTGTATGATTAACACTCAGCATCATCTGCCTTAAGTCAAATTTGAGCAAGTTGAAATAAAATTCACTTCCAGCCTTAATCTATCAAAACAATAAGCAGCTTTCAAAGGTTTTCAAATCCCAAACTGACCCCATTGTAATCACGACTGACATTTATTTAGCTCTTCACTGTTTATAGTATTAATATACACCTACATAAACATAGAATCTTATTTGAACTTCACGACTACGCTGTAAAAGAGATACTATAGGTCTAACTATATGTTTACTAGTGTCAGGCATTAGAGTTTGTGCTGGGGTACAAGAAGAGACAAAAGACAGTCCCTATTCTAACAGGCTTACAATTTATGTATAGTTGTTTGTGGCTGTTTTTCTTTTTCTCATGTTGTCACCCCATTTTATAGATGAGGAAACAGTTCAAAGAGTGACTAGTCAATGGCCATAGAGCTAATAAGAATAAAAGAAAGCATTTGTAACCAGGTCTTTCTAATTCAAAGTCTAGCTTGCTCCTATACTACCTACCTCAGGACTTTTTCCCTTTCTTGGACAAACTCCAGGAATAATATTCTTTTCTGTGTAATTGATTATGAGCAACAAGATCAGAAATTCAACTCATCTCCTCCTGACAGTAATTAAATTGCTTTACCTCATAGATCCATCAACATCCTAAAAACATTCAGGCTGATGACACAGGTAAACATCTTCATATGGCTTTCAGCCTTTAATTGGGTTTTCTACATTGATTTTTAAGTTCTTCACACGTATTTATGGCTGTGGTGATGACATTCTTGGTTGACATAAAGATAAATAAATCTTCTAAAACCCAGCAATCCTGAGGCTCAGTGAGGCTAATTGTGAACCCACAATTTTATTCTTTCAGATAAGTCATGAAACACCTTAGATGAAACACCTACCATCACAGGGAAAACAAAACACTTATATGCAAGGTACAAGGGAAAACTGTAATGAAGAATAGATAAAACTGACTCACCTTCCATCAAAATTATAAAAACTATAGTATTATAAGTAGAAGGAGTGCTGGAGATCAGAGTCCAACTTCTCATCTTTTTTTATAAATGATAAAAAGGAAGTCACTTGATCAAGATCCCTCTTGATTTATGGTCAAATCAGAAATGGAAGTCATGTCTCTCAACTTCATTCCAAGGTTCTTTCTATTATTTCATACTACCCCTGACTAACAGGGTCAGTTGTCTTAATTGGTTAGATCATGGTGTTAACAAGGTCAGTTATATTTGAGTGAAGGATTCTGTATTGTTTTAGCATCCTTTCATTGTATAAAGAGAGCATTCTTCAACAGCTAAAGATTAGACACCTAAAACTTGGCAAACATTCTTTTATAGTTGTCATGTCAAACTCAAATAGAAAGAAATCCATGGATCACATATTGACTTGCTGTTGTTGCTTTTTTGTTGATTGATTGTGTCCAACTCTTTGTGATGTTATTTGTGGTTTTCTTGGCAAAGATACTGGAATGTGTTGCCATTGACATTTCCAGCTCATTTTACAGATGAGAAAAGTAAGTTTACTTTGAGACTGAGGTTTTCTAATCTCACCCAGCTATAAGTATACTTTTTCAAAATTATTTTATATTTCATTTTTGATATATTTGTATAGTGACATGATGTGTCATCCGTTAAAATGTAAACTTCCTAGGGATAGAAATTATTTTCCTTTTATCTTTCCATCACCAGTATATCATAGTCATATAATGTAGTAAATGGTAGTAAATGTATAAAGGTACACCCTTCTATAGGTGAGGAGAAAGAACCCAGAAAATGAGATAAAAGGAATAGGCCATTTTGGAATGATTAAATCATTTTGTACTTGATAGAGAGATCTGGAGGCCTTGTGTAGTTCAGCTGCATAGTAAAAGGCCAGTTCAGAAAATGAATTTGGTCACACTTTTCCATATTCACTACTTGACTAGATCAGCAGAATATTAAATAAATGATAGAGCATATATTAAGTATTGTACTTGGAGTATATAGCACTGAGGATATAAAATTAAGTAATTAGCCAGTTTCTCTTCTCAAGTAGCTTATATTATAAAGGGGAAGACAAAATATAAAGGAGAATTGAGGTGGATGATGGGAACATGAGGTTCAGGAAGAGACACTGCATTGACTTCAGTCCCAGGGAGCCAGATAGGGAATGTAGAGGTGGAATATATTGGTGTAGTAGTGGAGCACCCTAAAAGATTAGTAACATGGCTGCTCATGATAAGGTGATTTTAAGTAGTATTTCATTAGTCATTGAATTGATCTCCTCATATAGAGGCTAGCACTTAAAAAAAATGAGGACTCTTGAACATCAAAGCTGGTTGGTGATTATTATATAAATGTTACCTGGTTATAGGTAAGTCTATGGACAAGAAGATTTGGGGAATATATTACATAGTCACGATAGTTTAGAGTGGAATCTGTTACTGAGAACGCCACACTCTGAACTTTGAAAAGTTTTCAGAAAGAAAATCTATACCTCTCTTCTCTTACCTCTTACCTAGGGGAAAGGGATGATAAATTTCTGAGTCTAGGCCCTGAGGGACAAGTTTGTTCCCTGGACTTCAGAAATGGATGACTGGAAAATTGAGCCTTAGGAAAATTCTTGCCTAATGGTCTCCATTCAGTCTGTAAGAGCTCAGTAGCAAGGACCTTAAATATGTAGCCATGTTTGAAACTAGAAGTGAGAAAGACTATAACTGTCATTAAAAAAAGTTTATATTCTTGCTATTCCATTTGAGGATATGCCTATGATCAAAGCTAATTCACTTTACTAGCTTATTATTAATGGAAAGCAGATTGGTCAGAACTCATGAACTACAGAATTAACAAGAGCACTTACATGTCTTTTATATGTGTCTAAACTTTACGTGTTTTACATCTACTGGTCATCCTACCATCTAGGGGAAGGGGTGGGGGGGTAAGAGGTGAAAAATTGGAACAAGAGGTTTGGCAATTGTTAATGCTGTAAAGTTACCCATGTATATATCCTGTAAATAAAAGGCTATTAAATTAAAAAAAAAAACAAAAAAAAAATAAACTTTACGTGTTTTTAAACCTGAGGAAGCAGTCACTTTTCTACAGACCTAACATGTATAGTACAACTTTAAGAGAGTGCTACAAATGCTTTTTGATTTATTGATCAATTTGTTTATGTGATTCCAATCACATTAAGAAATAGTGGGAATTCTCTTATAGTCTAAATTTGTTGTAACTTCCAAAATTTTGTGAAATGAATAGGCTGACACTTGAAAACTTTTAAAAAAGATACATATAGGACTTGCTATTATAATGTTTAGCACATGATGTAATCTATATGTAAGTTATGAGGAAGAAAAATGCATTCATTAATTAGGGTAGATTTGAAAAACTGATCTTTGTATCAAAGTATAAAAAAATAATAGAGGTAGTAATAGAGATCGAATGTGATAACATTTGTGTAATATTTAATAGTACCTGGCACACAGCAGATCATATATAAATGCTATTTATCTATATCACACTTTAAAGAATGCAAAACACTTTACAAATGTTGTTTTATCCTTACAACAATTGTGAGAGAAAGGTGCTATAATTGTTCTCATTTTTAAAATGAGGAAATTGAGGATAAGTGATTTGCTCAGGATCACACAATTAATAAATGGTTAGGGCTACAATTGAACTCAGAACTTTTACTTCAGGGTGCCTGCTTTATCTGCTGCCCTCTACTCCCAAATTTGGCTCTGTATCAAATTTGCTTTTAGTCACAGGCTGAGTCTTTCCCATGGTTTTCTTCTTTCCATTAATAAACCTATATTGGAAGTAGCATTTTGATCATGGGCAAAACACTCTACTTCCCAGGACTTGTTTCCCATTATGTAAAATGAAATCACTGAACTAGATGGCTCCTAAGGACCTTTCCAGCTCTCCATCTATGATCTATAGTATTTCTTTTTGTCACATATTATGGTCGGTTTCTGAGGAGATAGATTCCCAAAGTAAAGTTCCATATCACAATATGCATTTTACTAACTTTGCTAACATTAAATACAGTTCTACAATGAGAATATCAGTCTTGGCTTTATTATGGCCAAGGATATATCCTTTGAAATTTAAGACATGGAAGACATAGAAAAGAGAGGAATTAGCACAGAGATCCCTTAATAAGAGCATTTGAGTCAATGATCTTCTCATGAGAAATGGCAACCTATTGATGCAAGTTGCAGTCCTCCTGATGAAAAATGGATTTCTCTTAGCATTGCCAATAGCAGTGGGGATTAATTGACTCCAGTTTACTCCTGCTGACTATCTGGTGTTCATTTTGGCTCTCACTGGAAGACCTAATTAATCAGAAACTCAAGCTATATCTGACCCATGGGCAGCTGCAATTAAAATACTATTCTTGTTTATTTGTATATAGGAAGTGAATTTAAGGTGATCTGGATAGAAGGAGCGTTGAAAATGTTGGTGATGTGGACAATGTTAGTTGTCCACATAGTTTTTAGTTTTTAGTCCTGTATTTTATTTTTACCTAAATAGTGTTTATATATGCAGTTTATTGCTGGAAAATTTCAGTCTTAAAATAAATTATGAAGAGCACGTTTATAAAGGAATAATGGTTTCCTTCACCAAAATGGAGGTGATAATTATGGTACTAAACTTAACTCAAAGGGTTAAATCCTACCTTCAATTTAATAATGCCCAAAGAGTCAGTAAAATGCTTTTACATGTGCTATACCACAAGGGCTACATGCATGGAAAGATATCATTATCTAGTGGAAAGAGCAACAGACCCAGAAGCCAAAGACCTGGGCTCAAGGACTCCTGTCTTTCCCATCCCAAACCCAGGAGCTTATACTGAAAAGCAATCAAACTGTTTTAGGCTCCTGATGTCACTCTGTGTCTGGAAATTAAAGAAGAATCAACACATTAAATAGATATTTGTTATCTGCCAATTCCTTTCATTTTCCTCTTGAGTTGGTGAAACACTTTGCCCAATCTCTGCTATTTCTCACTAATCATAGTCAAATTAACTTTATCTTAGCATTCCTTTTCTTCTTTAGACATGCAGTCACTTTAATTGTTTTAAATCCTTTTTGACTTACTCACCTCTGAAACATCTCTCAATATTTTCTTCCCTCATATATGCATATTCATATATGCATGTACATATTTTCATATGAGTCATGTTGGGAGAGAAAAATCAGGACAAAAGGGAAAAATCATGAGAAAGGGGAAAAAACAGAAGAAAGAAAAAAGGTGAAAATAGTATGCTTTAATCCTCATTCAGTTCCCATAGTTCCCTATCTGAATGTGGATGGCATTTTCCATCCAAATTTATAAGAATTGCATTGGATCACTGAATTGCTAAGAAGAACTAAGTCTATCATAGTTGATCATTACACAATCTTGCTTTTATTATGTACAAAGTTTTTCTGGTTCTGCTTGCTGATGAACTTGATTTAAAAAAAATATTTTGGTAACTATATTAAATTACATTTAGTTTCCTTTACAGACCTATATATTTTATTCTATACATTTAAAAATACTATTTTACAGAGTATGGTATAGGTCTGGGTCTTGTTTTAAAGGTGGAGAGTGAAATTGTGAGTTTGGGGTGTATAGTCATGGTTTTGGCATGTAGACTTGGCCTGGGACATAATGGTGGCCAATCAATGAGAATCAGAGTGGCGTTTGATTCAAATGTTGTCCTTAAGAAAGAAATCTAGTAAATAAATCTCAAAATATCTTGAGAGGGCTCAGAGATCCAAAAAAAGAAAAAAGCTATTAAGAGCATCTGTAGATAAAGGATAGGACATCCTATCAGGTCCCAATTCAGATTGAGATCCATTCAGATTAAATATAAATGGTAATCATTTCTGCTTAGTCCAGAAACACTGAGGCTCTTTCCCTTCCAGAGTTATTTATTTATTTAGATTCTTTTCTTTTCTTTCTTTCTTTTTAAACTAGGTAAAAGAGAAGATTCTTTGCTCGATTGCTACCTAGCCTTAATCACTGAATGGGTATGGTTTCAGTCAAACTCAGACCTATTGAAAACATTAGTTTAAAAAGTCCAGGAGTTGCATCCAGGATCATCTCCACTCATATTGATTTATATCTGGTCACTGGACTCAGATGGCTCTGGAGAAAGTGAGGCAGGTGACCTTGCTCAACCCAATCCTCACTTAGAGCATGATGTCATGGTACTCTTCAAGAATGAAGGACAAACAATAACAACAAAAACAACAGTAGCAATCCTTATCATTCCATTTCTGAGCAAAAAGTTATGGCTGGTGATACATGTGTATTAAATAAAAGAAAAAGTTTTTAAATGAATGTAAGTGAAAATAAAGAAGTGTTATTAACTATTAAGTTTGTGAAAGTATTTATAAGCCCTTTAAGATTAAAAATAAAAATAAACAAAACTATTCTTTATTGTAATTCTGGATAGTTTTGATATTGTTCTGATATGACTTATTATGATTATTAAAATAGTTTTCCAGTATTTTTATTGCAAAATACATAATATTTTCTCTATATGATATGTTCTTATGACTACCTGGGAGCCTTGCCACCAGTTAAGACATTGTTTCTATGCTAGGATCATTATAAACAATTGAGTTACAAACTTGGAACACCGTTTGTTATTTGTGGAGGGACAGAAGATAGACAATATGTGCTTCAATGATATAGTTAAGGTAAAAATAAACTACTTTTCTTTCTTACTAAATCTAAGCATTTCAGCAATATCTCAACCATCCTTAAATGCCAAGCATGACAGTCAATCAAACAAGCATTTATTATGCACTTAATTTCATATACTGTGCTAAGTATTGGGAATACAAAAATGGTAAAAAAAATGTTCTTTATTGTTAATATCCCCCCCTTCTAGTGGGAGAGATAACATATAAATATTGATGTACTGGTAAGATGGAAGGTAATTTCAGAGGGAAGGAACCAATAAATAGGGAGGATTGAGAAAAGATTCTTACAGAAAAGTGGTATTTCAAATGAGTCTTGAGAGAAGATAAGGAAGTCAATGGGTGGAGCTAAAGGGGAAGAGCATTTCAGGCACGGTGGAAGCAATACAAAAGTAGAAAGTAAGGAGATGGAATACCATATTGTAGGAAGAAGTAAGGAGGCTAGTATAGATGGATTTCAGATTGTGTGGACACGAGTACAATATGTAAAAACTGGAAAATAGGAAGGGTCCAGACAGTGAAAAGTTTTAAATTCAAGGAGACAATATTACATTTGATACTAAAGTTAATAGGGAGACATTAGAGTTTCTTGAGTGAGGATTGTATGGTGTTTGACATAGACCTGAATTTTAGGAAAATCACTTGGTAATTGAAAGGAAGATGGACTGGAGTTGAAAGAAACTTGAGGAAGGTAGATCAAATGGAAGTCAATAGTTTAGGCAAGAGGTAAAGAGATCCTACACAAAGATGGTAGATGTGGAAATAGAGGGGAAAAGACACATATGAGAGATATTCTAAAAATATAAATGATGACATTTGAGAACAGATTGGATGCATAAGGTGAATGGGACTGAGGAATCAAGGATGACATAAATCTATCAAGCAAGAACAATTGAAAGGACTATGGCAATCTTAGCAGTAATAGGAATGTTGGGAAGAAGAGAGTTGGGAGAGAAAGATGAGTTTTCTTTTAGACAAATTGATGTCTCTGGGACATTTAGATCAAAATGCTTAAACAGTAGTTGGTGAAGCAGGAGAGCCAACAAACCAAAAAGCATTTATTAAGTGTCAGGCACTGTGCTAAGAATGCAAGATACAGAAAAAGGCAAAAACACTGGGTTCTTGAGGGATTCATAGTCTAACGAGAGAGATAACACCCAATTATATATAAAGAAAATGTGTGTGTATGTGATAAATTGGAGACAATCAATGAAGAGAAGGAGGATAAGGAAGGTGAGGCTAGGAAAGGCATCTTGTAGAAGGTAACATTTTAGATAAAATTAAAAAAAATACAGGGCACACAGAAGTAAGAAGGGAGAAAAATACCAGTTATAAGGAAAATTGTAAAAATTCAGGAAGTAGGGAGGTGGAGTGTTTTGTTTAAGGAAGTCAACATCACTAACTATGCAGTATTCTCTCTTTCCTCACTTCTACCTATTGGATTCCCTGTTGTAGATTTGACAGCTACGTGGTGAATGGACTGGTGAACAGAGGTTTCAGGTGAGAAGACTAGTTAGGTGGCTAATATAATAGTGCAAGCATAAGGTGATGAGGGCCTTCCTCAGGATGGTCACCAGAGCAGAGCATTTGTGTATTTGGATACACAAATCTGGAAGTCATGACCATAGAGCCAATAAATGAATCCATAGGTGCTGATGAGATCACCAAATAAGCTAATAGGTCTTCCTTAGCCAAGGAGAAAATATTCTAAAATATACGCATTGCATCTTGCTCATGCCTTGTATATATATACAACAATCATTATCTCATCCTCATTAAAGAGTTGGAATTTGGTGGGTGTGGGCACTGTCTTCATCAATATATAACTCAAACCCTACTTGTTTTAATAGTCTGCTTTTTGAGAGTTTACGTGAATGGAAAAAAAAATTCTGATGGCTAAGCTTACCAAAGTTAGCTAAACTGGTCAATAGACATAGACCATCACAAAAATCACATCTGAAGTCTTTCTGGTTTGATAGGACCACCTTATGCTTGTTGTCATCTGGGATGACTTCCAGAACCCAGAGTCATCTTTGTTCCCTGATGAGGCTAAAGAAAATGGCAGTAGGGAAGATAGACACACAGACATATACATACATACATATATATGAATACATATACATAGACAGAATGTTTCTTCAACCTTACAGCAGAGAATAGGAAACTAGTAGGGTTGAATACATTGTTGGAAATAGTAACATGACTAACTATTTCTATACAATGTCAGATATAGTAACATTATTATGTATTTCTATCTATTGGTAGATATAATAATATTACTAAAAAATTTTAGAGTTTTTTTTTTTTTCTTTACAAGGGAGAATTCAGACTGGAGAGGAACAGGGAGTTTTTTTTTTCTTCTTCTTCTGGAACTAATTGTTATCAGGATAAAATCATCGATAAAACATATTTTAAATAAAAAAAACCTATTTGGATATATTTATAAGTGTTCAGTACCATTTGACACAAAGTTGGAGATCTGTATTAATTTATATCTGAAGCCCAATGCAAATTGAAAAAAAAAGCAGTACTTATTTTAAGGACTCCTGCAATTCACCCCTACTCTCTAAAAGGTTTTTCATGGTGATTATTTATTCAACCAAGCAAAAAAAAATGTAAATAAATTCAATTTGGAGTTTGATAGTCCTTATTAAAACACTGTTTGTCTAAAGCCAAGTGCTTCATTAATGCATAAATTTTGACATACTCACTAGTTGCTTTCTTTGTTACAAAATGTGATTTCTGTTTCAACTGTGAAATATCAATTTGTTTCTTCTTCCCCTTTAACCAGTGACCACTAGATATTTTCTATTAAATGTCTGATTTCCTACCATATTTTCAATGTCCAATTATAAAACTCTCTTAAGAGAGAAAGTATTTGTACCTTTGTAGGCAGAAAAATAAAAAAAAAGTAATTATTTATTACAGTGGCAGTGACATAAAATATAACCAAAGAAATTCAATTCTTAAATAAACTCCTATGTTTTCTACTTCAACTAGGTATTCACACTTTATTTTAGTGTTGATTTCTCCATAGATTAAAGTTATGAAACAGCATCTAACAGCCAAGAACCATTATTAATAGCAAATTTGTTTCTATCCAGATTTCTATGTACCATAATCTCTCTTAGGAACCATTCCAAACTTCATGAGGAAGAGAACTGTAAAACTAAACTTTAGGACCAAAATTAGACAACTTTCTCATTGCTTCCTTTGTTATTTGTATACTCCAGAGAGAGTGAAGTTTCAGCAAAATTCTAGCCTTTGCAAATAAGAAACACAGATCAACACTAAACAAGTATCTATGTTTTCTAAAACCTAGGGATCCAAATCTCTAGGAAGGACTATGTGAGCATAATTGAAGTAATATTTTCTTTTTGGCCTGAGAAACTGTTTTTTGTGTATCATTCATGTTACTCTCAAACTCCTAGCACCTGAAGATTTTCTTTCTGAATTTTAAGTATACACACACACACACACACACACACACATTTACATGTGTATATAAAAATCTCTTTTTATCACATTCCATATGTAACATAATCATTAAAGTGGAATTATAACTAGTATGTCTTGTACTTGAGAAGCATGGAATTTTCAATAGCATTTCTAGGATAATAGGCACTTGATATTTTCAGTATTGAGTTATATTAAAAAACTTCTATCTTTTTTTAATAACCTTTTATTCTCATTGAGATCTTAGTGATAATAGCAAGATGTTAAGAGCAAGTTGTATAAAAGATATAGAAGAAAACAATAGAGTCTTTGTTAGCATTATATTTCTGTTGTAATTATGTCATTAACATTTTTTAAGTTTATTTAAAACATTATATTGGACTGTGGGAAAGATCTGTGATTTCCTCACTATAATGAAAAAAAAAAAAACTCCCTATGTACAAATTTCCCCTTACTAACTTAGTAAACAAAGTTAGAGTTGCTTAAGACATTACATGTTTAAGTGAATTGTTCAGGGTGACATGGTTAAATACAAATTAGGCAAGATCTAAAACAAAGTCTTCCTAGCAGGCTACCTCTACCAATGCCATGAAGCTATATTCTAAGATAATCAGTTTGTCCAGTATGTTTTTGCATGAAGTCCAAATGTAAGCAGGTTACCTATAGTTAGTGTGACCATCTCAGTGTTACAGTTTGCAGATGACTTTATGATGTTTGCATCAAGCTCTTATGATGAGATACTGATAATGAATACTGATAATAAAAATTCACTTTGTAAATTTGATCATAAATAGATCTTACTAGCTTGACTTCTGGGTCATTTGTTATATAATTTTAATCTTTTGTAATTCATGTCTGGAGTATTCAGTTCTGGTACAAAAGTTTAAAAATGAGTTTTATTGCCAGTTAGTAAATTACCATCTTTCAAGTGCCTGCTAGATGCCAGGGCTCTGGAGTCAGAGAATATAGGTTCAAATATTTTCTTTTGACACATGGTTGACTTTGGGTGATTCATTTAAGCTCCAAGAGCCTCAGTTTCCTCATCTATAAAATGAAGAAGAGGACTAAATAAATCTCTGAGTTCCTTTTAGGTCCAGAGCAATGACCATAGGATAAAAAGTATCATGTAGAAGAAAAAGAGAATAATAAAAGGGCTTGACTATGTCATATGAGGACTAGTTGAAAGAACTGATTTGTTTAACCCAGAAATGAGGATGTGATAACCATTTCTTCAAATATTTCTCATGTGGAGAAGGGAATGGAACTACTCTTTTGGAAACAGAAGGCAGAACCACGAAAGATCGGTAGGAATTAATAGAAAAGCTTAAACTTAATATCAGAAACAAAAAAAAAAAAATCTCAATAATAAGAAGTGTTTAGAAGAGGAATAAACTGACCCAAAAGATAGTAGGCTTTTCCTCCTTAGAAATCTTGAATCAGAAACTAGATGTTTTAGAAGGAATTCCTTTTTATGTATTGTTTAACTACATGATTCCTTTCTTACTCTTAAATTCTGTCATTCGGTAACAAATTATAGAAATTCAATTTGTTCATCTATTATTATTATCATTATTTGTTTTGCAGACTTGGGCTATGTATGCTTCAATGCAATTTTGATTTCATCCCAATTAGTAAATATCCTTTATCAATGTAAATAATTACTAATTTTCAATTAATGGCCATAAGGAATTCTCTTGGTTTATAATAAACAAAAAATAAAGGAAATGATTAAAACCTATTTTATCCAACTATATGCTAATAAAACTAATAACTTCAATAAAAAGGATATTTATGAACATATAAAATATTCAAATTATTAGAGATAAAAAATTTAAACAGGCCATTATTAGATGAAGAAATTAAAGAAGGCATAAACAAATTTTCCCCAAAAAAGAAACTCCAGGATCAAATAGATTCACAAGTAAATTTTACAAAACATTGAAAGAACAAATTGACTACTATGTTATATAAATTATTTGCAAAAAGAGTAAAAAAAAAAAGGATCCTACCAAATTATTTCTATGTTATGGATGTTATTCACATATAAACCAGGGAGAATAAAAACAGAAAGAGAAAGCTATAGATCTATATTTCTAATGAATTTAAATGTAAAAATTTTAAGTAAAATATTAGCGATGAGAATAAAATAATGCAGACAAAAGATGAATGTCAGATCTCAAACAATACTGCAAAACAGTAATTATCAAAAAAAATTAAGTACTAGTTTAAAAAAGAGAACAATCAGTAGAAGAAAATGTATCTAATACCATATTGTTTGATAAGCACAAAGATCTCACCTTCTAGTATAAGGACGCACTATTTAATAGAATCTGCAGGAAAAATTGCACATCAATGTGGAAGAAATTAAATTTATATCATTACCTCACACTTTATACAATGTTAATCTCTAAATGAGTATATAATCTAGTTATCAACTGGTTCCATCATAAAGTAAGTTAGAGAAAATGTAGGAAAATTATCTACTATACATAGGAACAAAATATATATGTATGTATTGAGATCTGACACTCTTTATTTCCATTCTTACTCTTGAGATTCTTAATCTTTTTTTCCTTATGAATTTCATTTTATTTTTTATTTTTTGGTTTTATATATTGCTCTGTTGGTAGTTTGATTGGCATGCATTGAATAAGGAAATTAATTTGGGTAGTATTGAAATTTTATTACATTGTTTTTCCTGTTGCTGCATGAACAATTAATATATGTTTAGTTATTTAGATCTATTTCTATAAAGTTATTTATACTTATATTTATACAGTTCTTATATGATGTTAGAAAGTAGATTACCCATGCATGTCATACATTTTGCAATAATTCTAAGTGGAATTTCTTTTTCTATCTTTTCCTGCTACTTTTTGTTGATATTAAATAAATGGATTTATGATTTTATGCATTTATTATACATTCTACAAGTTTGCCAAAGTCATTTTTCAGACCTTTTTAGAATTTTTTGAAGATGTGAAGAGTTGGACATGACTGAAACAACAGAAAAACAACAACTGATATATGTCATCATATCTGAAAAAAATGAGGCATCAGGCCTCGGTTTGTAGCTAAGCCTTCTATTATAAAAAGAGCCAGTTCTAAACTCACTCCTTGCAGAGAACCTAACATGCCATGCCAAGCCATGCCATGCTATGCCATGCCAAGGAAACCTCTGCCTGCTGGAATGATATTCTCTTTCAGTGTTGCCCTCTCTTTGTTTCCCTTACCTATTTCCCTAACAATGCTTTATATCTCTCTGTCTGGGGAATTCAGACTTTCTATTCATGCATAGCAAAGGCTGAATTTTCAGTGCCAATAATAAACTTTTTTTTTTTTTTTACCAGTCTAGCTTTTCGGGTTCATAAATTCCTTTACTAAGGACCTCTGTGCCACTAGAAGAGGGTTCCCACAACTGCTTACTTTGCACCAATCCTAAAGGGGATTTAGGGGAGCCAAACCTCTTCATTTGGTTCCCTGAACCCCAAACCTGCCACTAACCTCATCATCTAACTCCCTGACCACCAGGAACCCTAATCTCATTATTTTGGTTCCCTGAATCTAATCTCATCAGATGTATATAAGCAAAAATATTCTAGTTTTTCTAGACTCTGTGCCCTCCCCTATCCTTTTTTATTTTTAAGGGGAATGAGTTTTGTTCAACTATTCCTCATGCATTTAATCCCTTGGGCTTCTCAAACACTGACTGTTAAATTATAAAGTGATTTAGAGAGGTTTGGGTATATATGTACCATTACTAACATTTTATAGGTATCATATGGGAGCTGTCAGTTCCTAAGGGGAACATTTGCCTCTCTTATAGAAAGCTAGAGCATAGTGCAAAATTTCCCCTGAAAAAGTATTCAACTCCCTACTCTACCCCAAATGCACAAATAATGTCACATCAATCTAAATGTAAAGTGATACAAAATGTCACACAGGAAAACAGCAATATTTTAGGAATTGCCAATCACTGGAATACTTATGCTTTTGGTAAAATAGGAAATATCATAGAAAACCTTGATACAATTCTTTTACAATGGCATAAGGGCTAAAACACACACCTCCCATTCCCCAGGCAGGATAACAAGCCTAGACAGTGTTTCCACTTCCTTGTATTTTTTGTTTCTCTTTTTCAAAAGGGAAAACTCTGAGAAGCTATATTGTTTTGAACTCTTTATACTACAAGTGATTCTCCAAAGGATATGCTTATCATCAAAGTTTGGGGAGGAATGTAATAATCAAGTCATATAGGTTTTGTCCTGAGAGTCAGTTTATCATTGTATGGCATTGTATGTCCAAATGAAAGAAGAATTTCTTCTAAGGGTTTAGAATGTTTGAATGCTCTTTTTTTTTTAAAATGATCAAACTAACACAGTTCCTGGTACATAGTAGGATCTCCCTTAATAAATGTGAGGTGTCTAAGTGAGCTCCTGAGTCTCTTAAGCTACAGAATGCTAGACTACTAGAGGGGAACTCCTTAATGAGACCAGAGGCAATCAAAAGAGAGAAGTCTAACAATTTTCATAAAAAAGGAAAATAGATGGAGATGACCTGCTGACCAGATTATGAGAGAAGATATTGAACAGTTAATACCATTGGTATTTTATACATTTTAGAACTGATCTGAGTGAGAGGAATAGAGTAAGTTATGTTGCATTTAGGAAGTCATAGAATACTTCAAATGATCTATTGTTATTCTTCAAGACCCCATTGTTTTAAGTATCAATATATTTGGGTGATGCTATTCATAGATTTTCACAGACTATTGTGATTCATAGAGTTTTACAATCTTTATAAGATAATAATATGGATTTGTAGTCTACAATAGATTACCAGTGATAGTGTGAAATACCATAAATGCAAAAAGGTTTAATCAAAATAATGTATAATTGCAAAATAAGGCAGGCCACTTACTAAGTAGAGAGAGAGTAAGGAAAATATGGTGGTTAGTAAAAACTCTTCTACTAACTAGAGAGAGTAAGGAATATATGGTGGTTAGTAAAAACTCTTCACTTTTACTCTCTTTTGCTATACACACACATGTATATATATATATATATATATATATATATATATATGTTTATGTGTATAACATATACATACATATGTGTGTTAAAAGGAAATCTCTAGTGAATTGGGTACATAGTTTAAAGCAAATTTATGGAAGAACATGGATTACTCAGGTTGAGAAGACATACATGAACTGAAATCTATGCTATTTAAGGGAGTACCCACTTGGATGAAATCATATCTCCATTTAAGTCCTGAAGTAGAATTTCCCAGTATTCTTTCTTAATCAGCAGATTTGGCACTAGCCTAAAGCATACAATTGGGCAACATAAACATACCCACAAAACTAAACAATTTCTTTGAAGAGGGGTTAAGTAAGGTTCTCAAGAAAAGTTCAACTAAATTTATGGTCAATTGATTAAAGAAAAATCAGTAAAGGAAATTAGGGCTGTATGGAATATGATCTAAACATTACAGGTAAATTCTATGAGACTCATGCTTTTCTCTACAACACTTTATAAAGACAGACAGCCTTTAGGATAACCCAGTAGTTTGACAATTGTGTCATATCTGAAGTTATTAGGTATAAAAATAATCATTTGTATAGTCTTATGTTAATTATATTATATATTATATATAATATATATTATTATATTATAAAGTGAATTGCTGCATTTTTATAGTCTGTACTCATATTTAAACCATACAGAGCTAGCTTCAAACAGCTTTAAGGATTCTCAAGATTGGTGGATAGACCCATAATTTATGATACATACATGGATGAGATTATATTCTGTTCATCCTTATCTTGGAAGAATATACTAAAGTTAATATTGTTTGTATCAAAAAAATATTCAAATCCCTAGAAAAGCACACTCATTCATGATCAGAAAGAAACAAAGAAAAAGATAACGAGGAAGAAATGAGTAGAGGAACAATTTGAATGAATATTTAGAAGTAGGAGATCAGATAAGGAAGATAGAAAGTCTGAGATACTTTTAGGAATTAGCTTCCAGAATCCATCCAAATAAAAGCCAATGTGGGTGGTTTTCATTAGCTTTTTATAGAACTCATACTGTGCATTGAAACATGATTTAAGGGAAGGAAGAGTGAGATAAGCAGATGCACACTGGTATGTGGAATTGGGGAAACCCAACCTGCATTTATATGTCAAACTAAAATTCAAGCACTTAAATACTTTTTGTACAACATAGCACATGTGTGCAATTTGTAAGAGTAATTATATATTACTGAATTTAAACAGTGATCATCTTATCATAAATAATTAGCATCAGGCATTTAGTAAAAATTCAAAGAAAGTAGCAAGCATATGAACAGCATTCAATAACCAAATAATGGAATTCTAAGTCCTTCAAACAATGAAGAATTATGCCTATTCCAGCTCATTTATTCTCTTTCTTACACTGCTCAATTATGTCCTTCGAGTAATAACTTCTATTCACCTGGCACCAGAAAAACAGGAAATGCTATCATAAGGTTTTAGAGTGTAGAGTCCATGCTAAAGTGCCACATGGAGGTAGCAGATGGGGAAACACACATTGTTAAGTGCCACCTAACAATGGAACATATGTGGGGCATGGGAATAATGCCACTACCTAATTAATGACTATAATCTGTACTGATTTGGAAAATGCATATATTACCAACATTAAGGAGCTGATGGTGGAAGAAATCATGACAAAAGCAATAGATTCAGGAATAAAGAATAATAACTAATCAACTTTTGGTAGTTGCTTTTGTTTCCTGATGCTTTTGTTTCCCCTCTGTGGATGATAGTACCCTCTATGCCAAGATAATAAATCTCCTCATTCTATTCAGGATACTCCCCTTTCTACTGTTATAGTCATAAGTAAGTCCTCAAGCTCTGTCTAGCTCCTACCCCTTTTGCTACTATCTGATGTTGTCCCAGAGCTTGAAACTGCAATCTATTGAACTTACAAATTAATCCAAGATAAAATCAAGACCAGCATTATTAGGCTTGATAGTTTTCCCATCCCTATAAGATATATGAATTTTAAAAGGAGCTTTTCTGGAATATATACATGAAACCAACACACTATAATAGTCTGAAGGGAGTTTATTTGGCAACAGATAGACATTTTACTATCTTTCAAATAAAAAATTATAGAATACCACTTAATCTAGTGAGCCCCAATTAGGACTATAATATAGTGAGTCTCAAGTCATCTAAGTCATTAAATTTCTGATCCATCATGATCTGGTACAAATAATATAATTGGTTTGGTTCTCTAACTATAGAGCCTGGCCTGTGTACTTCTGAACCTATATCCCATTCCATAAAAAGATTTAATCCTGCTATTGTCCTTTTGTTTGCAGCAAGGGAGAGGAGATGAATTTGTAATGGCTTAATTTCTGTCCCTTGGATTAGGGAGACACATGAAGCAATGATCCAAATTGACTTCTTCACAATTTCCTAAATTGCTCATCTTTTTAAATACCATTTCCTTACTCTTGTAGTACCCCTATCTTCACAAGTCTGTTGAAACTGTATCCATTTTTAAGATCTAAATCAAACATGACCTTTTCCAGGAAACCTTCCCTGTAAAGTTCTATTGAATCAGAATTTTTTAGAGTAACTTTTAGGCATTTCTATTCTGTTACAAATTAGTTACTTAAGTATGTTTCTTATCTTCACTACTGGATTGTAAACCTCCAGAAGGCAGGAATCATGTCTTATTAACACTGTAGCTCCCTCACAGAGCAGTACAATGTTTTATATGTGACAAATGCTCAATATGAAAGGCAGCATGGTACAGAAAACAAGAGTTTTTAATCTTGGAGCCAGAAAATCTGAGCTTAGTTGTTGCCTTTGACACATAGTGACTTGACCACCGAGGGCAAATCACTTAATCTGACATTGCTCTGGGGAACTTTCTAAAATTATAACATGTATAAGAAATGATTGCCTGAATTGGTAGAGGGACTTCCCTCACAGAGTAGTTTCCTTTACTAATGAAATCACAAGACCATACGTGACTAATATGCTCAATTACAAATGCTATTTGAATCTTAAAAGAGAAACTTTTCTGTAATCAGAAGTGCAGGTTTTAATACATAGCATAATTATGTGAAAATATGAAATGCAAATGTTTTTTGGAAGAGAACTATAACATTTTGGAAAGAATGTTATAGTCTCCAAAATTCAGGGAGACTGGATGTCACATATATGCATATATACATACACAAATACATAAAAATGTATATTTACATATTATGTCTAAAGCAGACCATTAGTGTTCTAAATTGATATGATTTTTCTTCTAAAATGTATTCAAGGCATTAGACAAATTTTAAAAATCCTTTAATTCTTAATAAAACTAAAGTCTCTCTTTTTTATGTGTATGTTTAAAAAACTATGGTACTTTCTGAAACTTAAAAGATGAAAGAAATAAAAAAACGAATCTGCCACTGTTAATGCTAAACTTCTGTTTCCAACTACTTTCACATATCCATTTCACAGGTTAATGAAAGTCAAGTATGTGGCAATTTGGGACCACTTTGTTTAAATTATATAATCTATATTTTTCCTATATAGTGACAGATCATTATTATTAGATCACAATGGTGTATTTTATATATTTATAAATATTGTATGTTGTATCATGTATTTAAGATAAGTCCCAGATTCAGTATATGAGACACTCTTTTGCAATAACTTCAGACTACAAAATATTTATCTGATTAGTTTTTATAATTGACTTAAAAACCAATATAATTTTTGCATATAAAGATAACACATTTAACTTTTTAATTAAACCTTAAAAGCTTTTAATTAAAAGTCATAAATCAGTGAACCTTTACAATCTGAAGCCTAGCATGCATGGAGTAAATTTAGTCTCTGAATTCTATCTGCTTTTTACAATCACACAGTGCTATAAATAACATTCATGTAATTTAAGTGGTGTATTTAAGAATCCCCCCTATTCTTTAAGTTAAATATAGACTCCTTGCTTTACTATGACATTTATTTATTTAGATTTTTTTTTTTTTGACTAGCCTAAAGAGGAGATTTCTTGCTTTAATTGTTACCTAGACTTAATCACTGAATGGATATAACCTCAGTTAAGCTGAGATCTGACTTTGGCTTAAAAAGGCCAAAGTCTCGCATTTCACCTAGGACCATCTCTAGTCATTTTAATCTATACCTTGCCAATGGACCCAGATGGCTCTAGTGGGTAAAGTGAGGTAGGTGACCTTGCACAGCCCTTCCTGACTTAAATTCAATTTACTTGCATGTCATAACATCATCTCACTGATGTAATGGTCCTCTTCAAGAATAAAGGACAAATAACAACAATAACAAGACTTCTTTCTTTTGATGATTATGCATCATATTTAAGTTTTGCTCAGACATACTAAATCAAATATTATTCTGGGATAAAATCCTTTAAATTAGTATATTTCCTGAAAATATGAGATCCTAAGACCTGAAGAAGCCAGAAAGTACAATTCATTTAAGGTGTATACTTAGTGCTGTTTCTCACTTTTCATCTCTGCATGGCCCCAGTGATGAGGGGGAGGGATAGTGATGAGGGGGTGAAGTAGAGGGTAAAATTGAAGAAAGGTGCCTATATCAATTCCTGGCACAGTTTCATTATTTAAGCAAGAATTCCACAGAAAAAGGGAGCTCTCTTGGCTTTGAAATCATGAGCATGGTACTTTACCATGGAAAAGGGTAAATCAGACAAGATACTTTCTATCTTCCCTATGAGCTTCCTCCCCTTACCACAACTCTTAGTCCCAGAGAAAGATACTACAATATAACTAACTATTGTTTTGTAAAATTTTATATAGAAGCAAACTTACTTTCATGACTAAAGGTGAAATGTCTGCCTCTTGTGCATCTGGGCATGTTGAAGAAGGAAACTTTATAAAGTGAGAATAGAATAAATTGTGGTATATGAATATTATGGAATATTACTGTTCTGTAAGAAATGACCAACAGGATGATTTCAGAAAGGCCTGGAGAGACTTACACGAACTGATGCTGAGTGAAATGAGCAGGACCAGGAGATCATTATATACTTCAACAACAATACTATATGATGACCAGTTCTGATGGACCAGGCCATCCTCAGCAACGAGATGAACCAAATCATTTCCAATGGAACAGTAATGAACTAAACCAGCTATGCCCAGAAAAAGAACTCTGGGAGATGACTAAAAACCATTACATTGAATTCCCAATCCCTATATTTATGCACACATGCATTTTTTATTTCCTTCACAAGCTAATTGTACAATATTTCAGAGTCTGATTCTTTTTGTACAGCAAAATAACGTTTTGGTCATGTATACTTATTGTGTATCTAATTTATATTTTAATGTATTTAACATCTACTGGTCATCCTGTCATCTGGGGGAGGGGGTGGAGAGGTAAAAAATTGGAACAAGAGGTTTGGCAATTGTTAATGCTGTAAAGTTACCCATGCATATATCCTGTAAATAAAAGGCTATTAAATAAAAAAAAAAGAAAAGACAAAAAAAAATAAAGTGAGAATAGAAGGATATAGTCTCTGACCTTTTGTGAGTAAAATAATTACAGGATGAATCATTTTAAGACTAAAGTTTCTTTTTAAAAACATTTATCTTTTTATCAATAAATTTTTATTTAACACAATCCACAAATGCAAATTTACTCATGTTCTCATGAAAACAATTAACCAAAATAACAATAGTTATGATGAAAGGAAATTTCATGATGAAATGGATGATGATGAAAGGAAAATTAAATTTTAACCGTAACAAGATAGAATCATTGCTTTATCTATTGTGTTGAATCTGAGGTTTTTTTTTTTTTTTTTTTTTTTTTTTTTTTTTTTTTTGCTATCTAATGCACTTTAAATTGAAGTTTTATGTTTAATTAACAGAAATCTACCTTCCACCTTCCATCTTATTTGAAAAAAACACACAAAGAAAAACAAATTCCAAACAACAAGTAGGCACAGTCAGGCAAAACAATCTCTCTTATTGTCTGTTTTCAAAGACCACTTGTCTCAGTCTGCATCTCGGATAACCTCCCTCTCAAATGGTGGACAGCTTGTTTCATCCCTGATACTCTGGAATCATGGATGGTCAATGTATTGGAAAGAAACATTGGAGTTTTCAAAACAGCAATTCAAGTAGAGACATGTGAAATTGCCCTGTCATAATGCCCTTTGAGGTAGAAGAACATTAAGCTGTTCATTCCTGTATTTTTATGGACAGCAACTCGAAGTAACTGGACATGCATAGAGGAGACAAAAATAGGACAGGTGATTCATTCCTTTTGTTCACTGCTAGAAGAGAAACAAAAAATAGCTATCTGTAGTGGGATAACTACACTCATGTTATTAATGTAAACAATGATATATTTGTAATTCTGATAAAGATATTATTTTATATTGTTCAATATAGGCAACTCTCTACCTCAGGCCTACCAATTCCCTGGGAAAAAACCAGTGTGGGCTATAATCATGTATTATTTGTGATAATATATTGAGCGTATATGTATATGTATTACTTTTAGAGAGATCTAATTTTATGGGGGCAGGCTAGATTTAAAAGTATCCTTTATTCTGACAAATCAGTAATTTAAACAATGTCATTAACATTTTCCCTGGAAAATCTGTGGGATTTTTAAAACTAGGTTTAACAAGTGATATCCAGTGTTCAGTTATACTGGGGACACAGAAAATTTCTTTAAATTTTAAGAACTATATTTTAATAAATACAAAGCTCAAGTTTGTGCCTTCAGTTTTACAGCTCTATAGAAAATTCATAGTCATTGGCATTTATGTATTTAAACAACTACTCTACATACAGACATCACTGGTCATAATTCATATTCATGATTCAGAGCACATCAAATTTTAATAGCATGCAAACTTTGTGATAATGCATGACTGATTTTTACAGGTACAATGTAAATGTGCAAATATTCTGAATCACTAACTACCATTAGCTGATCCAGAAAAACAACCTAATGGCAAGTGGTGATAAAAGCTTTGAAACAACTCTATGAAATACAAAAGCACAGAAAAGGACAGCGAGGAAAACCTTTTTTGTGGTTTTCTTATTAAAAGTCTTTGAGGGCCGAATCTTCCAAACTTGTTGTTTTAAACAGGAAGCCAACAAATAGAAAATTTCAAAACCTTACAAGATTCACAGTCCTTTAAGCATGTGCTAAGACTGATTAATTTTAAATCCTCACATTCCCCCCCTTCCCTGAAGTACTTGTCCATGGTACTGATGCTATATTAAATCCTGTGATTTATAAATGCATAATAATGCCTTATTTTGCCTCCTGTGACCCAGTTAATCAAAATTAATGTGCAAACACAATAAAAGTATTTAAAATGTATTTTGTCTTCCATGAAAACATTTCTCCTTACTTAGGTTATCTAAAATTTAATGGGGAAATGGGTGAACAGCTGCTTGGAAAATTGTTTAAATAAACTGATGTTGACTGACAAAAGGTTTTGCATTTCAGATGTTTTGATTCTTTGAAGTTTGGAGTGTGTGCAGCTGATGACTTTTATCTTCTACAGAGATCTGTGGGATGCCTTTGCCATGTGGGGGTAGTACTGCTTTAGCAAGTTACAGAAGAACACTAGAAATAAGCTACAAAGCTTATTGATTAAACAAAGAGAAGTATGATCAACACAAGTAGAGAATTATTTGTAATTTTTATAATAACAGATCACATATTAATCTTATGCCTTCTCCTTAGATCCATTAATAGTACCATCCCCAACAAGATAGAAGCATTGTATCAGAAAGGAAAAAAAAAAAAGTTATATGCTGAACAGAGATTTTAATTTCTTATAGTAACTAAGTAATGATTATCAGCATTCCAACAAGTAGATAATGGTTTTATCTTTCCATTAAATTTTGTCCAAGTTATCTTTGGTGGTTAGAAAAATACTTGTTTCTTGATTTGCATGGAACAGATGGTTTCTGATCAGAGATCACAGAAAAAACTGTGATCAGTTGGCAGCCAAACAATCTCACCTCAAGCTTGTCTATTATTATACCCACCTTAAGGACAGTTATTCACTGTCAGTAATAGACAGGTGAATTACTAAGAAACACTATTTAAGGGGGGAGGAAAACTGTGTTCCCTTTACTGAAACTGTGTTCCCTTTAAAATTATCATTCTGAAATTGTATTCCCTTTTGATCTGTGATCCCTTTTGGAGTCTCCCTCCAAATAAGTTATCTTTTGGGGATGCTAGACCCTTTGATTCAATTAGAAATATTAATCAAAAAGCACCCCTTTGAAGTGTCATTAATTCAAACTGGAGATCTGGGCCAGATACCAATAAGCATCTAGGCCTGGGAACTTTGGCTTCCTTTTCAACCTGAAGCCTCAAGACTCTTTTTAAAGGGAAGTTTCTGAACTCACTCTTTGCAGAAGGTCCAAAGCAGCTTGCCCTGCTTCTAGGATCCTGCTCTCTGAGAAGGCATTCTCTTCTCAGTGCTAGCCTTCATTTCCCTAATAGGACTTAGCTACTATAGAAGTCAGTCTCTTAGCAAAACTGGCTTCCAATCCAACAATAAACTTTCATTTTTGCCAATTAATATTTCAGGTTTCATGAATTTTTTCATGAAGAACCGTGTCAACTAAAAGGGGATTTTAACAACTCTCTGACTGCCACTAATCTCATTGCCACTAATATCATCACTATCATTTATGTTTTCTTTCCTCTTCTCTTTTGCTCATTCCTCTCCTCCCCTTTTTCTTTGTCATTTTCTCCCAGAAAACTTAACAGCACTGATCAGAAGTTCATAATTGTATTTTTTAAAATTTCTAGTCATTTAATATTGACATGGGGTTGGAGAAGAGAGAATGAACTGTAGAGGATCAGAACTCTGCAGAAGTATACTTGAAAAAAAGGTGTTAACTCAGTGGAATTGATGATATAATGGTTCTCTAGTTCACATATATCTAGTATGATATAATGATAATCACTTTAGTTTGATATAATGATATAATCATTCTAGATTGGTTTATAATCAGTATACTGTAATGATGTAATTGTAATAGGGTATTTAAGGGCTGAGAGAATTGGGGACAAAGTCAGACTCAGAGTCAGACTGGCTGAGACTGGTCGACTGTCAGACTAATGGAGGAGATTAGGTCAGACTATGACAGACAGACTGGAAGGAGACAGACTGTGAAGGAGACAATAGAAACTTTGGACTCTATTCCTATCCATCCTTGTGGTGACTATCCTGCTGAGACCAAGGCCCTTCTGTAGGACCTCCAGAAAGCTAGCCCAAACATTACATGAACAATCAAAGATTATCTTCTAACTTTCCTATAATTATGGAAATCTTACACTTCACCAACACAAATTTTCAGGTTTTCTAACATATAAACAATTTAATAGTTAGAGAGCAGGTAAAGTGGAATGGTGTGAGAACTGTTGGAAAAGAAGGTTGGGCCAAGTTGTGGAAGTGTTTTAATGTAAGATAAATAATTGTCATTTTATTCATTAAATAATGCAGAAGTCTATAAAGAATTTTGATCAAGAGAGTGACAGTATTTGTTATGCCACTAAAATAAGTTGAAAATGCTGTGAAGAAAGGATTAGAAAAAGACATTAAATGGAGTCTGAGAAACCATTGTAGTCAATTCAGGAAGTAAAAATTATCTAATCTAGGGTGGCAATTTTAATAATAAAGAAGAGTTGCAAAAGATATTCTAAAGGAAACAAAAATTTAGGGACCTAAGAATGTGTGAGGCATGGGAACAAAGAGAAATAGACTAATCTGAAATGGAAAACTAAAAGCAATCTTAGCTTCTTAAGATGAATAACATTTCAATATTAGCCAATAATTACAGTTAGGCCAACTCTTCTATGATCACACTGGTAAAATTTGTTCAGAATTTAATGAAAATTAATAACTAAAATTAGTCTACCAAAATTCTCACATGGAACTGTAGGAAATGTAGCTGTTATCCTTCTAACAGGCAATTTCAGCACAAATCCCAATCTACTATGAGAACAATTTTATTGTCACAGCTTGAAATTTGTTTTGAATTACCTTGATAATAATACAGCCATTCAATTATTTATGCAGTTAATGGATCTCTGAGGCCTAATTTCCAAAATTCACTGCTACATACTTATTATAGAAGTAGAATTAATGATGCTCTACCACAATGCAATGACCTAGGTTTTTCTATACATGATTAAAACATAGGTAGTGATATATTAATGGTGTTAACAAGCCTTTCTTGACTTCAACAGAGTTACTTAGCCAGGTCTATCTTAGATAATAAGACTTCAATATCAAAAGACCAACTATTAGAAGTCAAGGCAGTTCTTTTGCTCAAAGATGGAACAGGACATTCACTCCTTCAAACTCCCATCCCTGACATATCTTCAGTTTCTCCTCAAGCACTAATATAATTATTAAAATACTAATATTATACATAGAGAAATCAACACACATATATGGATGAAAGGATTAAACTATAAAATTATTGTTTGCATTTAGAATTCTGTGGGATTCCCAAATGCTAACATGTCCACCTGGGTTGTTTTGGATGAAAGAGGAAGTATGGAGAGGGAGAATATGCTCTTAGTATTGAAACAGATCAATGAATCAGAAACAAATGAATGTGAGTCATTTGTCATGAGAAACTAAAAGACTACAATCACTCATTGTCTATGCCTTATAAACATGTCAATTTATTATGTGTCTATAATAGATTCTAAGATCATAGAATGGACTCATAGGACTAAAAACTGAAAAGAGACCTTAGAGATTATCTAGTCTAGAGATATATAACACACAGCCAATTGAGAAATTCACCAAGCCAATTAAGATGTAATGAAAAATATTTAACAAAATAAATAAAAATGCAATGGAAAAAGATAATGTTTATATGGTTTTCTAAATCAATATGGTGTCACAGGGATCCTCTTTTACAATTTAATAGCCACTGTTCCTATTTCAGTTTAATATCATTGTTTAGTCAAATACTTTATTTGATAGATGAAGACTATGAAGGTCTAAGTTTTATTCAAATTCATATGGGAATTAAGTAGCAAAACTATTATTCTGACCCAACTCCAATGATTCCAAATCCAGTATTTCTCCAATTACATCACTCTTCCTACCCCTATAACTTTTCCTCCTTACTATGCCTCTCCCAGAAAAGAAAGAAGGGCTACTCAGACAATTTAGAGATAATTATTATTGTAATGGCTAGAAAGGAGGTTGCAGCCTGACTCCCAAATACCTGACTAGCAACTATTAAACCAGTTGTGGCCTGCTGAGGGAAAATACTGACGTGAACAAATCAGAAGCTTCAGGATTTTATAGGGATCATATAACTATAAAAGGAGCCTATAGGAAATTCCAATGGCATGAAGGCGATGGATAAGATCTCTCACCTCTATCTTGAATTACATCTGAATGGCAACTTTCCTCCAGCTTCTTTCTTGGTCAAGAAGAGAATGACTGTTCTATATGCTTTTTTACCATTACACTTAGGATCACAATCAGAGATTTAGGAAAGCATGGTCCATTGAGCTGGTTGTGACTTGTCCAAAGAATAATAAATGGCAGAATATTGATTTGAAGCCAATACTTCTCACTTCAAATTCAGTACTCTTTTCACTATCCCACATAATCGGTATACATTAAGGACCCAACGTATTATGCCACATTATTCAATAAATCTCATCCATTTGACTACAGTACTTTAAAAATATCAAGTTCTTCCTTTCATCATGTTCTCCCCACCCCCCTTACTTTATATAGGCAGGTCATAATTAACATATTTAGTTTTATCACTACTGTGGGGAAAAAGCACAATCATTATGCAAGGAATACACAACTTCCTTGGAAACTATGGTAATTATAACACAATTGCATTATCCTTTCATAAGTAAATGATTAATCCTTATCAACAAAGTCTTCTGCATCTAAATGGCTTCATTCTAAGCAAAGGAGTTTACTATTACTAATGCATCAGGCCACTTTTAAAAATTCTCAATTACTGTCTTTTCTTCCTATAAAGTATCAGTGTGCAAATAAATTGAAAAACTTTACAAGCAGCACAGGGCAAGAGCAGAAGTCACCCCAGGAGTTCTGTCTGATTCATCTTCTACCCAGGTAAAGATTTTTTCCCCCCAAGGATAAGTGTCGGCTTTGAAACTACAGTGACACTATGAGGCATACTATTAAAAAAAAATTAACTGAGGTTCATACCATAGCTTCAGAAACCTTAGCTGCATTGTTTAAACTTCCAGGAGAAATAAGGGGAAAATACCACCATTCTACCTTGAGACAGAAACAGAAAGGTATACTTTGCATTGGGTAGGTTTATTGCACCTGAAGAGAAAAAAAGCAAATGAGTGACTGGGAAACACAGGGATGGATAGTTATACAGAAAGGCATATCTTTCTTTAACACCATTTGTAATGTATAATCAATCTTTATGGGCTGTCCCTGTAGGAAAGTCATAATAGAATCAAATTATACAATTGCAAACTATGCAAATCTCCTTAAAAATAAGATTACACCACATTTTCAAGAATGATATTGATTATTCTTGAAGGTGGGTAGAATTGTTCCTAAAAATGAATGCTCTGTGTTATTTAAAGAAACTTAATATAATAAAAGAATACTCTCTACAGATCTAATGAGGCCATAATTCATGGCATGGGTGCGATTCATTTGAAATGGAAGTGCTATTTATGTGGAGCTTTTGAATAAAAGACACAATTTTGTGATTCACTAAATTTGTTTTAGTCAGTGCACAAATGGGCCCAAAGGCAGATATAATCAGAAAGATAAAAAATGATTAGTTCCCCCTAGGTACACAGATGAAGATTTGTGGCTAAAAGAAGATACAGAAAAAAAGGAAAGGATCTAAAAATGAGGTCTCCTTAGAGGGTTAATACCAACTATCTTTCCTAACAGGTGAAATTCTCTGATCATCTTGAAAGAAAAGTGTCATTCTTTAAGCTCTTGAATGAGGCAGAGGAATATGAGGAAAGCAATAGATTCATGTTTTCAAAGTCATACATAGTATGTTCATATTTCTTATTTCTCTTGCAATTCCCCTCAATCATCTATTTATTGTACATCCACTATTCAGTAAATATTTAGATATTTATTAAATGCCTTCTATATGCAAAACATAGAGATAAGCATGATGGAGTTAGAAAGAAGAGTATGATATGGTCCCTTCAAGAATCTGTTAGTCTAATAAGGGATATAAAGCGAGGATGCAAAATTCTAAAATGTGAAATAGAATATGATTAAGTGTCATCAGAGATGTACAATGAATGATTTCATGGTTCAGAAAAAGAATAGGGTCACAACTAGTGGAGAGAAATAGGAAAGCTTATAGGAAAGTGGCATTTTCCACTGGGTAGAAAGAAGGCTGGGAGGAAGTATAAGGAATCTGAAGGAATTTTGTATGGTCTAGTTTTTTTTTTTTTTTTCCAAAAAAAATTATTTTTAGTGATATCTTTTGTTTTCCATAATAGAGTTGTTTCTGGATATAGCACTATTCCCTTGTAACAAAGTAAAAGCAATTATATAAATTAATTGTCAGGGCAACCATACCTGATAGTTTATGCAACAAGTACCTTTTATCATTTCTTTTCCTGAAGTAAGTTGTGTCATCACAATTGCAGTGTTTGGCTTCATTTTGGTGTGTTTTTTCTTTACTTTTTTATAAGTCACTGTGATTAGGAGGGGTGGGAATCTAGAAAGGAATCTTTCCCACATCATTTGGGAATATTCTTTTCTTGGTTCTGTTAATTTCACATTTCATCAGGTCATAGAATTTTCCTATGTTCTTTTGAATCTGTCATATTTTTTTCCTTAAAATACAATATCTTATATTTACATATTCAAATTTGTTTAGCAATTTCCTAATTGATTGGCATCCATATAAGTTTCATATTTTTTGAGTCGTTTCGTTTCATTGCAGTGTAGGGTACAAAGTTAGGAAATAGTGGAAAAGGTAAATTAGAACATAATGTGCAGGGCCTTCGAGGCTAAGTTGAGTTTGACATTTATTAGCTTAAAATAGGGAGCAACTAAAGATTAAGGAGTGACATCATGCAGTGAAAAAACCAGTAACTTTGGAGTAAGAGGACCTGGATTCAAATTACTTCTCTGTGCTCTCCACTTGTATATAGTTGGTTGCCACTTAATCTCTAAGGTCCTTAGTTTCCTCATTTGTATAATGTTAGGGTTGGACTAGATGCTCTCTGAGGACTGTTCCAGACCTAGATATATGATTGTGTCAACATGAATCATTATAATATGGAAGAGACTGAATAAGGAAAGACAGAAAGAATAATTACAAGTTATTCTAATAAATCAGGTGGGAGGCAATGAAAGCACTAATTTGAAGGGTAGTAGTTGAACTAAAAAGGAAAAAAAAAAGACAAGACTTAGAAAAAACTGAAAGTTGTGGTTAAAGGAAAAGAGGACATTAGAGATGACTGTATTAATAGAAATTGGTTCCTAATTTTTCCAAAAATTTAGGGGAAACAAATTAGCGATCTAATTTCAGTTCAGTGTATATTTTCCATCTCCTTAATAATCAGAAGGGAAAAATATGCACTAGAAAATATCTCACTTCCTCTCTGTAGGAATTGCTCACATACAAAATTGACAGTTGCACAATCTGTGGTTCAAAAGTGAGCAAGACAGTCTCTCAGACCAGCAGAGCCCTGATTTATGTTTTTTAGCTTTTTCTTAGCTCTGCTCATCCACTAGAGTGGTGCAGTTTACAGAGCCTAATTTAGCATTCAGAGCCTGTAACTTGCTGTGGCCAATTGGGAAGTCTGTTTGATCATCTGTTATCAGATGGAATGTGTTTCTGCAATAGGAAACATATAAAGTTCTTTTGTAGTAAACCTTTCAGGAGTTTTATGCCACATACACAAGAATGCTTCTTACATTTTTTCTCCAGATATTTAATGTTCCATAAGATTACATTTTACTTTTTTTTTTTATTAACTTTAAGAGAAAAGAAAAATTGTGTTCTCAGAACCCCTGTTGACAATTACTGATAAATGTTCAGGAGGCAGTGGTGTGGGCAGGTGTTTTTCACTCCCAGCAAGAGATCTCACTCTGGAAAGATTATCTACCAATCATGCCTTATATTATGAATACTGTATATTTTAATCAACACCTGATCACACACCCAAGGTTGCAAGTTTTCTAATAAAAATGTAAATGAAAGAAAAATCAGCATTCTAGTCTAAAGAAAATTTAGTTTAAAAATGTAAAGGATGAGTTTAGAACATGTGGATATATATATATATATATATATATATATATATATATATATAGCATATACCCAGCTATCTAATAAATAAATTATTGAAAATATTTACCATCTGTTAAGAATATGAACTTAATTTTCTTTTATTACGATAGCTAATATTTTTTAATATTTTTCTTCCTCTGGACTGGGTTTCCGTATCCCTTTAGTCTAGAAAAATGGCAGTTACTCATGGATACCACTATTAAGCATGAGAGATTTAACCTACTCTGAATGAGGATGGTTTGACCTACCATATAGTCCTCTACTCCCAAGGAACAGCTTACCATATTTTACCACATGGTATAAACAGACACCCAGTCTACTGTAGTCCACCTTTATTTCAGAATTCCTACACTATGCTGATCCATCTGTCTCTCCCTAGTAGCTGGGATTACAGGAGTATACCACCATAGATAGTTATAAGAGTTATTCTTTAAATTAAGGATTAATATTTGTATTATAGCAACATCATTCAACAAATCAAATAATTTCAGCTATTGGGTCCTTTTCAGCAAAAAAAAAAAAAAACAACAAAAATTTTAAAAAGTAACATTATTTGATAGAATGGGAAACCACTAACTTTTCTCATCTAAGTAATCTATTTATTCTGTGGAAGCTTTATCCAGGTTACTTAAATTATTTAATTTGTCTTGAGCAAAGAAAAAGTCTTCCCTGAGCCCCTTCATGTCCAGAATATGTTAGGCACCATATATGATACAGAATGAAATATTTCAGTCCCTGACCTCAGGGAATTCACAATCTAATTGGAAAGAAAACTAACATATGGAATGACAGTGACACAATAGATAATTAATTGCCATACTGTGGATACAGAGTGTAAGGATTCAAATTTAAAGAGAAAATAAATAGAGCTAAAGTAGCTTTAGAAGGTTTTTGGGAAGTTGGTTGGTTTAGGTCAAGCTTTGAAGGATTTGAAGTTTGAGATGTGTATGAGGGAAATAAAAATGTTTAATTTGAAGATAATGTCATAGCAACAGTTTGTATTTTCATAGGTTTTTAAGGCTTACAAATTTTTATGTATATATTCTTGTTTAATAACATTTAATAATTTTATATTTTTGTCAGATTATTGATTATAAAATCATTTTAAATAAAATTATTATAATTAATTATAAAATTATTACATTTTATAATTTTATAATAAACTTATGACTAAGTAACATTTTTTACAGATAAAGAAACTGAGAAAAGTTGAATAACCTTTCTTAATTCATATAGACAAGGCAGCAAATAATAGGACTTGGAGTTTAACCAGATATACATACTTTGTGAGTAGAGGATGAAAGAGGTTGTTGCTTGTCCATAAGCTGGACTCTAATGGGCTCTAGATCTATGAGCAAATGAACCTACATCAATAGCAACTTGTATGTGGGAAGAGGCAAAAACAGGGATCTTCAAGGATATCTATCACTAGAATAGTGGGTAAGAGAATCAGTCATATAATGAGAGTAAAGAATAGATAGCCAGGGAATCGATAAAACATTATAAGAATATGAGGAATATCTCCTGCTCATTGTTTTTACAGAAAGACATGGATAGAAAATGGATTAAAAATCATGTAGAATGAGAAAATGTTGTCAAGTTGTAGTGGGTGTCAGGAAAGGAACTCTCTATACCAATGTAGTCAGAGATCCATCAAAGTATTACAACAGTCTGTGGCATAGGGTCAGATTAATAAGATGGGGAGAGGGATTAATCCTTGTCATACAGACAGAGGAACTTCTATTACATATAAGAACCAAGGAGTCACTGGGAATATGAGCTATATGGGAACAATTAGTTTTATAGTGATAATACTTTCATACGATCAAAGATTTTGTGTTGGAATGGAATGGTTACTCTAATCCTATTCCCTCATTTTATAGATAAAGAAACTGAGGCCCAGAGGGATGAAGTGATTTTCCTTAGTGCATAAAATAAATTGAAGCAGAGTTGGGACACTAATTCCAGTATATACTTTCCAGTGGATTTTATTGCCATTTTGCTTTTGGTTTTCTTGGGAAAGATAACTGGAATTTTTTTGCCATTTCCTTTTCCAACTCATTTTACAGATAAAGAAACTGAGACAAACAGGATCACATGAGAGAAAATATAGTGTAGGAGATTAATTTAATGCTCCTTACATTGATGTAAGAGTAGTTTTATGTGGACTAGGTCAGTATGGTATTATGGGACTGAAAAGAAAGGAATGAATATATATTCATGAGGAAAAATCAGAAGAATTTAGATACTGGCTGGATATGGGCATGGAGCAAGACACATTAACAATAATTCCAATCTTGGAGATAATTTTGGTCTCTGTTCTTGTTTTAAAATAGCTTAGAAGACAGTCAATGGTGCAAATAAATGAATCATTCTGGAAAATGCTCCAATTTAGCTAATGTCCAGAGTAAGATTTTAATTTAGGAAGATTAACTTTCTGAGAAATAACAAAACATATTGGAAGACTATGTGGTACAATGGAAAAAACCTTAGATCTAGAATTAAGGGATTTCAGTTCAAATCCTGCCTCTCATGTTTACTTCCTGTGTGACCATGGTCATATCTTGAGCCTCCATTTCCTCATTTGTAAAACAAAGGTGTTAAGCTCAAGAATCTCTGACCCCCTTTCAATTCTAGATCTTATGATTCAAATATTTCCATGACTGCCTCAGTAAGGACATTTGAGGTTTGCAAAGGATGAGGGATTTCAACTTTCCTTTCCTTTTGATTCCTTGAAGCTAATATTTAGAATAACTGACTTGTACTTAGAAAAGTAAGTTACTTAGGAAAGTACACAAGGTAAAATAAGAATGATTCCCCAGAATCCTTTTAAGAAAATAAGCATGTGAGTTGTCAGTTTCATTTTAGGATCATCCTTTCTTCTTTCAATCAATGAGACAAAATAAATTTGCTGATTATCAATTCCTCAATAAAGGAGGCATTTTCCTTTGGCTAGAGTTCACATAGAGATGAAATCCTTTGAAACAAGAATGTTAGCATCACTGTGTAAAAGTCAGTTCAATTTCCACATAGGCAATATATGTTTGGTTGTTTTTGTTTAAAATTTTTGACTTACAAAGACCCATACTTAAGTAGGTACACAATGATTGAACATTTCTTGTACTTATTCTCTTTTTTTTCCTTTTTTTCCTCCTCAAAACACTCTATATTATTTTATTTTATTCAGAACTTCAGAAATAAAACAACATTTCCATAACATAATAGGACAGAAAAAAAGATAATTGCATATCAAATTACTAATCTATTATGAATAATTTGCTATTCCTTTTAAGTATACATTTATATATATTAAAATATAATACATATTAAATCTATTTAAATATATTATATCAAATATATTATGTACAACTTGATATTCCATTTTAAATATATATGTATATATATTAAAGTTATATATAGAATGATTTTACATGTATATACATATTTGTGTCTAATAGTAGCCATCTAGTATTTTTAAAAATAAAGACAACCTATCTAAATTCTATGTTTATCTTTTTTCCCCTTAGATATCAAAATAATGCATTGGCTTTCTCAAAGGCATTTCTTAGACTTTTCCTGAAAAATAGCTTAAAATTCTATATATTTTATCAGATATTTCTGATGAAAAAGGTGGTTAGGAGATATCATGCTTCTCATTTGTAATATCTTATCCTTCTTATGGAATACATAGCACTCCCATTGGTCACTGAAGCAGTCTATTTCATATCTATCACTATTGGCTGAACTTTAGGGTTAGCACTGTTGCTTTTCAAAACTCAGGGGAATAAGGAGAGGAGAAAACATGTCAAAAAGGTACCCAAAGGAGGCATGCCATTACTGTTTAATATTTTGGGTATGATCAGCTTTTTTCCCAGTCAAGACAAAGCTTGATAGAATGATTTTTCTTAAAGAATTTCTTCATGTTTAATCCAGCCAGCTATTATTTCCATCTTGTCTGATGCCATCCATCTCTCCTTCTTTCCTGGAGAGTCGGAGCCATTTGTAATTTCATATAATTTTATTTATAATTTTATCCAACACTTTTTTGTTCTGTGAAGGTCCGATAATCTTCCTAATTTATTACTTCAAGTGAGCCCTTTTTATTCACTAGCTTAATTGTAACATTGCAATCACCTGCCAATTCTAGTAATATTCCAATTTCTTTTTTCTCCAATTTCTATGAAATTGGAGCATAGTTTTTTAGAAACTATGCTTTCATGGTATATACACTAACTAGTCTTTAAATTTTCTGAAGTCTAGTTATGTAGCCACAACTTGATAATTTCCAACATTTCTTTTTGAATTGCTTTATAAAATAATGCCTCTGGAAACAAATCATCTACTGCATCTAGAGAAATTGTTTCTGTAAACATGCTTTATTCTAAACATATATATTTTTTAAAGCTTGCTTTCTTAGAGGCAAAAATGAACATTTCTGAATTATTCTTGCCCCCAGAACTTTGCTTGATTGCTCAAAAGTGAATTAATATGCATTTGAGAATTGGAAAGAAAGAAAAAAAAAACAATTTTGTTAACTTTTTCAAAGACAATTTTATTAGCTTCTATCTCCATTCACATGAATCATATCCTTCCCATGCTTATGTTGAATTAAATTCATAAACAAACATAATTTACTACAGGAAATCAACTATCATGCAAGAGCCTGAACTTGGAATCAATCATTAATAAGATCAGTGTTCAAGATTAGTTTTAATGGAATTCATGATTCCATTAAAGGAAGGAAGGAAAAGAAGTATACAAGTAAATATCAAAGAGTAGACTGTGCTATGGGCAAAGTAAAGAACAAGGTCCTAGTGCAGGGTTCCTCAAACTTTTTAAATAGGGGGCCAGTTCACTGTCCCTCAAACTGTTGGAGGGCTGGACTATAGTAAAGACAAAAACTTTGTTTTGTGGGTCTTTAAAAAAAGAAACTTCATAGCCCTCGGTGAAGGGGATAATCATCCTTAGCTGCCGCATCTGGCCCATGGGCCGTAGTTTGAGGACCCCTGTTAGGCTAACCAAATGTTTACCTTCTCTCATTCAAGAGGATGCAGATAACTTTCAGCTGTTAGATTAGGGAAGACTGCATGGAAGAGTTGGCACCTTCCCCAGAGTTTGAAGGAAGAAAAAGTTATCTTCTGGTAGAGTTGTGCAGGATTATAGATTTAGTGAAGATATGTTATATCTAGTCCTTCTCATTTTCCAAGGCTTAAACAGAGATCTTCAGAGATTCACATATACACTAACTGGCTATGCTGGTCACAAAATTATAGAATAATGATTTACAATAAGAAAAGAAATCAAAGGTTATCTAGTCCAAGGCTTCTTAAACTTTTTGCACTAACAACCCCTTTTTGCCTAGAAATTTTTACATGATCCCAGGTTTACATGTATATAAAATAGGTATACAAATCCAACATTAACTGATAATAAAATTATAATTCTGTGCCTCCCTCACATTGTCATGAGACCCCATATGGATTCATGAACTACACTTTAAGAAGTTTTGATTTAATCTCCCACTACCATTTCATTTTGTGAATATGGAAACTAGCAGACAATGATGTGCCCAAGGTCTGATTCCAAGTTTAGCACTTTGACTCCAAGTACACTTTAAAAAATATTTTTGAGTGCTTTCTCAGCCATGAAAGGAATCTCCTTTGAAAGGAACTAGGGAAATGGCAGCTAGGGGGAATAGTGGATAATGGAGTCAGGAGGACCTGAGTTAAGATCCTGTCTTGGACACTTACTAGATGTGTGATCCTAGGCAAGTCACTTAGTCCTTAATGCCTCAAAAAAAAAAAAAAAAAAAAAAAAAAAAAAAAAAAAAAAAAAAAAAAAAAAAAAAAGACTGGGGATGACACAATTACTATTAAAATTTTTTAAGTTATGGTGTATTTCTACTAATTGCAGTTATAATTCAATTGCTTTTTTGTTGGTATTTGATTAGCCACTGTCAATCATTTTCTATATCTTTCTAATCAAGGCAGGTAATAAACAAGAAGCTTCATTAGTCAAAGATCTATAGATAAGCTATTTAATCTACTAACCTCATAATAGACTTAGGCTAATTTTCTCCTGTTTCAAGATTGTTTGGTTCATATTTTGTCCTTAATATCTCTTCAATTGAGATCCTAAGCTATTATCTTTTGAGACATTATTTGTCTTTTTTTTTTTTTACATGTTTATTTCTTATTTCACCAAGTAGAGTGTGATCTTGAATAGAGAAATTGCCTTTTACTTCTTTGTATCTCCAAAAGAATATAGGAAGTGAACAAAAATATTTGCTAACTGTAGAGTCAGAGGATTTGACTGAATCACTACCACTTTACTAATTCAGGAAATTCTCCGAAACTTTTTTTTTTTTTAATAATAAATTAGTTTCCAAAAATTCTAGGGCAATATATTCTGGTGGGATGGGGAGAGATCTTGTTATTTAAGAACTACAGTTACATTCTAAATTTGCAGTTAATAGTTCTAGTTTTTATTCTATACAAACACCTAATTATATTGGTTCTGATAATTTTGTTGATATTCATTTTGCAAATTCACTCCTAAAATTCCAGATGCCACCAGGATTCCATTTGCAGCTCTGAGATAAGGATTAGAATTTAAAAGGATGTTGCATTCTGGGGGAGGACAATGTATCTGAGCTGAAATGTATTTTTTTGTGGGATAGTGGAAATAGTACTAGGTTGGGAGACAGAGGACTCAGATACAACTTCTTACTTTGCTACTTCCTAGAAACAACTAGCTGGTATGGGTAGATAGAGCACTGCTTGTAGTCAGCAAGATGAATTCAAATCTAGTCAAAGACACCTAGTGGCTGTGTGGCCCTGGGCAAGTCACTTAACCTCTCTCTACTTCAGCTTCCTCAACTAGAATATGGGCAAAATGATAACATTTACCTCATGGGGTTGTTCTGAGGATCAAATGAGATAATATTTAAAGCACAATATAAATGTGAGCTTTTATTACTTTTGACATTCTGGGTAAGTAATTTATCTCTCTGGGTTACATGCTCTTTTCTGTCTATTTCTGTCTCTCTGTCCCTGTCTCTGACTCTGAGTGTCTGTATGTACATGTGTGTATGCATGTGTGCGTGCATGTGTGTATGTGTTGTGTGTATGTCAGTCACTCTCTTAGTTTCTTGATTTCTCTATGTCTCTGTCTTCTGTCTGTCTGTCTCTATCATCTCTGTCTCTGTCTCTGTCTCTCTCTATCATCTCTGTCTCTGTCTCTATCTCTATCTCTCTGTCTCTGTCTGTCTCTCTGTCTGTCTCTGTCTCTGTCTCTCTGTCTCTCTCTCTCTCTATATATATATATGTGTGTGTGTGTATATACACACACATATAAAACATACATAAAACAAAAAGAAAACATAAGACAAACATAAAAATGAAAAATTGTCTTTCTTTTCCAGGGGCTTACTTATATCCTACAGGAAAGAATGTTTACATAGATAATTAAATAGAAGGTAAGTCCAGGAGGGAATTAACAATTTGGGTGTGGGGATCAGGAAAGCTTTTCATGTGATTTAGAGCTTGAGCTAAAAAGCTAAGTATTCTAAAAGGTAGAAGTGAAGAGGAGCTGTGTATCCTGATGCCTGCATGGGCACAGTTTGTGGGCCATTATATTGAGTGTCAAAAAGGGAGGAATGTCTATTGTCAAGAATCTGCTGGTACCAATTATGAAGAGCTTTAAATGCATTTGTATTTTATCTTAACAGTAATAAAGAACCAATGCAGGTTTTCAATTGGGGGAATGTCATGGTCAGGCTTGTGCTTCAGGATGATGATTTTAGTAGCTGTATGGAGGGTGGATTGGATGGAAGAGAATGGAAGAAGCTGGGAGTGCAATTAGAAGATTGAGTAATGTGTCTGAATTAGGATAAATGAGTGATGTGTGACTAGAAAAAGAGAAAAATTCTGAGGAAAAAAGAATTGAGGAAACTTCACAACTGACTAGACATAGGAAATGATCCAGTTTCCTGACTTCATTGTCTTTCTTGGTTTTTCCCTCACCAGAGAAGAGTTATATGACCTGTTGCAAAAGAAAGACAGCAGAACCAGGAGAACAATGTGAAAAGTAATAGCAATATTGTAATGATAACCAATGGAAAAAGTCTTAATTATTTTGGTCAATATAATAATGTATCACGACTCCAAAGGCCTCATGATGAAAAATATTTTTCACCTTCACACAGAGAACTGACCAGTTCAGAGAACGAATGAAGCATATTGTTCCCTTTGTTCCTTCCTCCCTTCTGCCCCAAAACATGGCTAAAATATGTTTTATATGACTTCATGTTAATCAGTGTTATTTCCTCATTTTTCAATTTGTGGGAGAGGCACAAAGGAAGAGAATTTGAAACTGAAAATAAAACAAAAATAAATTTAAAAATATTAAGATTAAAATTTCTCATTTTAGTCTTGATCAAATTCACCTCTTTGCCCCCCTTCCCCCACTTTTGAAAAATCATAATAATACCATTGATTTAGTTTGATGGCCTAAGTTCTTAGGTTCTCTAAACAATTGGTTAATAGTGCTAGGTGATTGACAGTCTCAGAGATATTACTACAGCAACTTCTAAAAGAGAGAGAAATGGTAATTATATTAACTGTGCACTTGTATTAAAAACTAAAATTACTTTTTATCATTTTCCTTTCTTACTGCCATGTGTTTGTGCGACACACTTCACCCAAAATAAACAATTATAAAGTATTTTTTCTTAGAAGAATTAAATATAAGAAAAAACTAGAAATAACCTAAATGCACAACAATAGGAGATTAGTTAAATAAATTATGGTACATTAATTTAATAGAGTAGTATAATGCATCTGAAGCCAACAAATATAAATAATACACAGAAATATGGAAAGGCTTGGATAAAGTGAAAAGCAGAAAAAAGAAGTAGAACTAGAATAATGTTGGAATCTTTACAAAGTGTTAAGCCATTAGAGTTGATAGAGACAATAATTATCTAATTTAGCATGGTTCAATATGATTGATTTGATCTTAGAAGGAGATATTTTGGGCCAGAACTTGAAACAAGGTACTAAGTACAACTGATAGAAATGATGCTTGTGTTCACACCTTTAGAGAGCTCATAAGTATCTAAGTACTCAATGGAGTTCACACGTTTGGGAGGTCTCAGGGCTGGTATGAGATATCTGAATTCACACCTCCCTTAGGGCCAGAGAGCACTCTGAGAGATAACCCAGAATCCCTCTCTCTCCAGAAGGAGGAGTTAACCTTTGGGAGATTATATATATATACAGGAAGCTCTTAGAGCTTGAAAAGAGTTATTTGGGAACATTCCCAGGAGTCTTTGAGGAGCACTCTGAGAGGAAGCCTACAAGCCCTATCTCCGAGGCAAGAGAGATTTCATTGCATCTTCTACCTTGGTGCTGGCTGGAGTCAGGACAAACCTTTGGATTTGGAGACATTCAGAGGGAGCCCTTGGAACTAAGCAGAGAGATAGGCCTCTGAGCTAACCCGGCTATATTGAAGGACACAATAAAAGATCTGAACTTTTATCACCTGGCTGTGTTTTGGAAAAGAAACACCAACAGAATAACACAGCACATACTAATTACTATCCTATGAGGAAAAGTAAATGAGAATGAATGGACCAAGAATTCTGATAGGAACTTAGAGAGAAGGACTGAAGCCATGTTATGATACTTTCTGTGTTGAATTTAATTAACTTAAGTTTAAATAATCATTAAGAAGGAAGTTGTTTATAATAATGTTCCATATTAACTTTTTTAATGAAACATTTTAAGAATATAAAAATATTAATTTTCTTCTGTTATAGAAAATATGGACAAAATTTTGAAAAAAAAATTATGACTATTGATGATGAAAACACTTCAATCTTTGGCTCCATTTAAAAACTTGGCTGATGAGGAATAAATAACAACTCAAATATATTAAAAAACAAACCAAATCCTGGCTATAGATTTAGTTTTCTTTACCAGTATCTTTCTAAACCTCTTGGGCAACTGTTCTGTCCATTTTAGATCAAGGCCAGCATAATGATAACTGAACTTCTGGGGCTAACTATGGTCATGACCTGAATGAAAGTCAAATCTGAAGAGTCATGGCCTCTTTAGACAACTGCATGCAAGTGGTACAAATGAGGTTGAGCAGGACTTTAAAATAAACAGACAGTCATTAGTAATTCATTTGAAATTCACCATAATAATGCTAATTATGATCCACTAATATGGTATTACTGAGGAAGCAAGATGCACTTCTGCAGGAAACTCACTGTAATTCAGCAATTAACATGCTATTACTGTAATGCACAGTTAACCATTATTGTTATTATTTTAAAAACTGAATTTCAAATAGAATGGTTATGTCTGGTTAGTAGATTTTTTAGAGAAATAATGCTGTCAAAAGTATATTTTTGGGAGGTGGTGGTGATGAAATTTGCATTTCAAAAAGATACCAGGTTCAGTTTTTGATCACTGGGGGCTAACAAAGATTGTTTATGTGAGAATAAGGACACAATTTTTTTGTCACCCTATCCACACCATTAACATTTTTTTACTTTGTTTTCTCACATGGCTGATTCTGTAGTTATTGAAATTATATACCAATTATTCTTTAAGTTTTCTACCCCTGACTCTGCCATGTGAGCCAATCTGGCATCTTAGAGATGGTTACAAGTCTCTATAATGATAGAACTCAATTTTGATTTTATTCAGAATAGGAAAAGGGAAGATTCTAAGACAAGAAAGGTTCTTGTATTGTGCAGCAAGTCCCTCTCTATTCAATCTGCCACTCATAAAACAGGAACAATATCATCTTTCCCCTCCCCCCAGCCCTTCAAAACAACTTTTATGATGACCACTTAACAGACAGCTATCCCCCCACAGAGCCATGGCTCCCTGGGAATGAATACAGTGTAAAAGAGACTATATTATTTTGTATCAGACTTGGTAGAATTTTATGGCCCATGTGCTGGTTCCTAATTTGGTGACCTAGAAAATCTGGGAACAACCTCTTAGGAGAAATGACTATGACTGATAGTGGAAAAAACAAACCAACATATTCATTTCCTTGTGAAAATAAGCATCTCTTGTTTCAAAGGTATATCTCTAAGGAGTTCTATGGGGAAGATGGAAGGTAACATGGTACATCTGAGCAAGGCTGACATGATTCAAAGTTACATACTAGCTGTATGACTGTAGACATATCTCAACATCTAAGTGCTCTATATCAAAGCTTAAACTGTGAGTTGCAGCCCCATATGGGGTCATATAACTAAATGTGGGAGTTATGAAATTATGATTTATTAGCAGCAAATGTTTGATTTGTATATCTATTTGATATATCTATATACCTAGTATCATATAAAAATTTCTCAGATGAAAATGGGAAAAATGTTTAAGAAACCCTGATATTCATTACTCCACAAAGCTAAAAGTTATAGAGAAGTTAATGAATTCTTAGAAAGGAAAAGGCATGAAGGCGAGGAACTGTAGAGACATATGTAAATAGTAGCAAAAAGATTTTCTTATGTATAAAATGAGAGGGCTAAACTAAAGGTCAAGGTGTATGATTCTATGAACTAACATTTATTGTTTTAGGAATAAAAAACTGAGGGACCAAACTCTGGAATTTTATTGCTGAACACAGTTAAATTAGTGTTGATTTGAAAAGAGACATGATACAAACTCTTTGACCTTTGAGTAAAGACTTTAACCCATTTTTTCATCTGTAAATTTAAAGGTAGGACCAGATAATTTATAATTTTGCAATTAAGAAAACTGATTCCTAGGGATGAAAGTGATTTGCCTATCAGTGACATAACCCAAGGCTTTTTACTTTTAAACTAGCCTTGTTTCCATTAAAACATATCTTAAACAATCCTTACTGCATTAGTTCTTTATCTAAAAACTATGCACTTTCTTCTTTTTATTTTTTCTTTATATTTATACTATTTGCCATTCAGTGGCATTCTATATAAATTGGGTCCTTCTTAGGATGCCAACTAAAATGATTTTGTTGGAATGATGATTGTTTTGGAGAATGACAAAACAAACAGTAAGATATAAATGGGATGAAATACTATTTGGTCTCAAATATAAAGAATTTAGTGAAATATTGGATGGCCCTTATAGGAAAAAAAATATAAACTGAAGAAAGAATACAGAGGGGGAAAATCACTAATTACAATAATATATATTTTAAAAGCACTAAAACACCTAAACACAAATTATTTGCCATATCTAAGCTTTTTCCTAAAGAAAAAGGGAAGAATCTCTTTCACTGTAGTGGACAAGCAGACTATGGCCAGGGAATGTTTCATATAGTTTAAAATAAGACATCTTTTGTATTTTTTTTCATTGTTATTTTCAAGTTGGGAGTGTTTGACAGGGTGTTATATATCAGGAGGTGAATTTTTTAAAAAGTTAAGGTATCAATAAGAATTTCAAAAAGGGCTTGAAATAGATTACAGATATTATTTGGTAGCCTCATACATATGGTGAATTCATAGCAAATAACAACATTAGAGTATTATTATATCAACTGTTTCAAAGAGATATACCATTATCTACACAAATATCATACATGCAACTCACCCATAAAACTCAAGCGCTTCCTTTTTTTCCCATCACTTCTGACTATGAGCAAAACATATTTGAAGAATAAAAGGAATCTGAATATAAAAAGAAGTCATTTTAATCTGGCGTGGTAAAAACTCTTGGAGACTAGAAAGGAAGTATGGTGAAGAAGTGAGTCAGTTTTGGACTCAAGAACACTTGGATTTCTAGCCTGTGACACATGATGGCTCCATAATTGTAGGCAATTCCATTAATCTTTAAGTGTCTTCAGGCAACTCACTCTAAGACCACATCTTTACCCTGAATTACTGATCTCCATCTGAGGATGGAATTTTAAGACAGGGAATTATCCACAATGCTAAAATCACCAGTTTGGACCCTCCAAAAAGTTAAAAATAGAGGGAAGAAATCTCAAAATAGATATCAGGTTAATCTTTTTTTTTTTTTTAATATTTTTCCATTCCCATCCTGAGATTTCAGATGGTGGCTTGACATTTCTTCATTGAAATATTTCTTATCTTTTCATGTTACCTTATGTCCGGTAGCATTTCCCCACCAGCTGCAAATTATGCATGCCAATACTTTTCCTGTCACTTCCTCAAAGCCCATCTATCTATTGTCTTTGAAAGAATAAAGAGAAACATTTCAGGCTCTCTCAGACTGACAGGCTCAGGTGTTCCTGTCTGTATTTTGCTAAACTATCTCTGGAGTTAAAATGAGTTGTTCATTGTAAAGGCACCCTGGGGATACAAAAATTGCCCCCAGAGAGGAAATTTCAACCCATTCACTACCAGATTCTATCCTGCTTTAAAAAAAAAAAAATCTGCCCTGAAACCTTGTAGAGATTTCTCTCTTTTAGTTCAATCTTTCAAACGGGAAAACTTATCATATTCAAGGCTGGGCCTGCAAGCATGATGTAAATCATTTCAGTAGGTTACTTGCACCACATTTAAAAACATTTCCTCCACTGTAGTAGGGGAAAAATAGAGCTTAGATTTTAGGTAAAAAGCACCATTGCCTATAATAGTTATATAGAATTTCTCCATCAATACTTTACTTGAGGCATTAGAATGCATCATGGGGGCATCTGAAATCTCTTTCTAGTTAAAAAACAGAAAGTCTGAAGAATTATTGCTCATCTCATTCATGTGTATACAGAATATTGGTTAGAAAAGGTTTTGTTTATAGGACAAAACCCCCCTTTTGTTTGTAAATGCCAAGAATTGCTGGATTCTCTAAAGATGTATTATTCTTCTGACACAGATATCAATTGTTCAAATAGGCAGAAAATAAAAGATAAAAAGCAAAAAGACTCTGTACAAGACTTATGATACAGAGATCTTTCTTAATCAGCTGACCTTTACAATGAAGGCAGGGCAAAGGAACCTCATCATGGTCATGAGCAGGTAACTAATGTTACCTGATATTAATTGCTAGAAGTTGTAGATGCTTCTAAGGACCAGCAAGTCATAACATGGAAAAATGTCTAAATACTTTGACATGTGTTCAAAGTACATGTTTTCTGAGGGGAAAAAAAAATCTCTACCAACTTTTTCAGATAAGTGGTAAAAAATAGTGGAGATGCCTTTAAAGTCAGTAAGATTTGAATGATTCAGTGTAATTTTAAGTCATATAACCTGAGTTCAAATTTAGTCCTCCAGCTCCTTTCTCTGTTATTTTGGGCAAGTCATTTAGTGTCAGAGGTAAGACCCTAGGAAAAATAAAAATGCTATAAAATAAGAATTATTATCATCACCATCTAGAAGATCAATTCTATCTCTAAATTAATGACTCCTCTATTTAATATAACAGACACCATCACAAAGCACAGACTTAATTCAGTACCTTTTCTTAGTGTGTCCCCAAGTCACATATACTCAGTTTATTTTCTTAATTCATAAACAATTCCTGTCCCTTTATTGCAGGAAGGCTGCAGACTTTCTACATCAGAAAACAAGGTAGAGACTATCAGGATAAGAACTCATGGCTACAGCTTAGTTTCTCTAATTCTTTAATAGCCAACTAATTATTCAGAGACAGTTTGGTAGTAATAGAGAACCTGATCATCCTCAATATTACTTCCTCAGTGTTCTGAAACACCACAATCTCAGATTTTGCATTCTATTTCTGATTAACCAGATCAATAATTTTGGATTAAATTCACTCAGTTGGAGAATCACAGAATCCAAATCAATTTTTCAGATAAAGTTATTTGTCCAAAGTATGAAAAGGCAAAATCAGGATTCCAACTCAGGTTCTATGACTTGCTATTTATTACTTTTAAATAAAAAAAATGTGTTCTGAATTGTTGGGAATGAATTATGTTATATTTAAGGTCCCCTTAAGTGACAAAACTTTAAGTATGACTGAGTTGCTTTTTAAAATTCAATTCAACAAAAACGTATCTATTATGTACTAAGGATAAGAAGGGGGGAATAAAAAGAATTATTGTCTTCAAGGAAATTACCTGTGGGAAAGGTGGGAAGGAAAGACATAATTGCTCAAAGACAAACCAATAAAAATATATGCAAAATAATCACAAAATAGTTTGGGATGTCAGGAAAGTTAAAGCCTCTAGAGAGAAAGGAAATAAAAAAAAAAAAAGTACAACCTGTATTATTATTCTCAAAGTTGTGATACATTAGCAGTTCTAGCCACAATAAATGACTTTCTGTTCCTCTTTTTAATGTAGCAGCATTAGGGCAAAAGAAGGTACTGGTACTGTGAAATAAACATTACAAAAGGCCAATTTACACATCCAAGATTACTTGTAATCACACAGTGTTTAGGAAAGTAATGTTTAAAGTCCTTATTTGTGAGTTTTTAGTGCAGCTTTGATATATGCTGTAAATTGGCCATGCCAGTTACCCTTGTTTAAAATCTCTTAACTGTTTGTCTGGGCACCAACAAATCACAGATGTGCTGTCAACTACCTTAAAATTTTTTTCTGTAGCTGAAGGAAGGAAGAAAATATTGCTCAGTTTGGCAATGTGGTAGTGACAAATGAAACCTATTAAGGCTGTGAAATTTGCAGAGCTAAGTGATATTAGTGAATTTAGATATAAGTGAATGTTATCATTTAACCAGACATTGACTTGCAAAACTTTTATATTTTCCCAAATTACCTTGAACTTTAAACAGCACTCATGGAGCAATGAACATGGAAATGTTTTCAAGGGGCTTGGGCTATACTTTTCAGTTTTATTTTGTAAGGACAATTATATATTAACATCTACTGGTCATCCTGCCATCTGGGGGAGAGGGTGGGGGGAAAGAGGGGAAAAATTTGAAAAAGAGGTTTGGCAATTGTCAATGCGGTAAAGTTACCCATACATATAACCTATAAATAAAAGGCTATTAAATACAATTTTTTAAAAAAAAGGACAATTATATACTGAGCTGTGTGTGATTGCTTGAGAAAAAGAAGGTTCATTAACAACAAAAAACATTTAAAGATGGTTTATGCATTTTTTTTTCACATATGACATACCTGGATGTTTTAATTGAACTGTATGCATCTATAATTTCCCACTCTTTCCACTAGAGACATTTTCTTTATTCTGGTTTTAAGAGATGTTCCACTGAGAAGCATTTTAAGGGAGAATTTTAGATGGCTTTCAGTCAGACAATAGCAGTCAGCAAAACGAGCTAAAATCAAGTTTTAGCCCTTCCATTTTAGGGCTTATTACACCTATTGTTACCTCTTTAAAATAATGGAATTGAATTAGTTCATCTCTGAAATCCCTTTTAGTTCTGACATATTTTGTTTCTCTAATTGATTGGTGGTTTGTTTATTTAAAAATAAAAACCATGGCATAGTATTGTGTAAAATCATTAATGTACAATTATTCTGAAATAATTTTATGTTTTAACTTTGTTTAAGTCTAGCTACTTGTAATCATCCTGCAGAAAAAGAGACAGGAGGACATTCCTGCAGAAGAGAGCAATCTGCATGTTATAATCTTATCTCTTTAGCACTAATCTCATCTTCTCATAAAGAGAAGTTTATGCACACTAACCCATGCTCTCATCTGAAATGTAGGCCAGTCACAATATAAAAGAGGATTTGAGATGCAATGGTACATCTCCATTTGGAGTTGAATTGTTCTTATCTTGAAAAGTTGTCTCTAAAAGCTGTTTCTAGTTTAAATCCTTGACTGATCACTTGTGGTCAATCCATCAAAGCAGCAATTTTGCCTTCATGTTTTTAAAAAAACTTCTTTTAATTTCTTTCATCTTGAGTTTTCCCTCTTTTATCAGGATGAAGACTGGTATATAGAATCTTCCTTTTAATAGTAGAGAAAACATTAAATTCCGGAATAGAGGACCTGGGGGCAAATTCTACTCTGTTACCTCCATTGTGATCCTGATTAAGGTACTGAGCAGATTGGACTGCAACTCTTATCCTCTTATTAAAAAAAAAAAAAAACAACTCTAGTTTTTCTAGTAATTTGTTCAGTTCTATATTTAATCTTTTGCTTTTTTTTTTTCCAATTAGGCTTTTTTTTGGGGGTGAGGCACTCATGCTTAAGTGACTTGCCCAGGGTCACACAGCTCGTAAATCCTAAGTGTCTGAGACCAGATTTAAATTCTGGTCCTCATGATTTCAGGGCTAGTTCCCTATCCACTTTGACATCTAGTTGTCCCCCTCATATCCTTTTGATAAGATATACTTTATTTTATCCTTTGATCCAATTGTTAACATTGATATTGATTTTTAATCATTGAGGTGGCTAGATAGCACAATAGAGATACTGTTGGGTCTAGAGTCAGGAAGAACTTGAATTCAAATCTACCTTCAGACACTAGCTGGGTGATACTGGGCAAGTAACTTAAATCTCTGTTTCAGTTTTCTTAACTATAAAATGGGGATAATGATAACACCTACTTCCCAGGGTTGTTCATAGAGTTAAATGAAATATTTGAAAATTCTTACTTAGCACAGGGTCTGAAACATATAAAAGTGCTATATAAAAGTTTATTCTATTCCTTCTCATTCAATATATGTTATATATAAAATAAAAATAAATATTATAAAATGCATATTGTGTGGAAATCACACAAGAGTAGAGGTTGATGTAGAATGGGCTAAAACACATCATGCTATGCTGTTCTACTGATAACTCCAACATTGCTTATAAGCATGACTTCTCTGAGCCTCATTACTCTATCAAGTTGTATTTCTCAAAGCTGTCCCAGTCTTCCATTCAAATGTGTCAAAAATAGGCAAGGATCTTTTATTTGGATAATAGAAGAAATACCACTCTATTGCTTTGTACTTAGGACTAAAGCCATCTTCACTTATCAATGAAGTGATCAAATACCTATGAGATAAATAAAGAACAGATTTTAGGTTGTTTTCTTTGGGGATGGTGTTGAGAGAAGATGTAAGAACAGCAAAATCTAAACAAAGCATTTGGGAATGAAGTAAAATTAATGAATCCTACTCCTAGCCTGCTTAAAATTATACCTCTTGTGTATTACTGTCCACTAAGTGGACACAGGCCTTTTTTTTTTTTTTTTTTTTTGCAACCCAAATAATGAGTTATGATGAAATAAATATTCTAAGGAGAAGAGAACTTTCTAGTACTAAAAACAAAGCTGTATCCTTATATAAAGTCATTTAAAAAATAATCCTTGTTATACAAGCCATTTCCCAATTGATAAAGGGTCAAAGGATATAAACGGACAATTTTCAGATGAAAAAATTAAAGCCATTTTGTGATGACCGCGTATTAAAATTAGCCAGAGTCAGGAATTCAGGGTAAGGAAAAATCTTTGATCTTTATTCTATGTGGAAGTGAAGGGGGATGGTGATAGTAAAGTGAGCTGCTGTGACAGGAACCTCGCCAGCAGTCTCTCTCCACTTCTCTTCCTGCCTCCACCCACCAAAATCGTCCCTACATCATTTCCTATACAACACATCAGGATTTGCACAAAGAGTGGGCGGGGGTCATTCTTTCTCCAAGCATGTATTAATAGAGTATGGTCCAATTACTATTTAGCCTCACATGCTTGGGATCTCAATGCATCAACTCGAGCTTCAGCCCATTACACCATTTCTAGTCATATGAAAAAATGCTCTAAATCACTATTGAATAGAGAAATGAAAATTAAGGCAACTCTGAGGTATCACTTCACACCTCTCATATTGGCTAAGATAATAGGAAAAGATAAGGATGAATGTTAGTGGGGATGTGGGAAAACTGGGACAGCAAGCTTGGTGGAACTGTGAAATGATCTTTCCATTCTGAAGAGCAATTTGAAACTAAGGCTAAAAGGCTGTAAACATGTGCATATGCTTTGATCCAGCAGTATTTCTATTGGGATCTATATCCCAAAGAGATCATAAAAGAGGGAAAAGGACCCATATGTACAAAAATGTTTGCAGCAGTCCTTTTTGTAGCGGCAAGGAATGGGAAATTGGATGGATGCCCATCAATTGGGGGAATGGTTTAACAAGTTGTGGTATATAAATGTAATGGAATATTATTGTTGTATAGAAAACAATGAGCAGGGTGATTTGAAAAAAGCCTGAAAAGACTTATATGAACTGATGCTGAGTGAAATGAGCAAAATCAAGAGAATATTGTACACAGTAACAAGATTACGTGATGATCCACTATGATGGACTTAACTCTTTTGAACAATGAGGTGATTTAAGGCAATTCCAATAGACCCTGAATGAAAAATGCCATCAGCATCCAGAGAGAGAACTAGGGGGACTAAATTTGGATCAAAGCATAGTATTTTCACCTTTTGTTGTTGTTGTTTAGTTGTTTAGTTCGTTTTCTTTTCCTTCCTCATGTTTTTTTTTTCTTTTGATCTGAGTTTATTTATTTTTTTTATTGCACAGCATGATAAATGTGGAAATGTTTAGAAAAACTACACATTTAACCTTATATCAGATTGTTTCTTGTATTGGGGGATGGGAAGTAGGGAGAAGAAGGAGAAAAGTTTGGAAAACAAGATTTTGCAAAGATGAATATTGAAAACAAAAAAATAAATAAAATAGCTTATGAAAAACAAAATACTATCATAAATATCCCTATGGGGCTGCCTATTTTGTCTCCCCTTACTCCTATTTCATGTGAGTTATTTTCTTTCTAAATCTTCTAGAATCTCTGAATAGTAACAGTTAATCAACTATTTCATTGAGTGGTGGTCAAATTTCCCTTCCTATTTATGGTCATCACCATTTTCACTCTATATCTTCTTTTGTTTTTTCCCTCAACCCTCCTTTCCTCTTTATTTTCCTTCATCTCTCTCAGGTCCTTGATATAACATAGATAGATTGATGTAACAATTATAATAAATTTTTAGTGTTTTAAGGGAGCAGCTAGATGTTGTAGTGGATGGAGCACTGGGCTTATATTCAGGATGACTCATCTTTATGAATTCACATTTGGCCTCTGACACTTATTAGCTATGTAGCCCTATGTAAGTCACTTAACCCTGTTTGCCTCAATTTCTCATCTGTAAAATGACTTGGAGAAAGAAATGGCAAACCACTCCAGTATTATTGCCAAGAAAATCCCAAATGAAATCTCTGAGAGCCAGAGCTAAATCCATTCAACTGAGTTTAAGGAGAGAGGAGTTTTTAAGTGAACTTCCTGTTTGATTGTTGAAATAACCAAGCAACTGAAAGTCAATGCAAACATTGGGAAGCCATTTAATTGTGGTACTAACAGTGTATTATAAGATCAATTAAAATTGCTGACATTTCCTATAGTACTGAGGATTCATAAAAGGCTCTAGCACCATATCATTTTGCCCTGGAAACCTAGCCTCACAATCTAGAGAATTCTGTTCATACTGTAGATCAGCAACTAAGAGTTAAATAAAGCTCTTGGAAGGGAACAGCTTTTAATTACAGTTTCCTATCATTTTCTACATTTATAAGACTGTTTTGGGGCAATATCTTACACACAAACACACATATACAAACACATACCACACACACACTCATGATATTTTAAAAATTCCAGGATTTAGTATTAGAAGAATTATTAGGGATCTTAACCTAATGTTCAGAACTTTCATTAAATAAGTTTAATAGGAAATATAATTAATATATGTATATATATATATATTACATTTGTATATACACACATATACATATGTGTGTACAACTATACTTTTATATATCTGTTTTTCTTTATCATCCCATACATTTTATTTTATGCATTTAAAAATATGATTCAAAGTAGCTCATAGGTTTTAGCATATTGCCAAAGGGGTCCATGATGCAAAAAAAAAAAAAAAAGGTTAAGACAGTTTTGAGAAAGTTTAGTCTAATTCCTTCATTTTGGTAATGAAGAAATTGAGATCCAGGGAAGAGGAAAGGACTTATCTAGAATCTTTAATAGTAAAGAAAAAACATCTGAGATTTGAACTCCAATTTTTTTGATGCTAAATCCATTTCTCTTTCTACTATACTTTACTGTTTCTAGACTCTAAATTTTATGTGTTTTGTCTTTCTTCATTATATTGTGAATTTTGTATAGAATACCTATCTTACATATAGATATATATATAACATGTATCCATGTATTTATAATATTTATCTTCAAATCTTCCAAGATAAAATAGCTCTAATAGTTTTCCTAAATACATTGGGACTGGGAGCTGAAAAGATTTGAGAAAAGCCCTGAATTGGGGAAAGAATATTCATTTGTGCATATTGATTCCTCTCAACCCTTCTACCCTTCTCTTCTTCCTCCTGTGTAATTCCATGACACAGATACTGCCCTAAAGGATCTAAAAGTGTACATTTTTAACATATATGAAGTAACTAAATAATACTGCCAGGCAATATTTAATCAAGTTCTGAACCATGTGGTTCAAACTTTAAAAGCTATAGATTTAAAAGAACTATAAATTTATCTCCAGACCCTTCTGGTGTTTACTATCTATGTAACCTTGGGCACAAATTCTCTGAAGTTAACCTGCCTTGTTTATAAAATAAGAGGTAATAGTGAATGACCAATCTGAGATCTCTCAGCTCTAAATCAATGGTCCCATAAAATAGAAAGAAAGGAACACATTTCTTTGGGGTGAGGATAGGATTAGTATATATAGACAAGAGAAAATTTTAGAAATGATCAAAGTGTGTCTTGGCCACAGCAAGGAGAGAGACCCCAATATTCGTAAGGATATTGGGAAATAAGATTGAAGAAGGCACCTTAGTAACATCAGGCTTCATATTTGACTTGTTGCCAGCAAAGTAAATTTCACTGGCATTATGTAGTAGTTTTATTTTTCTTTTTAAAATTTTTGTTGTTGTTGTAGTTTTAGTGCTGGAGGGGGACTTACATGTAATTTAATCCAACCCCCTTATTTTAGCAATCAGGAAACAGAATCCTGAAGAGGATTAGTACATTTTCAAAGCTTACCCAGATAGTGTCAGAACAGTGACACAAATCTAGCATTCTTTTTATTGCACTACTATATCAGAAATAAAGATGTCTTTAATAGAGCAAAAACCATTGAAATAAGCAATGGTTTAGATTCATAAAAATAGAAGGAATATAAGGCATGCTCTTGAAAATTTTTATAATCTTGCTAGGAGAAACCCTTTCAAAAATCTGCTTGGAGGTATATAGTGAGAAGTTAAAACAATTGTTGTCTAATTAAATTTCATTTTAGGAGCTAATCTAAACTTATGAGACTTTTTATAGCTGTCTCTTCCCTCTGTGGAATTTACTAGTTTTCAAAAGTAGCCAATGATTTCTGCCTTTTTAGTCAGCTAGATGGCATAATGAATAGAGCACTGGCCCTGAAGTCAGGAGGACCTGAGTTCAAATCTAGTCTCAGACACTTAATAGTTCCTAACTGTGTGACCCTGGGCAAGTCACTTAACTCCATTTGCCCCCACAAAAAAAGCAAAGAAAAAAATAAAATTTAACAAAATATATTAAAAAGAAAAACCTGACAGGAGTATGATGGCAAATGTTTTATAATCAGTAGGCTGAAAAGAAAATTTATAACAGGCATAATTTTATGTTTAATCTGCATATTTAACATTTCCCCTATCACTTAGTTAAGTCTACACAATCAACAAAACAACAAATCAAGCATGGATTTGTACATTAGCTGATTTTCATGATGTAGGGGAAGATTAAAGGCAAAATGAAAAGGGAGTGGCAGATGAGGAGATGGATATTGTCATGGAAGCAACAAACCAGAATTTAGACAGACTTCAGGAGATAGTAGATTAAAGAAAGACCTGCATACTATGATCCATTGGATCATGAAGAGTCAGACATGACTGAAAAATTAAACAAAAATAGGTAATTGTTCACACTGATTATTTAACAATTTGCTTTTGATGGTAAGAGCTAGCTCCAATATACCTCTGAAACCTGGTATCTATTTCCTTTCAAAAAAATTCACATTAAATTTGCAAAGTGCTTTAATGGCTAAAACTCAGCAGCAATAATAGCAATAAGAAAATATGAGTATTATCACATAAGATTTTGTTAAAAAAATAATTTTGCTCAAAGGGTCAGTGTGGTAGCATAGTGGATAGAATGCCATGCCCAAAGTCAAGAAGACCTGAGTTCAAATGAAGCCCCAGAAACATATTAGTTGTGTGAGCCTGGGCAAGTCACTTTGTTTCAGTTTCCTCATCTATAAAATAAGTTGAAGAAGGAAATGGCAAAACACTCAAATATATCTGCCAAGAAAGAGTTGGACATGACTAAAACCACTATACAATAAATTTTGCTCAAAATATTTTCTGGGCAACATATCTATGGGCTTTAGTCTTATTTTTAAAAGTATTACATTATAATTATTTTAATTTTAATTATTACATTATAATATATTATATATTTATAAATAATATATTAAATTATATAATTTAATTTTTATTTAAATTGGAAATACAAAGTTTAGTGAGTGAGTGAGCGAGTGTGTTTATGTGTGTGTGTGCGTGTGTGTGTGCGTGTGTGTAAAATCCTATTTTTTTCTCCCTTCACCTTATATAAGATGCTTCCAGGGAATGGGCTCACAGTAAATCAAACATTATCCTGAATTTCAGTGATTCCAAGCTGGGATCACTACAGCTGAAACACAATCCTTGGTTCTTCAGGGATATGTGGGGATCAACAATAGGTATTAAACATTAGTTCTGTATGTTTCCACTCTAAAAGTCTATAAATGTATTGATGCTCTTGACTTAGATAAAATATACTTTACCTGTAGCCTAAATGCTTCTTCAGATTCATATAAAATACCACAATGATATCTATCTTCCTTCCTTCCTTCCTTCCTTCCTTCTTCTCTCTCTCTCTTTCCTCATTTCTTATTCTCTTTCTTTCTCTCTCTCCCCCCCCCCCTTTCATTCAAACTTTTTTTGAGGGCCCTAAAGTAATGGTCTTTTGATTTTTTGCTAAGTAGTATTGGAGGCTATCACTAGGAGGTAACTTTTTTTTTTTAATAGCTTTTTATTTACAAGCTTATGCATGGGTAATTTTACAGCATTGACAATTGCCAAACCTTTTGTTCCAATTTTTCCTTTCCTTCCCCCATCCCCTCCCGATGGCAGGTTGATGAATACATGTTAAATATGTTAAAGTATAAATTAAATACAATATAAGTATACATGTCCTAACAGTTATTTTGCTGTACAAAAAGAATCAGACTTTGAAATAGTGTACTATTAGCCTGTGAAGGAAATAAAAAATGCAGGCGGACAAAAATATAGGGATTGGGACTTCTATGTAATGGTTCATAGTCATCTCCCAGAGTTCTTTCGCTGGGTGTAGCTGGTTCAATTAATTACTGCTCTACTGGAACTGATTTGGTTCATCTCATTGCTGGAGATGGCCACATAGGAGGTAACTTTTTAAAAAATATTATTCCTTTCAAAAGAACATCTTATTAATGAAACAACATAAATTTAGGAAAATTTTGGGAATGAAACATGGCTTGATTAACATTGGAGCATAGGAGCTACATCTTTAAATCAAGAATTTTCACTTCCTTTTGCATGAAAATAAAATAGTAACTTCAATTTCAACCTCAGTTGCTCTATTAAAGTTTAATGCCTTATATATTTAAATACAGTTTGGTGGGATTTCCTGTTATCACTCAAATCCATGAAACTAGTTTATTTTTACATTAAATAGAAAATCTATAAACCAACTCAAACATTGTCATGGAATCCAGACAAACCAGAAAGGATTTTCCTCTATCTTTTACTTCAAGTCATTCACTAGTTCATCCTGCCACAATGATCTTCCCAGTTATACAGCTAAGTCAGTGAATAGTATATATGTTGTAAAATATTAGAACACATGAAAAATAAAAAGAAACATTAAAGAAATCTAAGTAATGATTTAAAACACAAGTAATCTTTCTGTGATGCAATAAATATAATTTTTATATAATGCATAATATAAATGCTTTGAAAAACCAATATTTTCAAATGGATGTACAAGTTAAATAGCTATAATTAAAAACTAGATAAAACATTTACTTATAACACAAATTGACTTAGATTATCTCATGCTTATTTATTATTGATTATAATTGTTGACCCAATTTGGCAATAATTTGATTCCATAATTTCCTCTTCTACTCCAACATAAATAATCTAATCAATTCAATAATTAATACAAAGAAATATTATACAAAAGAGGGAATTTGCTCAAAAATATTAACACAAACAAAAGCCTTTGAATGTAAATTTTTTTCTGTAAAGACCACAAATATCAAGTACATACTTCAAGATGAAACATTTAGGAATGCTACTTGTTGCAAAATGCTAATGACACTAGTTTTCCAAAATAACATATTTAAATTTTGTTCACACTTTTTATACCTACATATATCTAATTGCTCCTATGAATTCCTATGCTTTTTCATCTGATTCCAGAAGTGTAATTAGGTCCTTATGTTCAGATTTGACTCCAGATGCATCTGTAGAGCTAAGTCTTACCACAAACATTTAACTCTCATGGTCAGATACTCACTCTATATATTCCCTTTGAAGAATGGGAAGACTTTCCACATGAAATGCCCTACTCAGTAATGTAAAAAGAGGCAGCAGAGATAATATGAGCAGAGTTGGGAGATCTCTAATTGCAGAAAAGAGGCAGTGAACAACTGCCAGGAACAGAACTTTTAATAAAAAGAGGATGTAGAGGCAAAAAAGCAGTGGCAAAAATGAGAGGCCATTTTATGAAGCATTGAAATAGAAGCTTAAAACACTGATAGGAAAAAGAGGGAATAGGCTTAGGGTAAGATCTTTCTAAATGGCTTATTGCCAGATCTCTTCTATGTTATATATCTTCTCCTCTCTGTGCCCAAAGTTATCAGCACTAAATTTTACATTAAATATTGACAAATATAAAGAAATAATCATTACTTTTCAAAAGGAATTTTTAAGTACATCGACAGTAAATATTGTTAAGAAATTGCTGAGATTTTGTTGGAAGGAGCCAGACTGACTGTTTTATTCCACAGGAAAGTCTTTGATAGTTCCTCAGGTGACTCACCTGGATCCTTCTTCTACACCCCATTCCCAGTAGTCTTAAAATCACACAACTAGAAGGGGCTGGAGAGAGTTAGTCTTATCTCCATAATGGCAAAGGCCTCCATGCCAGAGTTGTCTTATAACTAAAAACTGACATTTGGGATTTGAAAATAAGCCTACTGATTCTGAGATCAGCATTTTTCCACTGCACACACTGTCTTCTCTAAATATCAAAAATAAAAATCACCAAACATAATGTTCACGTTCTACTTTTCTGTAATGTGTGTGTATACACATGCACACACATATACACATAACATACATACACACACACACACACACACACACACACTTCTCCAATATACTACTTTCTCCTTTGTGAGATTCTTTCCCCAATTTTTATGATACTACACTTGCCTGGTTCTCTTTTTTCACAGTGTCCTTTTTTTTTTGTATTGTCTTTTCATCCCTAAATGTGGCAATAGCCTACAATTTTATTTTAGGTTGTTTTATTTCTATACTTCCTCCTTTAAGGATTTCCTTTACAGTAGTCTTTCAATCCTCTAGGTTCTAAATCTTAGAGTCATGTTTGATTCTTCCCTTTCTTTTGCATCATCCATTCAACCAATCACTAAGTACTATTGCTTCATCCTTCATAATGTTTTCTAAATGTACACTTTCCTATCTCTATTGACATCACATTAATTCAGGCCTCTAGCATATCATGTCTAGAGTATCCTAACTCTCTTTTTTTCCATTCCAGGTTACACAAAAGCCAGATAAATTTTCTTAAAGCTTCTCTTTTATCATGTCATTGCCTACTTTAAAAAAATTACAATGTTTTCACACTGCTTTTAAGATAAAATACAAACTTTTTAGCTATCAAGGCACCCTTGAAGGACTTCCATAATATGAATTTTACCTATTTTTCCATTTTATCTTATATTCCTACTCAACATAAACTCTCTTATTCTTTTTTCACTGCTTTTGAATATATATTCAAGATGTGTATATATATATATATATATATATATATATATATATATATATATATATATGTACCTTTGTTCCCTCTCTTCATCTGCAACTGACTCATTCACTCTCTCTATGCATGAAGTTTCTTTAACTGTCTGGTTAGACAAATTTCCTTCCACTTTGAACTCCTGTAGTATTTGTCTGCATATTTCATTTGACATCTATCATAGCATTGTATTGTATGGCTATGGTCTTCCCAGATATTTATAACTTGTCTTTTTAAATAGGCTATTACCTTCTTGACCACCGGGACTGTCTTATTTTGCCTCCAGAGTTACTGAGTTCTTTATACACTATAAAAAACTTAATTTAACTGAATACTTAGAATTCCTATTTTGCTTCACTTTTCTCTACCAAAGAGAATACTTCTTAGATTAGAAAGGATAGAATAAAAATAGTAACAGAATTGAAACCTAAATTAGATGAGGAGTGGAAAGAGAGTACACAGATGACCTCCTTTGAGTTCATTTTACTAGATCTAGTTAATCTATATCCTAGGGTACTAAAGGAACTTGTAGAATTGACTGCTGAGCCATTGCTGATTATCTTTGGGGGGAAAAAGAGAGATAGGACAAGGTACTAGCAAAAGATATATATCCCTTTTTTCAAAAAAAGTGAGAAAGATGGATTTTTTCAACTATAGGACAGTAAAGCCATATATGGGTAATACCTACCTATAATTTTTGCTAATAGACGAGGCTAAGGCTGATAAGTCACTTGAGTTCAGGTGCTCTGAGCTACAGTGTACTAAAGCCAATCAGATTTTTCCCCACACAAAGTCAGGTGCCAATATGATGAGCAGTCAGGAGGGCTCCCTGCCTAAGGAGGGGGACACTGGCTCAGATCATAAAAAGAACATAATAAAACTTCTGTGGCAATCAGTAAGTGGGATTGAGCCCAAAAGGGGCTACTGTGTTTCTAATCTGGATAAATAAACAGATTCAGTTAAAAAAAATAATAAACTATAGGTTGCTGAGATTGACATCAGTTCCTGACCAGATTCTAAAACAAATTATTTTAAAAATATATTTTGTTCACATTCAGAGACAGAGTGATAATTATGTCAACATGACTTTCAGTTAGGAAAATTCTATCGAGATTGATTTTACTCCTCTTTGATAGGATTATTAGAGTGGAATATTGGGGAAAAAATGCCCTGTTATGGTATTTGCTAGTCTTTCATGAGATTTTTTAAATTACAGATATCTCCTGAAATGGTAGCATTATCTGAATTCACATCGCATTTTTTTCCATCGACTACAAGTAATGACTACAACTATGACTACAACTAATATAACTATAACTTCAGATAATGAAAATTTGAATAAATACAACTACTTCAGGTGATTTATTATTTGCTTAATTGAAAAATGCAATGTGTTCAAAGAAGATGCAAAATATAGTACCCAAAATGCTAGATTTGATATCAAAAGGCCTGGGTTCCAAATCTGGCTTGCCACTTACCAACTAAGTGATCTTGAGCAAGTCATTTAAATTCTCTAGGCATAAGTATCTCCTATATAAAATGAAGGGACTGTTCTAGATAGCATTTTAATAGCACTTTCAGTTCCAAATCTATGCTTTTGATGATGAGACTGATCACTAGTCCACAACCTACTTTTGGCTACAGATAACAACAAAGCTACTCTAAAGAGGAAGAGTTGTGACCTTAATCAGTAGAAAGAATACCATGCTGCTAAAATCATAAGTCTTTTGAAGAACTACTAAAGGAATAAATGTTACTTATATAGAAATTTGCATTATATAAAATGCTTCCCCTCCTGCTTCCGAAACAACCCTCTCCTGCAAAAAACAACCACCACCACCACCACCACCAACAACAACAACAAATTTTTATTAAGCAAAGAATAAAAATAAATAATGCCTGATATATGATTATATATCATATAATATGCCTGATTCTTCTACATTTACACTTGTAATTCCATGAGTGTTTCCAAAGCTCCCATAGGATTGACAATTTAATTATTTGTTGTGCTACAATTCTTTACAGCAAAGAACAATACTATGCTATGAGCAAGGAAAATTTGAGAGCCACTATACCACAAAATACTGCTTTTCACTATAACACACATTCTTCTTTAATCCTTTGAAGAAGAGGACAGCTATAGTTTCAGTTAGAACTGGTGGGAGGTCAGATCCAAAAATTATGTTTAAAGGAGATGTGTAAACTTTAAAGGATTTCTAATGGTATACCATATGGTTCTGTCTTGGGTCACATAGGTCAGCATTTTTATTAATGAATTAGAACAATGATTCTAAATCATTAAAAAAAATCATAAACCCTTGCAAAAATCCAATGAATCTTGTTTATCACCTCTAAGCATAATATTTTTGAATGCATAAAATAAAATGCTTTGGATTGCAAAAAAGTTATGCATATACACATATGTATATATATATATATATATGTATACATCATCATAACTTCATTTATTTATTTTTGGCAAGTAATTGAGGTTAAATGACTTGCCTAGGGCCATACAGCTAGTAAGTGTTAAGTGTGTAAAGTCAGATTTGACCTCAGGTATTCCTGACTAGAGAGCCAGTGCTCTAACTTTTGTACCATCTAAGTGCCCCTTCTCAAGATATTTTTAAAAGAAATTCACAGACCTCAAGTTAATAGCCACTGAATTAAATGAAGACAGAATACATGCTCATCAAACCTATTGTGAACATGAATATGGAGAGGATAATTATATGTTAGACTGCAAAATAAGGACTCAGAAAGTTTTACAAGGCTAAAATAGTTATCAAATAGTGAGATTACATTTGTTCCTATCAAATTTCCAAGTTTCATATTTGGGTTCAAAAAAATCAACTTCACAGGAGGATATGGCTAGACAAAGCTCAATGTGAAAATAAGCTGGAGTTTTTAATGTACAGAATACTCAATATGAAACTAAAGTGTGATATTACCCCTGATCTCCCCACGTCCACAACATACAATAAATAGTAAACTGAATTAATAGAAATGTGGTACCCAGGAAGGGGAAGGGCAAGAAGATGAAGAAGTTCTGTTATAAATCACTGGTCAAATTAAAACTAGTGTACTCTATTTATTTCTAATATCATTCTCAGAAGGCCATTGACAATCCAGCATATTTTGAGGAGTTCAATCAGGATAATGACAAAGTCTAGAAATTGAGGCTGCTTAATCTGGACAAAAGAACATAGATGATACAAAATTTTTAAAATGTATTTGAAGGGCAGTCACATGGAAGGCATTAGATCTTTATATTTTTTTATTTTATTTATTTTTTTATTATTATAGCTTTTTATTGACAAAACATATGCATAGGTAATTTTTCAACATTGACCCTTGCAAACATTTCTGTTCCAATTTTTCCCCTCCTTCCCTCCATCCCTTCCCCTAGATGGCAGGCAGTCTCATACATGTTAAACATGTTAAAGTATATGTTAAATACAATATATGTATACATAGTTATACAGTTATCTTGTTGCACAAGAGAAAATGGATTTAGAAAGAAAATAAAAATAACCCGGGAAGAAAAAGGAAAATGCAAGCAAACAACAACAGAAAGAATGCAAATGCTATGTTGTTGACCTTTAAAATTTTAATAAATAATCCTAGCTTATCAAAGATTGGCATATAAAAATTATAAATAGCAATTTCCACCAATTAATTTCTCTGGCTAAAAAATGATAAATGGCGACTCTCTGCAAGTACTCAAATACATTGCAGGAAAAAAAAAAGTGGGAAAGTTGCATATGAAATATCTATCATCATATGAACATTTTGTCTCAAACTCTTTTTAAAAAATGTCTTTCATATATTATCATGTCAAAGAGAAAGTGGAGCTGAGGAAGACGATATTGGATTTTACTCACTAAGTAAGCTTTTGTTTAAATTTCCCAAGTAATCAGAGATCCTATATTTTGAGAATGATCAATAGGAATGAGATATCCTTTAGAAATTATCCTTTAGAATAGCCTTTAGAAAGAATTATCTTTATGATTCCTTGACAGAAAGCTGATAGGCTAAGATGTGCTCTGGGAATCTTTGTAGATCTAGAGTCTTAAAAATGTAAGAATTTTTTTTTAATAAAGACCTTATGGATATAATGTTTCTTTCCCCCTCTTCCTCTTCCCACTTCAAGGAGCTCACAGTGATGTAAATGATATTGCTGCAGTAAAATAAATTAAGGCAAGCAATTTGTTTTGCTTTTGCTCTTGCATACACGTTGTTTTTATCAAACATCTTCTCAGACAATTGCAAAAAAGCCTCCAGGCTAGCAGCAGGTTTCACTCCAATAAGGCTGTCTGATGCTTTACATAGCTGCAGATCCATGATGGAAGGACTGAAACATTCTCAAGTTTCTATACTTGAACAATATGGAAGATAAGAACAAACTTTAAAATCCTGGATAATCCTCACTTTGCTAATAAGCAGTTTTATCTAAATCTTTCTTTTAAAATTGGGCTTTTCTGACTGCTGTCAGTAGAAATAAGTCACCACATCCAATCTCTGGGCTATGTTCAGAAAGTATTAACCCCTCTGGCAAACACTTTGGGGAGTTTATATCAACATGTGTGGCTTCCCAAGAAAAGCTCATCTATTTTCCTTATCTTTAAAACAATCACTGATGTTCAACAGCTGGAACTTGTTATATCTATTACAGTTTGAAAGGATACCAGAAACAGGAAGACACATTGTAAAGTCGGGGATATGTTGGGAAAGAAGGAAAGATGGAAGGAAGGAAGAAAGAAGGAAAAAAGGAAGGAAGGAAAGAAGGAAGAAGACAAGCATTTATTATTTACTATGTGCCAGGTACTATGTTAAATACTGGGAATAAAAATACAAGCAAAAAGAATCCTTTTTCCCCCTGTACTTATACCTAATGTTGGCAAATGGCATTCAAAAGTGAGATGTAAAAAAAAGAGAAAGACATTTTTTTCCTAGCATGAGACAATTTAGGAGGTTGACAGGAGAGGTCTGTGACACTGGAATGGGTATGGGCTTGGAGCACAGCAGGAATGCCAGTGGTAGACCTTGAAGGTGGCCATAATACTAATACCAGCAACAGCTTTGGGAGTTCTCTGCCCAAAGACAATAAGGATTTGGATAACTGGTCAGAAAGACATGACGGGATCTTTTGTAAGTATTGGGTGCAGTTGGTATTAATTGGCAACTCCATTGCCCATAAATAATTTTGGGTTACAATTCCAAGGTGCAAAGAAGACTTCATGATTTTTCACAAGGAAGCAAGGGTTCTGAACATAGTTTCAAGGAGGAGTGCTAGTTGCTAGTACTCATAGCTGTTAGGGAGTAGGAAGAAGTTATACTCTCTCACTGACTAAAATTCTACAGAGGGAAGTCAATTGAGGAAGAATAGGAAGGTCTCAAGAATGGTGGAAATGGAGACAGTAAGAAGCACTTAGATGACTTTCATGAATTCAGGTCACTAGTCAGTCCCAGAAGCGACATGTTGTAATAGAAAGATTTACAAGAATACCTCTACTTACTTTGCCACTTGAAATTACTTTGGCTAATCATTTTCCTTCCACAGACTAAGTTCCTCATTTATATAACGAGATAGTTGCACCAGATGAATTTTCCTATATCTCATAGTCCTAAACCTACAAATCCTAGAATTTAATCAATGTCACAAATAATGGCTAAAGTGGAGATTAAAATCCCAGTCTTTACACTCCAGAGTTTTTTCCACTATAGTATATGGAAACTTCATTTTTTGTGGGGGGAGGGAAAAGAGGGGCTATGGATTCTACATTTATCTCTTAGATCTATTATGTCAAGATTTAGTGAATAAGTTCATATCTTTCCTTATCATAGGACACCATTATATTTCCTTTCTGTAGTCTATGTTTTAAAGAAAATTCACATTGTTTGAAAAAAAAATAATCATTTTGAATTGTTCAGTTCAGTTTTCCTTTCAGCTCTGCTCTGTCTTTTTTGTCTGGTGCCAGATAAGTGAAATATTCGTCAATAAATCATTATTGGCAATCAAGTTAGGAAATTATTGCACCTGTTAACAAAAGCATTACATGATACTGCAGGCTTGATATCAGTTCAACATACATATAACTTTAAACAACAGAGGACACCCCCCCCCCCCACCAAATGTGTGAGAATAAGATTCCAAGACTTCATATTTTGAGCAGAACTTTTCACAACATTCTCAGCTGAAAAACACAGTTGTGAAAATGGCATCCAGGTTAACCCTTCTTCCAATAAACCACTGAACAGTAACAAGAGTTCTAATATAAAAATACCCAAAGGCATTATGATATAGATTGCTTATAGATGTGTCATGTTGCCACACATTTGTATGAAAGCATAAAAATGGATATTCAGCACAGGTTCATGTAATAAATAGAATTTATTAAAGTATGAGATGAGGCCTACAGGGAGAGATTCATCTTTGATCCAGATCTTAATGGGAATTATATAATTATAATGAGGCCATGATAAAACAGTATGAACCGAATAATCCTTTTTATTGCCTATTTTATTATGAGGTCCCATTTATTATATTCTTTTGGATATTTAAAATTTATGCAAATAGAATCAAAGTGTAGAATGAAATCTATTAGGATAAGGAACTCAAGTGCAAGTCTACATTGGATAGTAAATAAATTGGCAGAATTGTTGGCAGTAGGAGAATTTTTTTTTCCCCTGAGACAATTGGGGTTAAGTGACTTGCCCAGGGTCATACAGCTAGGAAGTGTTAAGTGTCTGAGGCTACATTTGAACTCAGGTCCTCCTGATTTCAGGGCTGGTGCTCCATCCACTGTACCACTTACCTGCCCCACCAGTAGGAGAGTTTAAGAAGTACTCAAACTATGTAAAATTGTCAACTACAGGGAACCAAAGTGAAGTGGAAAGTTAAGAGGTATAGTCCTCACCATATTACCAGGATACATACCAGGGATACATATGATCCCTTCTCTCTATTGACACAACCTATGACACTAGTACAGGCTCTTATTATCTCATACCCAGATTATTGTATAAGCCTTCTGGTTGGTCTTTTGCCTTAAAATTTTTCAATCCATCCTCTACTTAGTAGCCAAAGTGACAGCTAAAATGTCTGTCTGATCATATCATCCATTTAATTAATGTTTAACTACTACCTCCTCTAGCATGATATCAAAAAATCCTGTTTGCCAGTTAAGGTATTTCATATGCTGGCCCATTCCTATCTTGCCATTTTTCTTATACTTTATTTCTTTCCATGGCCTCCATGATATAGCTCCATTGGGCTGTTTTGTTATTCCTCACAAACTATACTACATCTTTCAATACTGTGCCTTTGCACTGACTGTTCTCTACACCTGGACATGCTCTTCTTCTCACCTCCACCTCTTAGCTTCCTTTAATATTTAGCTCAAATCTTAAGTTTTAAAGGAGACCTTTCTTTCATTCTTTCCTTGCTCCCTCGCCCTTCAATTGCTAATGTTTTTCCTTTGAGAATAACGTTCATTTGTACTGTATTTATCTTTTAGGTATGTAAAATATGTACAGTGCCTACAACCAGGTAGATAGCTAATCAATTCTAGTTGATTCATTGGCTGATATTAAATCATATATTTTACCCTGACTTCCTTCTGTTCTTATTTTACTCTGAAAGGTATCTCTACTTGAACTTTTTCCCTGTGTTTGGTTTGCCCTGGATTGCTATGTGTCTTCCTGTTGACTAACTTTGTGGACCTATAGTCTGGTTGTAGTTTGTAGCTGCTTAAAGGGGGACTTGAAACTGGGGCTTCTGTATTTTTCTGTTACCTACTCTTCCTCACTCTTCCATTTTGCTTGTCACAACCCATTTTTATTGGTAAATAGCTACCTTTAATGTTAGATTTGTGTTTTGGGTGCCCCCTTTTCCTGGATTATTCATAATCAGAGTGGATAGAATGCTACAAGATATGTGACCATGGGCAAATCATTTAAACTCTCTGGGTCTCAGCTAATTCTCTAAGATTTTACAGAGAAGCAAAAGGAGTTCCTACACTAAAGAAGTCCCAGGACCTTGACTTATTGAATCAGATGTTGAACTTAATTTTAACAAGCTGAATAGTTGACAATTAAATTGATTTTAAACCTTAGAAATTTAGAGGATTTATCTGAAATGAATGTTTTATGGAAATGTTATGGTTTTATGGAGTCATAGGAGTTGATGGTGACATTTTGAACAACTCTTTACTGAATTAATATAAATTTTGAGTATATGAAGCACTATGGAGAAAAATCATGAATTCCTGAATAATCTTAGTATCTTTTGGCATAACAAGTCTTAGAGAAGACCTGAGGTTGAATCTTAGGGCTTTCTACTTTCCAACTAAATAATTCAAGAAAGATCATTTAATCTTTCTACACACATACCTGAAATGCACTCTGTTCTCACTTCTCCTTCAGAGTCTTTCTTTTACATTTCGTCTCAATTTGGGCACCATCTTTTGAAATTGTTAGTGCCTTCCCTCCATCCCAAAATATGTTATATGTAGCCACTTTGTATACATTTATGTTTATTTACTTTATATTAATGCTATATATGTTTATATACGTACTCCATGAATTATGATACAGGTACGTTAAACCTTTTTTGTTGTTTCTCACACACTACATTCCATCTTTCAATATTGTATCTTTGTACTGACTATTCTCTGTGCTCAGAAATGCTCTCCTTCTCATCTCTGCCTCCTGATTTCCTTTTTTTCTCTGTCCCCTATCCCTGTTAATATATGTATTTCCCCAATTAGAATGTTCCTTATGTATGAATACATTCTTTTTATATATTTTCTTAGAACTCTGAACTACGTACTAGGTGGCACAGTGGATAGAGTGCCAGGTCTAAAGTGAGAAATATTCATCTTTCTGTGGTTAATCTGAATTTGGACAGTTACTAGTTATGTGATTATGGACAAGTTATTTAACCCTGTTTGCCTCAATTTATTCATTTGTAAAATAAAACTGGAAAAGGAGATGGTAAAAACAAAAACAAAACAACAAGAACACAACTCCGGAACTGTGCACCCTCTCAAACAAACAAATAAAAGGGGACCATGAGGTATTAGACATGATTGAAACAAATGTACAACAACAGAGCAGTGTGGTCACATAGTAGGTACTTATTGATCCATTCAGAAAATTGAGTTGATTTGGATAATTGCTAAGTTCCCCACCTAGCTAAGCTTCATAGGAGCTGATAAGCCTTTTAGTGCATATAAAATTCTCCCAGAACTTAGACTGTGGTGTTCTTTTTAGCCTAACCCCTTGTAGTGAAGAAAGCTAGGTTCTCTAATCTTTTCTCTTTAGGTAGTTATTTCATTCATTCTTTAATACCTCTGATGAAGGCTATTTCACATGCCTCTCAGTCATACCACCTCAATTCCATGCCTAAATTCTCTGTTAGTCCTATCCTAGGTCTATTCAACAGAGGCTCCCAACTGAGCTAAATTATACAGGAGATGTCTGAGCAAATAGGCATTAGGATGAACCAAGGCATTTGACCCTCACTCTTGTTTCCCTTCTTCCCCTTGCCTGAAAAAGGTGCCATTAAAATCAATAATAACTTGAGCTATTATTCCTCTCCTTAAAAAAGTGACCTGACCTAAATCATATATAACCTGGAAATGAAAAGCTAGCCTTGGAACTCATCTTGTTATTTCAATTCTTACTTCAATGTACAACCTAAAAGCAAAAACTTTTCAAAATGTAAGAAGAGGAAAACCTTAAGTGCATGTGCACGTGTGTGTGTGTGTGTGTGTGTGTGTGTGTGTGTGTGTAGGTGTTTCTGTAAGTTTATTTCAGTTAAAACATAGTTTGGGGGAATTTAACTATTCCCTTGAAGCCGAAGAAAGCTATCCACAATGGTACTGATCTAGCAAAGAACTGAATGTTAATGAATAAGTGCTATTGACTCTAAATCAAACGTATCTATTCTGCATTCACTTACTCAATTGGGAAACATATCAAGCATAGGATTCAGTATATTCAGAATAATGTTCTCATAATTTCAGCAGCATAACAGGCAGCAGTATGAATCATAAAAAAGAAATTTTCATTGTTCTGTTTCCCCCCACCATTTTTAATAATCAGCAATACTTGGAGTAACAAGCAATTGTTTTAAGTACAAAACATTTAAGAGCAAAATGCCAAGAAGTTCCCTTTAAACAATGTCTATGAGATCTAATTATTCCTTTTCCACATATATGAGAGAGATAGACAAATATGGGGGGGAAGGGACACTATACGGTGAGGAGGACAGAGATAAAGACACAGAAAGAGAATAAATTCGAATAAGAGAAAAAGGAGAATTTTCTGTATTTTATCTGTACTAATTACCCAAGGAAAGTCTAAACTGCAATGCTACTACAGCTTGCTCTGTAGCAAAGCCCTGTTAATTCAAGGGATAGATCCACTACTAATTACTGACAAAGAGCCATAAAGTTACACTAATCCCTAGGCTGAAGTTCAGCCTAATTATGCAGATTTAGCCTTCAGCATTTCAGGTAATATGCTACTTTTTGGTAGTCATGTCTTATTCATTGTGGACTGGAGTTGTCCCCATGTCCCCACTGTCCTACAAACCCTGTCTACCTGTTTCTCAAATCTAATCTAATAAGCATTTATTAAGCACCTATTGTGAGTTGAAATCTCATCACCATGAAGATGGAGTAAAGATTTTGATACTTTTCATTTTGAATTACTGATAGAAAATGGAGACTTTCAAAGAAAGTTCTGAAAATTTGGTGCCTTCTATTATGGAAAACTTTGGGAGAAACTTACTGCTTTACCTTCCAGCCCAACTATCAGAGGACAGAGGTAATTGAGGGCATTAGCACAGGAATCTGGCATTTTATAGATGCTTATTATCTGTTTATTGGAGTAAACTGAATTGATTGGTATGGGGTTAGGAAAAAAAAATTTGAAAAGAGCATTTGCCTTCAAGGAGCTTAAATTGTACTGAAAGACATGGAATCAACATTGGGATTATTTGAGGAAGGAGTTCTTAATCTTTAGGGAGATTCTGAGAAGGGATTTTAGGGTTTAGAGGTTGGTTGGGAGGCTATTATCCAAGAGAAACGAGAAACAGATTTTACAAAGGCATGGAAACAATCAGATAATAGGCCAATTTGACCGGAACATAGGACGCATGAATCAGAAAATAAAATAAGCCTTGAAATGTAGACTAGAATCACAAGACTTGAATGATGATCCAGAAAGTTCGCATTTTAACCTAGAGGCAAAAAGGAACCCCAGAAGATTTGTTGATAGGGAGTGGGAAATTCAGACTTCCTTTAGGAAGCTTTTGTTGGCAGCTGAGTGGAAGACTGAGGAAGCACAAATAGGAAATTGGGAATCCAATTGGGAAGCTCTAATGATATTCAAACAAAAGAGGATCAGGGCTTAAAATGATGGCAAGGTGACTGGAGAAAGGAACCAGGTCTCCTGACTCTCAAGTCTTTGAATACAGCAATAGCTTCCCAGTCTAAATTGGGGATGGAGGAGTAGGAGGAATCATGATGAATTTCATTCAATTCAATTCAGTTCCACAGGCATTTAGTGAATATTTGGACATACCAGTTACTTTTCTGGTATTATGGATATAAAGAAAAAAAAAATGGAATAGTCCCTGTCCTCAGGAAACAATACATATAGTTAAATACACATGAAAAGTAAATAAAATGTAATTTGAAGATGAACACTAACAGTGAAGGAAGGGGGATGAGAGGGAAGCAGGAAAGACATCCAGCATAAAGTCATACTTGTATTATATTTTGATGGAAGCCAGTGCTTCAACAAAGTAGAGGTGATGAAGGAGAATATTCCAGGCACAGAGTAGGTGCTTAAAAAATTCTGGTAAGTTTATAAACAACAAAATTTGATAATTTGTCACTTCCCCCTCAGTTCCAGGTCAGTTAATCAAGTCAAGTGAAATCAAATTTGATGGTATTTGGGGAAAAAGTCAAAAGCACTACACAGACATCAACTATAAAGGAAGCTGTCAACAATTTACTGTGAATATTTTATTGACTGTGCCCAATGGCAACTAGCAATTTGGTCTACTCTAAATAAAATGATAGAACCAATTCATATTTATATAGAACTTTAAGGTACACAAATTGTTTTCCATACAACTCACTGAGGTAAAGAATATATGATTATCCTTTTTTTTTTTTTTTTTTTTAATATGGAGAATCCATCTGGAAATCCAACTACCAAGCTGAATTCTCTTTTTAGAGTTTGGTCTAAAATATCTAAAAAAATACTTTGTCTTATTTTTCTCTGAAGAAAAAGTAGGATGTAAATTCTTTGTGGGCATAGTTTCCCTTCCTTCCTTCCTTCCTTCCTTCCTTCCTTCCTTCCTTCCTTCCTTCCTTCCTTCCTTCCTTCTTTTCTTCCTGTCTGCCTGCCTTCCTTTCTTCCTTCCTTCCTTCTTTCTTTTCTTCCTGTCTGCCTTCCTTCCTTCCTTCCCTCCCTCCTTCCCTCTCTCCTTCTCCCTCTCCTCCCCCCTCGCTCTCCTCCTTCCCTCTCTGTGTCAGGTGTATTCCTCATCTTTTTCAGAGTGCCAAGCTAGCAAACACTTGCTTAAAAATGTCTATTAAGCTGAATTGGTGATAAGGAAGAGGCCTCAAAAATCCATTTTAAAATTAGAAAATGGAAACAAATATACCTATGAACTCAAGAAGTCACTCCTTATTGGCTTAAGACAAAAAGATATAAACCCTGACTCTTCAAAAGACTGACCTGCTATTGATGGAAAATATTACAACTGCTTATTTCCCCTGTCCTTTCAAAGGAAAAGAAACAAGGTAAAAATTGTCCAGATAAGCTGTTTGTGAAGCCACGCTACACATGTTCATGATTTGCATTTTTGTATCTTTGCCAAAAAAAAACAAAACAAAATAAAATAAAACAAAAACCAAATGGTTCATGAAGACTTGGATTGAAATGATTAAACAATAGCAAAAATGGGTCTGGAGTAGTGCATCCAACTATCTAATTCTATGCCTTCAATCTCACATTGCACTTGCTTCCAGGTTGATCTCCAAACTTTGTTGGGTAGAGAGGACCTACCCAAAATCTTACACTCAGTAATGGGCATTCTCACTCCTGATCATTGGTTTCACATCTTAGTAACTATGAATTCCTGTAGATAATATTCCAAATCCATTCCAAGTCCTCTACCATCCTAGTTCTCATTCCCATTTTCCTGAATTTACCCACCCCAAAATCTTGATCTAATTCCATCTTAAACTTCTACTCTGATCTCTGGAATTTTAGGAAGAAATACATCTTTGCTTAAAAGAGAAAATAAAGGAAAACATTTTAAAGTGATGGATGATATTCTGTATTCAATGTCTAAGGAAAAGAATGAGCATTTTAGGAAAAGGAACCATATGGAACAAAGATAAACTTATGTTCAATTCTGATTGAAAATCAAAGTGATTTTATATGTATATACATGTGTATTTATGCAAAAGGATGCATATATTTATAAATTTAAATGGGTTGTATGAAATCTTTTCAGAAAAATAAAGAATAAAAACTAAGGGTTGCCTTTGAATTGAATTGAAATTACCTTAGATCAACTTTAAAATAAATAAAATAAATAATAAATATATTATATATTAATTATTAATTAATTATTATTATTTATATTATCATTATATTATATTATATATAATATAATATATAATATTATAATATTATATTATTATTAATAATAATAAATATATTAAAAAATAAAATAAAATAAAAATAAAATAATTAAGGATAATGCAAGACTAAGGCTTCTAAATGTGTCCTGACATTAATACTTAATTTTAATTTAAGGAAAAATCATTGTTGAAAAGAACTTTGACACTATTGGAAAACCCTATAGAGTCTTTCACTGAAAGCCCACATCATTTAATCTCTGTGAAGCTGTGGGGAGCCGGCACTAATCTACAGCCACATAAGGCCAACCTTGAATAGGTTGAATCTCCTAATCACATTATACCAAAGACTTCCTGAATAGGAATCTCCTAATCACATCCTAACTTTGAATAGGCAGATATCTAGGCATCCCCTAATCACATCATAGAGCTTCCTGCCACCAGAAACGTCTGAGCAGTTCATCCTTGGGCGGGATACCAACCCTTTGTCATGGACCCCCACCCTGTACTGTGTTTGTACAACCCTGCCTTCTTTTCTACTGCTATATATATCTGTACTCTTGCACCCATTAAAATGAGGCTTGATCATAATGATTTGACTTGCCTCCATTTTGCAAGTCCCCTCTCTCTTGCCCTTATCTCTTTTCTTCCAGGGTCCACACACTCTGCCTTGCGGGCCGAGGCATGACGCCACATTTTATCCATCACTATGAAGGGATTTAAAGAACAAAAATAATATGAAGTAATTTTAACATATTTTCTCACCATGAGAACTCAAGGGCAGCTTTGCAAAGTGACCATTTTTTTCCTAAGTCTTACTAAGACTTGAATACTGGTATATATATATATATATATATATATATATATATATATATATACCAGCACACACACATGTATGTCTGTCTGTCTGTTTCTCTCTCTCTCTCTCTCTCTCTCTTTATATATATATATATATATATATATATATATATATGCTGAGATGCTAATACTTTTTTTCTGTGCAGTTTCTGTCCACTCAGGATAATACAAAGCAGTTCTAATGTACTGATAAATCTATAGAATCTAAATAATCTAGTGGCCTATTTGCTTTTCCATTTGATTAAAATGAAGAAGAGAGTCAGTGGAGCAGATAATAAGAGCACGTAAAACTCTCTCAAGACAATAGCCAGAGAAAGGTTAAAAGTGCAGGCAACTTAAGGCATTGGATGAAAGCGATTTTACACAAATACCAGCTTAGAGCTAGAATTGCTTTTACTAACTGAAAGGGAAAAGTGATTCAATTAATAAAAATAAATTACCTTTTACTAAGTTAAATAAAGGCTAATAAAAATGAAGCTTCAGTATATATGGCAGATTTATGCTAACTATAACTATTTCATTCTAAGATAGAAACATTTTAACATGATATTAAAAAAGATCAAATTAAACTTTAATGAATACAATGCTAGATGACAGAAACTGTGCCTTGCCTTTTATACATTTTTACTGAGTCCATATACTTTAATTTCATCTGAATCAAGTTTTTAAACAGATGAAATAGCCTTTCAAAAGAAAATACAGCAAAATAAAGACTGCTCCTTCTCTTTACATTGTTGCCTGCTTCTTAAGCTTAATTTACTCATTCCTTTTATTTATTCATTTCAAAAAGCATTTATTAGGTATCAACTATGTAAAATATACTTCCATGCATTCACACCTCGCTTCAATATTTATGCCCACTAACTTCTCAGTAGTCCTATATTTGGAATTCACCCTCATTCAACATTTTCTGAACTACTTCATTGTAATCATTCTTTACCCCAATCTTATTTTCAGAGGGGCACTGTGGGGCAGTGAAAAGATTTTCAAATCAGAAAATTGGTTTGCAGACTAGTTCTGCCACTTCCTAGTGTTATGATGTTGGACAATTCATTTCTCCCTAGTTTTTCCTGATTCAGGGTGTTTACTCAGTATGATTGATGAGATAATGGTTCTCTAGTTCTCATATACTTAGTATGGTGATGTAATAATGGTTCTATAGTTGGTACATGCTCAGTGTGCTGTGGTGATATAATTGTACTAAGGTATATAAGGTCTGAGAGGACTTGAAATAAACAGACTCGAGTGAGACTCAAATGAGAGCATGCTCGAGCTCAATCTCTGACTCCAGACTCTAGAGAGATCCTACAGAAAGCTAGCCTGGACATTACACTTTAGTGTCTGAAAATGGGGCACTGAAAGAAGCACACTACATTTTGAGGCTCTGGACATAAGGACCTACACTCAGCAGTTCAACTGATGTAATCATAAACTCAGTGGAGACCTGGAATATAGGCTGAGTGCAAAAACAGACAAGCAGAAAACTTTGGTAAGGGTTAAACTAGTGACTTCCATTTTTTTTTTTCAGCTGAAATAGGGCAAATACTAAGAAAAAAGCCTTCTCTAGCCCAACGGAAGTGTGTAGCATGTGTAGTTAGGTAAATAAAGAAGCACGATTTGTTGGTAACTTGGAAGCAAATCATTGGACTCTTAAATATATTAGAGTGCATGTATCCTTGGCTCTCTAAGGAAGAAAAATTAGAGCCAGATATGTGGAAACTAGTGGGAGAGCAACTAATTAAATATTACAAAGCTAAGCTGAGGAAACATTCTATATATACAACATAATACAGTTAGCTTTAAGGAATCCCACAAGTTTTAAAATAAGGAAAAATTTCAATGTGGACAGCCAGACAAGGAAGTGTGAGGAGAAAGGGCCAGAGGGGGATGTTACTGAAAAAGCAGCTGAAAAGCATGAAGAATCGGACAAGAAAGGAGTTTAATACAGTGCTGATGAACTTAAGGAGTGTGGTGCTTCTCAGCAGGCTCCCTTAGGGTATTTGCCACCTCCAGACTTTTCCCCCCCTCAATTTTGACTTTGTGGGCAGAGAGAGGAGGAGGAGTGGGAGAGGCAGTGACAACATCAGTGCCACCCATGCAGCAGCTTTGTCCAACTCCTATAACAAGATTACAAAAGGCATTAGTTAAAGCTAAAAGGAAGGATAGGATACATCTGATTTTAGAATAGAAGCATACCCTGTGATTGAAGAATTTGATTTTTCAGTTCAAGAAAGAAGAAGATATGTTCTTTTTAATCTGCGAATTATCAAAGATCTGAAAAAAGGCTTGCACTCTTTATGGATCTACATCATCTTATGTTAAGATGGTATTGGAGAATTTGGTGTATGAAATTTTAACCCCTAGTGATTGGAAATCTATAGCAAAAAGGTGTTTAGAATCTGGACAAAACTTGTTGTGGCTTTCTGAGTATAGTGAACTCTGTAGAAAACAAACCCAGTGAAATAGGCAACCTGTAGTTAATATACTAGTCACCTTTGAGCAACTAGCAACTTCTGGTGATATTTACCCAGATTTTGACTCCCAACAACAGAATCCAGGAATATTCTGGACTGCAGAGATTATAACTGACCATCCTATCCTCATTATATATGTAAATGGCATACCATTGAAAGGATGGGTAGACATGGGTGCAGATTATACAGGCATTAGAGATTCCAGTTGGCCCAGTCATTGGCCAAAGATTAAGGCAGACACCTATATGTCTGGCACAGGAGGATCAATAGCAACTGAAGTTAGTGCTACCCCTCTGAGATGGATATTTAAAGGTGAAACAGGAGTTTTTACTCCTTTTGTAGTAGAAAAAATCCCCATCAATCTAGGAGGAAGAGATAGCTTACAACAGTTAGGATTACAAATTAGTAATTCTTTGTACTTTTTAGGCAGGACTGCTGTTGAAGGCCTGCCTGCACTCTCACTTGTTCCCATTCAATGGAAAACTAATACACCAGTGTGTGTAGAACAGTGGCCCTTAGTAAGTGAAAAAATTCAGGCATTATTAGATATTAGATATTACAAGAGCAACTTGACCAAGGACATTTACAACCTTCTCTAAGTTCTTGGAATTCCCCTGTATTTGTTGTAAAAAAAGAAATTTGGAAAATGGAGGATATTGACTGATTTGAGAAAAGTAAATGAACAGATGGGAACTATGGGAACTCTTCAGCTTGGATTTTCATCTCCTACTCAGTTGCCTAGAGAATAGCCTCTTTGGGTTATAGACATTAAGGATTGTTTCTATTCTATCCCTCTGGATAAGGAGGATATGAAAAAATTTGCTTTTTCAGTGCCCAACATTAATTTAGCTGAGCCTTATAAAAGATATAAATGGACAGTTTTGCCACAGGGAATGAAAAATAGCCCTACTATGTGTCAAATGTATGTTGCTGCTGCTCTTAATCCAGTAAGAAAAACATTTTCAAAAGTAATGTTATTATATTACATGGATGATATATTGGGATGTGCACCTGAGAAGCAAATGCTAGAAGCATGTCTACAAAAGACCATAGAAATATTAAGGAACTACAAATTGCATATAGCTCCATAAAAAATTCAAAGACACGCTCCTTTTCAATATTTAGGATATGAAGTATATCTTAAGGTGCTTATGGTACAAAATGTTTCTTTAAGAACAGAGAAGATGAACACCTTAAATGACTTTCAGAATGGATGTGTCTAGTATTAGGCTTAATTACCTATCAATTACAACCATTATATGACATTTTAAGGGTAGACAGTGCTTACAAAAGCAGCTTACAAAAGAAGCTCACTAGAGTTTGAGAGAAGTTGAACTGGCTTTATCCAATATAGTTGAGTCACTCAGAAACCCTTGGAAATATCAATTTTTGCTCCCAAAGAGGCACCGACAGCAGTCCTTCATCAAGAATACAGTATGATAGAGTGGGTGAACCTCCCAGCACAACCAGAATGAAGTCTTACTCCTTAGCCAATGCTTGTGGCTAGAATCTTATTAAAGGCCATTAAGTGAGCAGTACAATTATCTGGGGAAAGACCTGACAAGATATATACCTTTTATACCAATGCACAAATTAATGTATGCTGTGAAACTATCCCAGAGTGGCAAATTTTATTGGCCACAGCTCCAAATTTTACACACACACAGGTCTCCATTAAAGATAACTCAGCTATTACATAATTAAGAATGGATTTTTGAAAAAAATAATTTCTAAGGTTCCTCTTAATGGACCAACTATCTTTACAGATGCATCCAAACATAACATTTGTGCTGTGTACTCTTGTGACTTAACTATAAAGAGTATAGTCAGAACTCAGTTTCAATCAGCAGAATGAATTATATGCAATCATGCTAATTCTTAGTTATTATCCAGAAGATGCAAATATAATATCTGATTTGGCCTATTCAGTAGGTGTGGTACAAAGAAATGCCACAGCCCAAATACAATTTGTAGCTTCCAATATATATCAGCTCTTTAAGGAACTTCAAGAGCAAGTGAGAAAGCATGCAGGTAAGATTTATATCTTGCATGTCCACTCTCATACTGGACTTCCAGGTCCTATTTTTGATGGTAATTCAAAGGCAGATGGCCTTCACCTTCTAAATATGTTCGCCAATACTCCTTTATTTCAAGAAGCCCAAGAATCTCATTCTAAATATCATGTGGCTCCTCGAGCTTTACATTTGAAATTTGGGATAACAAAAGAGCAAGCTAGGAGCATAATAAAAGCCTGTACAGCTTGCCTTCTTTTCCACGCTTCTATGCTCCCTCCAGAGAAGAACCCTCGTGGTTTGAGACCCAATGAAATTTTGCAAATGGATGTGACCCATTATAAATCTTTTGGTCATCTGTCTTTTATCTATGTTGTACTAGACACCTTTTTAGGATTTATTTTTGCAATACCAGCAGCAAAAGAGACAGCCCTTATAAAAGTATTTGCAATTATGGGTGTGTCACAAGCAATAAAAACAGATAATGGACCTGCATATACTTTTTTTTTTTTTTAATAATTATAACTTTTTATTGACAGAACCCATGCCTGGTTAATTTTTTTTTTTAAACAACATTATCCCTTGTACTCACTTCTGTTCTGACTTTTTCCCTCCCTTCCTCTACTCCCTCCCCCAGATGACAAGCAGTCCTATACATGTTATGTCACAGTATATCCTAGATACAATATATGTGTGCAGAACCGAACAGTTCTCTTGTTGCACAGGAAGAATTGGATTCAGAAGGTAAAAAATAACCTGGGAAGAAAAACAAAAATGCAAACAATTTACATTCATTTCCCAATCTTGTTTCTTTGAGTGTAACTGCTTCTGTCCATCACTGATCAATTGAAACTGAGTTAGATCTTCTCTTTGTCAAAGAAATCTACTTCCATCAGAATATATCCTCACACAATATTGTTGTTGAAGTATATAATGATCTCCTGGTTCTGCTCATTTCACTTAGCATTAGTTCATGTAAGTCTCTCCAAGCCTCTCTGTATTCATCCTGCTGATCATTTCTTACAGAATAAGAATATTCCATAACATTCATATACCACAATTTATCCAACCATTCTCCAATTGATGGACATCCATTCCTTTTCCAGTTTCTAGCCACCACAAACAGGGCTGCCACAAACATTTTGGCACATACAGATCCCTTTCCCTTTTTTTAGTATCTCTTTGGGATATAAACCCAGTAGTAGCACTGCTGGATCAAAGGGTATGCACAGTTTGATAACTTTTTGGGCATAATTCCAGATTGCTCTCCAGAATGGTTGGATTTGTTCACAACTTCACCAACAATCCTGCATATACTTCTAAACATTTTGCACACTTTTGTGTACAATATAAGATCTTACACACCACTGGCATACCCTTTAATCCTCAAGAACAGACAATAGTAGAGAGGAGAAACAGAGACATCAAGACACTCCTCCAAAACAAAAGAAAGGGGGTAACCCTAGAGAACTTCTAAATTTAGCTCTTTATACAATTAACTTCTTGATTTTTGACAAAGATGCACTGGCTCTGGCAGACAGGTTTTATAACCCACCAAAAGGGCAATGAACAGTGTGAGCAGCTCCACTATCTTTAGATAATTGCCAGGTGATGTGGAGAAATCCAGAAAGTGGTGAATGGAAGGGACCATATAGGTTAACTGCTTGAGGGAGTGGGTTTGCTTGTATCTCTACAGATGAAGAAGGAATCAGATGGGTGCCAAAGAGCCGTGTTCACCTTGTACTTTAGAGAGAGATGGAAAAGACCTTTGAAACAAAGGAAAAGATCCAAAAAAATATCAAATGGTTACATCTCTGACTACATGTGCCACTGAAAAAGCATGGCTGTTAACCCAATGTGAATGACAATTGACTCATGAACATCAAAAAATGTCAACGAGACTGCTGCAGGACTTCAAAATCTGTAGGAATCATTGAATTCCCTGACACATGATGAGACTGTTCCAAGATTTCAAAATCTGCAAGAATCATTGGATTCTCTAACACATGAAGTAATGAACAATAGATTGGTTTTGGACTGTCTCTTGGCTGCTGAAGGAGGTGTATGTGTAAATGTTATTTATATACTCTCCTTCTAGGACTTATGGACATATGTAATTCCTCATGTTGATTCATATTGTTTGTTACATCACTACTAGCCTGTGTTATATTACTATGTGTTTGTGTAATACCTCCCATGCTGATAGATTTATGTATACATGTTTTAAGTAAGACTGAACTTCAGTCCAGAGAAAACCTGCTAACAATATCTGGTTTGGCTCCCAATTTCCCTTTGGTGCCCACCTTCCTTCTTGAGAAGTCAAGGAGGGTGTGATCACCTTCTTTTGGTGTTTTCACCTCCCTTCCTGAGAAGTCAGGGAGGGTGTGACCATCTGTGTTCTAAAATAAAGAAAGCAGGGGATGTAGAGGACCGAAGATATTGGGGAACTCTAAGAAAAGTATACTTGAAGCAAGGATACGTATAACAGGGTCTTTAGTCAGTGTGGTTGATGAGATAATGGTTCTCTAGTTCACATATACTTAGTATGGTGATGTAATGATTCTACAGTTAGTACATGCTCAGTGTTCTGTAGTGATGTAATTGTACTAAAGTATATAAGGGCTGAGAGGACTTGAAATAAGCAGACTCAAGAGAGACTTGAATGAGTGTGTGCTCAAGCTTGATCTCAGATTCCAGACTCCAGAGAGATCCTAGAGAAAGGTAGCCCAGACATTACAACTTGCCAAATCATTTTTCTTTTCTGAGCCTCAGGTTCCAAATCTATAAAATAAAGGGGTTGGTCTAGAATATCCCTAAAGTTTCTTTCAAACTCTTAATCTACAATCTTCCTTAAAGAATTGGTAAACATATAGGATAACAGAGGTGGAAAAGCTTTTGAGCAGGAATTCCACCCACAACATCCCCAAATGGTCATCCAGTCTTCATTTTAAGATCTTCAATGATGGGGAACTTGACTATTTTTAAGATAGTCTATCTCACTTTCAGATAGATCTGAATTTTGGGAAATTTTTGTTTGTCTCCTTGTAACTTAGAGTTCCTGATCCTCTCATAGGTGGGGCTAAATAAAACAAGACTAATCCTGATGCCACAGGCCAGTCCTTTAAGAATATAGCACCTATCAAGTTTCTCTAACTCTTTTCTTTAGAAAAGAGAGAACTTCTACAAGTTCCCCATCAAGCTTTTGAGGCCCCCTGTCCCAGCCAGATCCTAATTACCCTCTTCCTCTATATATACTCAAGATTTTTCATTTGATTCAATTTAGCAAATATAAAATAAGCACCTATGTTGTAGGTACTATTCTGGGTGTTGGGGATGCAAAAGCAAATAATGAAACATTTGATCTGGACCTCAAAGAGTTTACATAATAAACAGGGAAAATATGTACAGTATGCAGATAAGTAAATATAAAGGTTATAAAAATAAATGCAGTTATATGGCAGTAGATCCACTAAAGGAATCAAGAAAGGTCTCATGTCACAGATGATTCACTTCACCTGAATCTTAAAGAGACATGATGATTCCAATAATAATAATGATACTAATAATACACTCTGACAAAGCCTGTTGATTCTTTTTTCAGAATAAGTATTTTAAGCATCTATTATATTCAAGAGTTTGTGCTAGGTTCTATAGGTGCTAAGTCAAAATTAAAGTCTCTTTCCTCAAGGAGATTACTTTCTCACTTGTATAATCATACAAGTTAACTTGTATATCTTGCTATCATTAATTAGAGATTTGTGTATAGGCTCCAAATAGATTGTAGCCTTCTCGAGGGCAAAGACCAAGTCTTACAAAGCTTCTTTATCCTCCATGATGTTGGATGGAAGATACTTGTTGATTGCTTAGCATAAGCATCTTTTTTCTTTTTATTCCATATCAAGTTAAATGACATATTATAGCAATGACTTGATTTCAGTTCTTTGAGGAATTCTAAAAACAGAACAAACTCTCCCCAAGAGAAAGAAGGGTGCATCTTTGCTGAGTATGCTGCAGGAGCAGCTGAAAACATGACCTCATCACATTTACATGATTAAAATAAAGAGTATTCAGAAAGAAAAAACAAAACCTGTTGTTTAGACACTGATGAAGCTACATGTTACCTCTTACTATGGTAAGAACAATGCTGAAATCATTATTTGTAGATGAGCCACAGAGCTACTGCAAACAATAAAATTTTCTATTATTTTATGAATGCTACTTGAGAAAAGTAGTTTAACGTTTAACAAACAACAGCAGGTGTGATAAATGTAGCTCCTTGGGGGAGGAGGCTTTTATTTGTTTTTAGAGATTTATTCTTGGCAGAAATCACCTAGTTACCTTCCATCTATATAAACTACAACTGACTCTAAGATCCTTTTTGATTGTCATTTAGGGAATAAAATCCAAACACCCCAATTCCAAGAACAAAAATGATAAATGCCGGGAAATTAAAATTTTAACACTAAAGTTCCAACAGTGAAAGTGCTTGAAATGCATTTAATGTTCATGATAGGGAGAAGAAATTGATTTAAAATCCAGCTCTGCATTGGAGATACTATATCTGATCATTTCTATAGGATTTCTTCTCGTGGACCATCAAAAGTAATTTCAAATATAGTTTTTCATGGTAAAACTAGTGACACAGTGCTTTGCCATGGAATCAATTGAATTATCCTGTTGGTCAAGTCACGCTACCTCTGTGTATAGTATTGCATAGTCAATTTCTCCTTTTAATTCAGAAGATCTATGACATGTTTGAGTTGGAAATACATAGAAGGCTGGTAGGTCCCATTCCTCTTCTTGCCTTCCAAAGGCATTTTTTATGATTTTCTACTACAATAATCAACCCAGTCAGACACTGCTGAGAAATAGTTTATTCATGTCATGGGGAGCTGGGTTCAAATCCTACCTGTGATGCTCATAACCTATGAGACCCTTAGTAAATCAATTCTCGTCCCTAGATTTCTGTTGTCTTATCCATAAAACAAGAGAGATAGATGGTCCCTAAAATCCTAATGGATTCTAGAATTTTATGGTAATACTATGATGATCTAGTCCATTTCTTCAGGAAAAAAAAGAAGAGGAGGAGGAAGAAGAAGAGGTAGCTGCAGTGGAAGCTATGGCTAATGAACACTAGTTTTGTTATCAGAGGGAGAGGAATCACACTATGTGCCTTTGGGCAAATCCTCATACCTCTCTGGGAACAGGTGACTTGATTTGCAAAATGAAAGGGATGGACTCTTGCTGGAGAAGAAAATGGTAAACCATTCCAGTATCTTTGTCAAGAAAATTCCCAAAAAAGTGGTCACAGAAAGTCAAACATGAATGAAAATTACTAAGCAACAAAAGGGAGTTTTGTGGACTCTGAGTCTCCTTTTAGCTACAAACTGAGATTCTTGTGATCCTATTGAAAGTATTTTAGTCATGTCCATATGTGTAAAGTGAAAGATAGTGAAAATAAGTTCTGTCAATTCAATACAAGCAAAGTCATTAAATGGAAAGATTTTTCAGAGAATAAACTATGTAGACAAGTCTTCCATAACAAGGAAGTCATAGAGCACTTTGTTTAGAATTAGATTAGAGACGAAAACTAGAATACATTGATTGAAACAGGGAACATTTTAAAATAAATATGAGTCCCAAATTCTTAGTGTAGTTTTAAGTTATTGAAGCTTTTGGAAAAAACCCTGCATTTTAAATTCAAATTGAATATAAATAATACTTACATGAATCTAGAAAAATATGTTAGACATACACCTGATTTATTCATAATTAAAACTACTTGAAAGAATAACCTAAAGCACTTTACAAACTCTTCACAATTTTTTCATATTACAAAGATAATATTTCAATGTTTTGGGAAATATGTGATCTACTAAAGGTAGGTACTCCTTTCACTGACTTATATTACAACTACTCCACAAATTTTTATCATCAGCATTAGCACTTTTTTTGTTGCTGTTGTTCATGAATTTTGTTTTGTTTTTTTCTTTCCATTATGGTTTAGGTCTTCCTCTGCTTCTCTGAATATCTCAGGTATATTAATATTAATAAGAAGCAGCCTGCTTCATAGAGAAGAGAGGACCTGCTTTGGAGTCAGGAAGACCTGAAAAAAAGCCAGGTTGTGAAGGGATGTGAATATCAAGCAGAGTGTTTGATCCAAGAAGCAATAAGAAACTCTTGGAGTTCAATGAATAGGGTAGGGTGAGCATGAATAGACCCATACTTTAGGAATAGTACTTTGGTAGCTGTGTGAAGAATGGATTTGAAGGGTGAGAAATTTGATGCATAAAAAAGTCTCTCCTAATAGTTCAGATCAAAGGAGATATGAGTGGAAACTAGGAAAATAGCTGAGTGAGCACAGAGAGAGGGACCAGCATGAGAAATATGGTAGAGGTAGGATCAATAAGATTTAACAAATGATGTACAACACTGGTTCTCAATCTGTTTTCTCGCATTTTCACTAAGTGACATGTCTACGTCTTTCTGGGCACAAATGTCCCCCATTGTGCATTTGATACCGCTTGCATTTTGGTTATCAAGGACAATACAGTAAAACCAAGTTAAATATTGTTCCCCTTTCCCTGAATGCCCACTCCCCATGACGACTCACTTTATTTCTTTTTGAGTTACTGATTTTTTGTTTTTTTCTCAGATCATGGTTTTCTATGATTATCAGATACAGAAAAATCCTGGGAGAACATTTTAAAGAGATAGACTTGAAAAAAATGAGAAATTTGTAATGAGAAAGACTAAGTCATTTTGACTATTATAAATATTCAAATTAATTATAAAGGATACATAAAGGAAGATGTTATCTGTATCCAGAGAAAGAACTGACAAATAGAGGTATGTATGGAATGATTTTATAAATACACACTCATTTGTATCTAACTGTGGAGTAGGGGAAAAAAAGAAATTTACAGGATAATTTTATTATGTATTTAAAAGGAGTAACAAGTTGTATCTAATAGGTTTGCAGTTTCACGTGCAATCTTCTTTTTGTTATTCTATTATACTGTGGAAATGTTTGTTTAATTTCAAAAATTAAAAATAAAATCAGTTTAATTTTTAAAAAGAATTATGTAATTTCTCATAGTTGATTCACCTTTATTTTCTCAGTCCGTTTAATTCTGGTCTCAAGTTGCTTGCTACCCGTAGTGCCTTTTTTCTATATAGATTGCTATAGATTGCTATATAAACTATAACCCAAGGTGCTGATAGTCTAAGTAATGCCACATTGTATGGGCAAAAGGCATCTCTTACTCATATTGAATTTGTCTTAGAATGTATAGTTAGATTAACCTCTTGCATACTACTGTTGTGAAAACTTGAAAGGTTGTATGTAATATTATCTTTGAGCAGGGACAGCTGGGAAATCTTGCCATTACCAGGAAAGCCTTCCTTATAGGGGGAATTCTACAGCACATATTCTGAAGGAATCCTTTTCTGTGACACTGGTAAGTAACCTAAGGAGGACATTTCCTTGCTTTGCAAATCATTTGATGGCAATAATAACTGAATAAATGCATAAAATCATCACCACATGTACAATTGTCTCAATCACATAGTTTTAATGGATGACATCATTATGTAGAGAGTCTTAATGGTTAAGACTCTCTTAACATCTATTTTGTTCTTTGGGTCAAATTCTTTAAAAAGTTATGTATATATGTATGTGTTGTATATATGTGTATAATATATACACATGTAATATGTATATATATATATATATATGCTTATCTATATATTTACATAGGCACACATATTCTATTTACATGCATACATATAAATGTTCCATAGAATAAAATTCCTTAATATGTGCATATGTATATGCATATATGTACAATATGCTCATTTACTTAATCTATACATATATGTATATATACACAAATATATGCTTATATATACATATATATCAGTGAATTTTACTTTATAGAAATTTTTATGTGTATATACATATCTATATACATATGTATAAATGGATTATGTATTCATGTATGTGTCTATATATGCATATTCAGTTTATATTTTGTATACTTTTCAGTCAGTTTGACTCTAGAAATATGGCTGACTTTGTACATCTTCTGTGAAGGTTTCCCTACTCTTTTCTCTTTGTGGAAAAGATTTGAAAAAATGTTTGAAGTTAGAGGTCTCAAGTACTAGTCCTAATTCTGCTATGAGTTAACTGTGTGAACTTGCATTTTGGTTATCAAGGACAATACAGTAAAACCAAGTTAAATATTGTTCCCCTTTCCCTGAATGCCCACTCCCCATGACGACTCACTTTGAAAAAGTGAAAAATCATTGTATGAAAAATCATACAATTTTGCTAGTGCCCCTTTATCTTAAGTATAAAATGAGGAGATTGGAATAGAATGGCCTCTGAGGTTTAAATCAATGATTTGATGAGACTGATTTTTCAACTACCATTAATTCCACTTTACAACTCTTCCTCCTGAGGACTGTGATATTGCTACTTCCTCAAAGATATGTTATAAACGAGATCATAGACGCGGATAATGAAAACAGATTGACATTATTTATTTATAAAAGGCTAGTTAGAGCCAGATGTGGGGGCACATGCCTATAATTCCTGATGCTGAGGAGTTGGAGGCTGATGGATTGTTTGAATTTGGAAGCTCAACCACAGAAGTGTATCATCTGACCACATGAAGTGTGGCATAAATAGAGTGAGCCCTACTAGAAATAGGGCTTATCAGACTGCCTCAGGAAGGATTTACCTGCCCAGATTGGAAAAAAAGGACCAGTTAATGTGTCTTTGACACATTAGTATTAGGATTAGGGCAATAACTGCCTGCTGTACTTCCAGGCTGGACAAGACAAAGTAATTCAGCAAATAATTCCATTTCACATCTATTTGTCTTCAAATAGCTTCATCTCAAAAGTGTTCTCAGGAAATTTTGATTTTGCTTGATTAATGCAAATACCTCTTTAGGTTCATTTTTTTCAACTGCTTTAATTTTTATTATATATATATATATATATATATATATATATATATATATATATTATTTTCCTGTTTTATGAGGTTAAAATAATCAGAGTTTACTGTCATTCTCCACAATGTTGTACAAATGAGCTCATTTTTTAAAACTACCAACACTCTTTAATTAGCAAACGGATTAAATGTTTGTTGGTGAAGCAGTTTATGCACTTTTAAAACTTGTCCATTGTGACAACTACAAACTTTTCTAAATTGTGCTTTATTTTTGTCCATTTCCTCCTTAAAACAAGTAACATAGTTCTCCCTTATAATATTATATTTATTTTAACCTTTGTAATGACCAGTCACTGTCCATTTTCACAATGAAGTAATCAAGTGTTAAAGGGTATATTGACTTGGTTTAGAGAATCTTATCAAGTTTTTCATATAATATATCTACTTCACCACTGCCCACAATGGATGTTGATGAATAAACTGCACCTGTCTTCATGATAAGTATGATCAAGTGCTCTATGAAATGATATTTCCTATTGCCTTAGGGTGTATATTCAAACCAATTCTTTTATTCTCTCTTGGGAGAAAAAAAAAAAAAAAACAAAAAACTGAATCATCCATACATTTGACTTCATTTTTTTAAATGCCTTTTATTTTCACTTATAGTACTCCCATTGATTACAAACTGCCTCAATCCTTCTAACAATTTGTCAACTTGTTGGGAAGAAAATAATAAAAATCAATGCTTATAATTGGTTTAAGATTTTTAGTGCCTTTTGTCTAATTTTCCATCAATTAATAGCTTTGTCTGGGAATTGCATAGTATTGAGGACCATATTGTTTATTTTTCCATTATTATGGCCAAATAAATGTATCATTTGATGCTCATTTTGGAGGAATAATAATAGATGTAGCTATTATCATATTTTACACGTTGCAGTATTGTACAAAGCAAATTCACATTTTTTTATTTTCTTGATTCTTCCATAAGTTATGTGGCATAGAAAGAGTTGATAAGTATTTTTTAACATATTTTGGAAATTGGCTTAGGAAAGTTAAATTATTTAGTCAAAGCTATACAAGCTAGTAAGAATGAGGATTCTAATTTAATAGATAATGTGGTTTTTTTATCTAGCTCATTTGCCTCCAAGTTAACATGCTGTATCAAGAACTGTTAGGCCACCCACTTCAGTGGTGCAAAAAACATTTTTCCCCTAAAATGGAATTTAGGCTACTTACTGAGAACAATATTCACTACTCCTGGGAAAAGCGCCCAGTTATTTTTCGTAGTTATATTTAGTTATATTTAGTTATATTTTATAGTTATATTTAGACATTCACAGTCAAGGCCTTGGTTTGACATTTCATCCCCCAAAATGAATTTGCAGCTTGACATTATTATAAACAATCTGAGCTTTTTTGCTTTCTTATATTTTTCTTTAAAATACAGCTAATCTGTTGAGCTTTATGCCAAATGGTTTTGCAAATGGTTTGTTTGTTTTATCACACAAAGGACATAGGTTTAGATGTGACCTAAAGTCTATTTCTCCTTGAACAGTCTTGTTGATAGTGGAGAAGGATAAATGGGGGCAGAAGGAGTGACTCATACTCCACGTGATACACTAGACTCAGTGTTTTCAGATTTTCTGACATCTTACTATATATTCTAGCTCCAAAACTAATGAATTTATAGCAGCTTCTATATAAATGGAGATAAAAGACATGGTACAGCTGAAAATGCATGTTCCTTTCCATGAGATTAAAAACTGAATCCAAAAAGTTCAAAATAATATTATTAAATAGCTAACAATTATAGAAAGCTTACTATGTGCCAAGTACTGTACTTTACAAATATTATCTCTTCACAACAACCTTGAGAGTAGGTGCTATTATCATCCCCATTTTATAGATAAGGAAAACAAGGCAAACAGATGTTAAGTCACTTGTTCAAGTCATACAGGTAGTTAGTACCGGAGGCCAGATTTTAATTTAGATGTTTCTGATTTTAAGGCTAGGGCTATACCCTAGCCTTCCTGCCCTTTTAGAGGTCCATCTGCTTGATTGATTGCTGATGAGAACACTTACAAATGTATGGTGTGGTATAAGCTAGACTGATAGACAAGAATTAAATTGCATTGACTCAAATTAATTCACAAGCAGAATAAAAATAAAACCAAAGTCATGGGGAAAACCAAACATTATTCTCTGTGGAAATGGATTTCTTAAATGTAGAAAATATAGACAAAACACCCCACAAGCTTAGGGAAAGGTCATTATTCAACCTGGTTTCCAGATTAAAAAAAGTCAAATGCAATTATTTTTCACTTATTTGTAATTATAGATAATGATTACTCCTTCCCCCACTCCCCTATAATAAAGAAAGAAAATAAACGACCTACTGCATGCAGGATTTGCAATTTGGAGGAAACAAACAGGATTGAAGAAGGTTCTCTGAATAATTATGGGCACTGGCATCCTTACCTAAAGCAAATGGTTCATCTGCATCTCAAGGAAGCATACCTAGAACTGAGAGAAATCATGACAACTGACATCTGCAGCTCAACTAAAAGAAAGGAGGGGGGGAGAAAAGATCACAGCAATATCAGTATGTAGTCAGTTATTATGAGAATTTTCCTTTTCTCTGTCTGACAAAATCAAAGCTAATTGTGGATGATTTAGATTTTACATTCGATACTTCTAAAGCAATCTGTGACCTATCACCATTATTGAATCCATATGCTCCTACAGTGGTACTGGGTATCCCCAAAGCTAACATAAATAACTAAAAATTCCTGGGACAATATTAAATCCACTCAAACTAATAATTCAAAAAATATTAAGTGCCTATAATGTGTCAGACATGGTGCTAGAGACTAGCATTACAAAGAAAAAAAGAACGACAACAATAAAGAAATAGCCTCTGTCCCTCAAGGAACTTATATTCTAGTGTGTGTGTGTGTGTGTGTGTGTGTGTGTGTGTGTGTGTTTAAGGGGGATACAATAAGTAAATACCAAGCATATTAACAAGAATCCAGAGTACTTCAGAGAGAGGACAGAGAAACAGACAGGCAGATAAAAGGTACTTTTTACTAATAAGGATAAGGAATAGTCTCTCTTAGAAGGTAAACTGTACTTTGAAGAGAACTAGAGACAAACAGGCAAAGATAAGAAGGGGATACATTCTAGACTAACTGTACAAAAAGCATGAGAGTAGCAAATGGAATTTCCTTTCAGGGAACAACTAGCGGCCTAGTTTGAAATTCAAAATGCCAAAAGGGGATTATTATGAAATAAGAATGGAAGAGTATCAGATTGGAATTAGATTGTAGAAAGCTTTAAATGATATAAAAGCCTATTAAAAAAACAAGCAACTTTATATTTTCACAATAGAGAGTTTATTCCATAGTTTTGTTTCTTCATTGTTATATGAATAGGTTCAGGGGAAACTAATTAAATGGGAATATACTGTACAGTGCTTGCTACACAATAATCATCTAATGTATGTTTGCTGACTTGTCTTAAGACATGATAATACAGCTATTGAATCCACCTCATTTCTAGGTCATCTCTAACCAAACCACTATATTATTTCCTTCCCCTCTGTATCTTCCTTTTATGTGTTCTCTCTCCCTCTTTCTCCCCTTCTCCCATTAGAATGTATCATTGAGGTGAGGGGCACAAATACCTAGTAAAGACACTATCTATAATACTTTTTTGTATTCTAATATATTTTATATGGAAGGTACCTCTTGGAAATACTATTCAGTTTTTGTCTGGATAACTTTCAGAGAAGAAATTCCAGCTTATTTTATAGATGAGGAAATTGAGGGAAACTGGATTAAGTGATTTGCTCAAGTCACACAGATAATAAATGTTTGAGGCTGGATTTGAACTCAGATCTTCTTGACTAACATGATCAGTATTCTATCTACTGTACCATTTAGCTCACCTGTACAATAGGAGTAATAATACTTTTATGCTACTTTTTTGTAAGGAGAGTGCTATGTATGCAAAATACTATATATTATAAAAAGTGTGAGCTCTTACGATTATGTGCCATGGGAAAGAAATTTAGAATTTGGGCAAAATTTGTATTAACATGAAAGTCATGTTAGAATTACATTTTGGACAACTATCCTGCATTTAAAATTCCACATTTCTAAGCCCGTATTTAGGGAGGAAAAAGAGAATAGCTAATCAACTAGTATAACCAAAGCTTTGAAATGGAGTTGCTTCAATAAATAGAAAAAAATAAGTTACAGGATTACAGATCAAAGTTGGTATGAGTCAGTACTAAAACTCACCCTACTTTAGGTTTCTAATTTGCCATGAATATTATAAAAATAGATAATCATGACATCATGTTATCCTCTGTATACAAAGAAGATGCCACAGCCTTCTATCAGGTGGGTTGTAGGCTGTGGGTTGCAGTTCTTTTCCCTGTAGTCGTGACAGATTGGGGCTAATCAATCCAAGCTCACTCCACTAGTTCCTCTCAAGAGTAACAGCAAAGTTTTATTTTTTTAATTTCCCCCTTCCTGCCCTCAGTTGATTAGGGTTAGGATATAGTCAATGGCTATGAGATAAACTGAAGTCTTTTGATCAATTCTAAAACCTAAGGTTCTGGAATAATTAGCCTATGGAATTAAAGTGAATATAACAAATTCATATGATTTCAATATGTATTCCATTTTGATAGGTTCATATTTTTTGAATTATGTGATTATAGTGTATTCCTGCCCTAGTGGTTGAAAAGTATAAGTTGTTTACATGAATTGATGCTAAGCGAAATGAGCAGAACCAGGAGATCATTATACACGGCAACAAGACTATACAATGATCAGTCCTGATGGACGAGGCTCTCTTCAACAATGAGATAATTCAAACTAGTTCCAATTGTTCAGTGATGAAGAGAGTCATTACACCCAGAGAGAGGAATGTGGAAACTGAGTGTGGACCACAACATAACATTTCCACTCTTTCTATTATTGTTTGCTTGCATTTTTGTTTACTTTCTCAGGTTTTTTTTCTTTCTAGATCCTATTTTTCTTGTGCAGCAAGATAACTATAAATATATGTATATATATACATATATATATAGGATTTAACATATATTTTAATATAATTAACATGTATTGGACTACCTTACATCTGAAGGTGGAGTGGGGAGAAGGAGAAAATTTGAAACAGAAGGTTTTGCAAGGGTCATGTTGAAAAATTACCCATTCATACATTTTGTAAATAAAAAGCTATAATAAAATAAATTTTAAAAAAAGAAAAATATAAGTCATATGTTAATAAACTGATTTCTAACTGCTAGGTCTACATTAAAGTACAGAGTCAATACATACACCAATGAAGTCCGGAAAACCACTCTTTATATAATTCAAAATTAACAGTTTTGAAGTCTATTTTTCATAAAATGACAGTTTTTTATTCTAACACTTCTTGTGCTATTTATGGTTAATATCTTACTTCTTTAAAAATATAAATGGCATAAATATTGCTCACCTTTAACTGAAAAATTGGCAGTTAATATTGATTGTCTATTTAATTAATCTTCCCTAGCCAACATTAGGAGATTTTAAAATGATTGCTCATGAAACCATTTTTCCCAGTTACCCAATTCATCTCCATCTGATGACCTACTTTTTTTTTTTTTAATCTTTTATAAGCTGGCTACAGTAGAATTGGGTCATGATGTGAGTGAGGTTTTAATAATGTGTGTTTTAATAGACTATGTTATTTAACCTCTCATTCTTCTGGTCTCTAGACAAGATGAAGCTTATTACATGAAATAGAAATGAACAATGTATAAGAAACTGGTCAATTTAAATGATTGAACCCTCCACCCATCAGGTGCTCTGTGGCATTCATTACACAGGGATGGTCTGAGGGAGTTTTTTTTTTTTTCAATTTATATCAAAAGCTATCATCGTGGGCACCTGTGGAAAAACAAAAACAAACAAACAAACAAACAAACAAACAAAGCAAAAAAAAAAATCCTCTAGGAGTAGTAATTGTCAGAAATCCCAGAAGTAATTAAATGGAGTTATAGATCTCCAGATCAAATTCAAACTAAGCATTGCTAAGTCAGTAATCTTACCTTGACTGATAACTACTAATATCAGTAAGGGTTAACAGTATATACAATTTTCATAGTGGACCTAAATGCAAACTTTGCACTAAATATAATGTAAGTAGAAATCAATACAGATGAAGGTTGCTACTTGGATTATTATGAAGTTTTAATATCTCAGAAGGGAAGTTTCCTAATTCTGAAAAAAAAATAAAGGGAACAACTTCCACTTTGCTACAGGCTACTTATTATGAATATAGAAAATTTTCAGATATATATTCTATCAGATATCCTTTTAAAACATCCTTTGCAATTTTTTGTATCAATGGCCTGAGAAAATAAAAATCTCTATTTCTGAATATGGCTAAAGAAACAGCTTCGCCCTAACTATCCTGAGATAAAATGGAAATGAGAATGATTAACTCTTCTGACTCAATTAAAACATATGGAGCTCTTTCTTAGAACCAAGCTATCAGTCATGCATGTTAGACTGATCTCTCCTTGTGCATGCTTATGTAGCTGAACAATAAGCAAAAGACTATTTATTATTTTACAGACATTAGGAAAATTCATGAAGAGTATATATGATATAAAAAATTTATTTGCTCTAATCTTCCATATTCTCCTAAGTTTCCATGAAGCTGTTCTAGTGTGGTTCTTCTTTCTATCTTTTCAGTCCTTCTTTGTCCTCCTTTGTTGGATATTCCTTTGGGACATACCTACCCCCTGTTGGCTAAGAGTGGGTGTCCCACAGGGATCTATCCTGGGCCATCTTCTCTTTTTCTACTATACTATTCTCATCAATTTCCATGGATTAAATTATCATCTCTGCTGGTGATTCTCAAATCTACTTTTTTTAGCTTTAACTTCTCTGCTGACATGTCCAACTGTAGATAGCTCTAACTGGATGTCCAATTGATTTGTCTTATACTCAGTATGTTTAAAAATGAACTCGTTATTTCTCTCCCCATACCTCAAATCTCCCCTCTTCCTAAACTTCCCTATTACCGTCATATAGACTAGCATCCTCCTAGTCACCCAGTCTGGTGACCTGAGTGTCATACTTAATGCCTTGCTCTTTCTTACTACCCCACCACACACATCTTATCCAATCTCTTGAAAAGTCCTGTCAATTCTAACTTTGCAAAAGCTTTATATAATCCCCCTTATCTCATCTAACTCTACTTTTACATTTGTGCAGGCCTTCCTCATCACTTTCCACCTGCACTATTGTAATAGCTTGCAGCTTGGTGCCCTGTATCAAGCTTCTCCTGACTTTAGTCCATTCTTATCTATCAAATTGTTCTTCCAAAAATACACATTTTACCATATTATCTCTCTTCCCTGATTCAATCAATTCTTGTGAATCCTTCTTGTCTCTAGTTTCCAATATAAAACACTCTGATATTCAAACAAATACCTTCATAACCAGCCCTCCTTATACCTTTTCAGTCTTCTTAGATTTTACCCATTTCCATAATTCTGTGAATCAGTGATTCTGGACTCCTTGCTTTTGCTGGCCTAAAAGAGGCATTTTCACTTGGTAGCTACCAAGCCTGGAATTCTCTCCCTCCCCAATTCTACTTCCTGGCTTCCTTCAAATCACAACTAAAATCCAACTGGCAATTTTGCCTTGCTTCAATAAAATTCAAACACAAATAAAGGGATCACTCTTGTGAAGTCATTGGTATTTTTTGAGAACAAAGAATGAACAAAAACATTTTTTGGTTGCTTATATTTTGAAAGACATTTTGGGAATTGGGACCTAATTCTGTTTATTTACTTAGTTAAAAAGTAATTTCTATCTATTTTTGTTATTATTATTTCTCTTTTTCAAGAAGTTAGGGCAATTTACTTTTTGTCTTGCACAGTCTTAATTTATAATTTTTTAAATGATAACTCTAAAAAAACCAGGCTTTTAAAAAAATTCACATTTTGTTTGAAATGAAGCTACTCAACTATTTTTTAAAATTTAAATAACTCTGATTTTTGTTAAATAACCAATAATAGAACCCAATCCAAGCCTCCACAGCTCATTGTTTATGTTATGATGGCTTAGAATGAGTATAAATAGCATTTGTTTTCTGTTCTAGAAAGAAACTCCTAGGGTCTTTTACTCCCAAATTTACAGTTTTGTGATGGTATGCTGGGCTATCTTTTGTCTTAATTCCTTTCTAGCCCTTAGTCATGAATGGATATTGCTTCCGACAAACTATGACCTAGGAAAGAGCTAATTTAGAAGGCCAAGGTCATCTACTGCCAGATTTTGCCACTGGACTTTCCCTATGGAGGAAAGAGTGACTTTGAGCAATTCTATCTCACTTAAATCCAATTCAAATGCTAGTCAAAACATCACCTTAGTGATGAGAATAAGCAATCAACAGCAAAAACAACAAAATCTAACCTTTTACAAGAAACCTTTAATGCTAAGGCCTTCCAACTGTTGATTATCTTTGATTTATCCTACATACACTATACATCTTGTTGGTATATAGTTTATCACATATTGTCTCTCCCATTAGAAAGTAAACTTGAAAATAGGGATGTTATGTTGCTTTTTTATCACTGTATTTAGTTCAGTGTCTATTACATAGCAGGGACTTAGTAAATGTTTGTTGATTGGCTTGTTCATGATAATAATAAAGCTTATTTAATGTGAATACTATTTTATTTTAGAGATTTTCATTTGATACCCATATGACCATATTTTATTAATAAGATATTTCAAAGACCACATGACCTTGTTATGTTCCTATTTAATTTTGTATAATCCAAGGTTTTGTAAGATTTGTGTGTATGTGTGTATGTGTGTGTGTGTGTGTGTGTGTGTGTGTGTGTGTGTGTGTGTGAGATGAGCATCTTTGCCAGTCTGGTGAAGTCTATGAACCACTTTTGAGAAATATATTGTTAAATGCACAAAAGTAAAATACATAATATTACAAGGGAAAAATTATATCAAATTCAGTAATCAAAACATTAAAAGAATCAAGTCCATGGAATATTTTTTATACTTAAAAAATATCAAGGATTGTCTAGCAACATTAAAATGCAGTTTTTTTGGGGGGGTTGTCATAAACTCTTTTGCTATGCTATTGCATAATTAAAAGATCATCTTGTATTTAAGAAGAAGCCATTGTTAGATTGACTATATCATTTTGCTGATTTATACTTCTCATTTAATAAATCCTAAACAGCATTTAGAGCCTTCAAAATATGGCCCTTACCTACTTTTTACACATTTCTCATTATTCTCCTTAGTTCACTCTTCCTATCAAAGCAACTTGTCTAGGTGATCTCTTAGATGAAAGTCAACTTGTCTGACTTGGCCATAGAATTCTTATCTTAAAAGTATAGCTTTAGTGCTGTACTTTTCTTTCTTGACCTTTCTCTTTACCCTCATTAACTAGCATTTAATTTTGTATATACTTGCTTTGTATTTACTTATTGATAGGCATATTGTCTTCCTGTAGCCAAAAAGAATATAAGCTCACTGAAGGCAGAAACTATTTTTAAAAAAATCTCCATATTCCCTCTACTTGTCACAGTGCCTTGAACATACTAGTAATTTAATAAATGGTAATGATGACAGCAGAAAGCAAACTAATCCAGTATTTCCCCAAAAGTTGTGCAGAGTATTCTTGGCCCAAACCAACTTTTATGCAAACTGAAATTCATTGAACATCTGCTATCCTAGCTCAACATAGATTTCTTTCAGTTTGCTTTCATACTTAGCCTCATGCATAAAAATAAGGTCCCTTACCTGAAAGACAAAATGAAATGGAATGCAAAGTCCAGGTGCCTATTTGAAAACAAAGATTCTCTATAATGTACATATGCAATAGACATACATTTATTATATATAGATACAGATACACATTTTATATATATATATATATGTATGTATATATATATATACACATACGTATATATTGAATGAAAAAAACTGTTATTAAAGTGAACCATGAAATTATATAGTATGATATTCTATTTCAAATCACTAAATTTCTGGGTAGAAGATCTTTCTGATCAGATTTTCAAACAACTCTAAATGAATAAGGCTCCCTTGAAAACACACAGAAAACTATACTGGCTTTCAATAAGAAAATTTCAAATGCTGAATTTAGATGCAGCTGATATTTACAATGATTTCCAAATGATGTTAACCCAGCCATTAGCAAAGTTTACAATTGATTTTAATGAGAACCTTCACCATATGGAAAAATCTCCTCCTCCTCTTTCCTCCTTTTTTCCCCTTCTAAATATGATACATCACTCCATAACATCCTTAGATACCAGCTGCAAATAAAAACTTCACAATCTACCAGCATCTGCTAATGGAGAAGAATTGTCTTATGTACTGGTCCTACATATGCAACAAAGTTAACATTGGAGATAGAAGCGATGTAACCTCTTGACAAAGTGGAATCTGGCAATATCTTCCCTTTTTTTCTTTTAATGTGATAGGAAATGAATGAACAGGAAATTTATTTTTTATGTAGCTTTGAAAGAGTTCTCAAATGTTATGACTTTTGCTAGGGATAAGCCAGTAATTATTTTAATAATAGTTCATATTTCTTTAAATAGCACTATATAGCTTACAGTGTTTTAATCATAACCTTGCCAGCCAGGTAGAACAATTATTCTTAGCCCCCAGTATATAAATTAGGAAACAGAGCTTTAGAGAAGTAAAATGATCTAGGAAGATGAGATAAAAATGTTCTACAGAGCTTTGGGCTTAGGGTTTTGATTGTTTTAAAATACAAATGCCTTGGGAAAAGGTCAATGTTAATCTCTGATTAATAAGTTATATTTCTTAGTAAGACAGATAGATGCATTTGGTGAGTACCAAGTATGTGTAAGGCAATGGAATAGTGAGCTAGTACTAGTATGGATGCCAGGGCAGATTGGCATCAAAAGCTTGGGAAGTGCATGAGGACATTAGACTCTTCAAGATTGGAAGTAAGTAGAATGGTGAGTAGTGAGGGTCAGGGAAAAAAAAACTTTACTTACTTCACAATTCTTCCTGTGTTTAATCTTTTACCAAGTACCAATTAGGAAATAAATGTTTATTAAACACTTATTATATGCCAAGCACTGTGCTAAGCATTGAAAATGCAAAAGAAATGCAAAAACCACAGTCTCTGTCATCTTGGAACTCATTCTATTAAAAAAGCAATATGGCTAACAATTATAAACATATAATATATATACAGAATGAATGGGAGGTAATTCCAGAAGGAAGACACAAAGAGTGGAAAAAGTCTTGAAAATATGATTAGAGTTGAGTCTTGAAAGAATCCAGGAGAAAAAAAAAAGTGAAGAGAGAGATTGGATATGTAATAAAAAAAAATTTGGAAATGGAGCGACATATCTATCAAATATCAAGAAAGCTAACCCCCCACCAGACAGGGAAGGGAGAGGGAAAAGCAAAGGTGTATAGGAAAATATGGATGATATGAAGATAAAACATACAAAAATTAAAAAAATAAAATAAGATGAGAAAGAGAAGAGAGTATGAGATGATTGCCTAGCTTTAAATAATAACATCATGAAAACTTCCCACAGATCAAAGTCCAGTCCTCTTGTCCTGATCTTGTGGGGGATCAGTGGGAGCAGAGATAAACTAATCAACATACTCTGGGTGATAATTAAGGTGTATTGGACCAATAATGAGAAAAAACTCATCTTTAAATAAAACATGTATATACCTTTGAATAGACACATGAAAGATGTAAAAACTTTCAAAGCTGAAAATGGGTAGATCACCAAAAGAAGGCATCAAATCAAATTAACTCCTCCCAATAGTTTTAAAAATGCTGATTTCTCAGTTAATTGTGTTGCTTTGCAAAGACAATTGAATGAAAAAAAATGTTTATTTTCAGTGATGGTGGGTTCCCCCCCTTCCCTCCAAAATGTTACATATGGTATTCTATAAAAAGGACAGCAAATGTACTCATTTTAAACAGCACAGCCTGAGGCTACTGCTTCTAATTTTTTTTTTAAAGGAAACAGTACAGATCTATGATTATAAATTATTAGAGTGAATACTGTACCACGTTAAAAAAAAAACAAACTACTCACCATGAAACTTGAACTCATCTTCTGTTTCTTCCAGGGCCTATCATAAGGATAGGCAGAAAAAAGTGTTTAGTAAACATTTTAATTAAATTAAACTTATCTCCTGATATAAATCATTAACCATGTGATTTTCAGATCTAAGACTTCTCAACCAGCCTTCTTACTACCAGACCTGCCCAATCTTTCCCTTCTGAAACCAAAGTGTTGTCTCTCCGTTGCTCCCCAGATTCACTGGAACACTTTGAAAGCTTGATTTGGACACAGGAAATGAATCCACCACCTATATTTTTCTCAGACATATCTTTTCTAATGCTGTAGAATTTGTCCATTCAAATATTTTTATTAAGTAGCCAAATTATGCAAGGCACTTTATTGGGTACAGGAAAGGATATCAGAGTAGGAGGTGATTCTGTCCTTTAGGGATGTCCTGGGCAGAGGACTTAATTACACTATCTTACAACAATAGCAGATTGTTATGCTAAATAACATATATTAACAATAGCAGATTTTATACAGATTAGTTCAGAATGTCTTAATATAGTTTTAAGAAGGACTGGAATTTAAGGATATATAAAAAGACCAAGCTGCATTAATTGATGCAATAAAAATTTAAAATCCCAAGATAAAGAGATATTAAAATGATTTTTAAAATCTCAAAAGCAAACGAACTCTCTCTCTATATATATATTTGTACTTAAGATACATTTGTACAGATAGGAGAAAAAATGGTTTATAACGTCCAATATATTTCCTTGTAATCACTTATTTAAGAACTGCATTTTGCACAGTTTTCTTTTTTTTTTTTTTTTTTTTTTTTTTTTTTTGCTTTGTTCTGAATAGTCTGCAAAGATTTTTTGACAAACAAAAATTTGTTACATCTCAAGAAAAAATGCTTCAATTGACATGCTTGGTCCAGCACACAATGTTGCCTCTCTAAGACAAATCATTTACATAACTTTAATATGATGCAAACTGACCTTAGGAACAAAGGCTATATATCTGTTTGTCTATGATAACCCTATGAAGACTCAATAAGCAGCAAAATTTATTAAGGTGGCTGTACAATTCTAGACAACACGTCTGTGGAAATTTCTAAAATAGTCAAAATAATTTCTTTTATGGAGGAGGGAGGAAACTTTTATGGAAATTGGTTTTAGTTTTGTTTTGTTTTCAATTAAAAATGGCAAAGGCAACAATTCCTCCATTTCTACTAAGATTTAAACTGAAATGACTGTCTTGTAATACAAAGAACTTATCTACTGAATCAATCCAACAAAGGCTACCAAAAACCTCTTAGATATTCTCATCCTTTGGTCACTTTAAATAGATTTTAACAAAACAATCTTAAAATAGGAGATTTAGAATTGGAAGGAACCTCTAAGGTACAAACTTTCTTTGAAAGATAAGGCAAGTCAGGATCAGAAAAGTTGTTATAAGTTCATGATCATGTAGAATAAATAGCAAGCTAGAGAACCAGAATTCTAACTAGGGCTTCTTTAACTTTAAATTCAATACTCTGTCCCTTGTCCTAGACTAGGTTTCAATACAAAAATACTGGAGACACAGGTACTCAAAGATCCTTCTCAACCTGAGATTAAAACAAAGCATCCATAAACTTGGTTGGGAAAAATAAATCACACCTTATTTCAATATAATGCATGTGTGAGCTGCATATTAAAGGTCATATTATTAAAAAAATAGAAGAGGACCAGGTCTTATACCATTCACAGTTATGGCTAAAGGATGAATTTTTAACTAAATGAAGAACTGAGAAAGCTTCAAGGATACAATAGACAAGTTTGGTTACATGAAAATGAAAAAAAATTTTTTGAGGAAAAAAAGAAACAACTGGGTTAAGAAGGAAAGCAATTGACAGGATTAATTGTTTTTTGTATTATCTCTGAGAAGAGTTTGATAATCAAAATATGTAGGTGACAATAAAAAAATGACTTAAGTCATTTTCCAATGCATAAAATGACAAAGGATATGAAGAAATATAATTAAAAATAATTTTGCCCAAATATGCCAATAAATCTAACAACTTACATAAAATGAATGATTTACAAAATGTAAAATATTCATATTACATAGAAGTAGAGAATTTAAATAACTCAATTTCAGAAGATGAGATTGAATAATACATAAATGAACTTCAAAAGAAGAAAAATCACAGCAAGGACCAGATAGATGTATTTACATATCAAACATTCACTGAAAATTTACTTTTAATATTATATAAATTATTTTCAAAGGCAATAAAAGAAGGAATACTGCCAAATTCTTTCTATTTCAGAAATATACACCTGATATATAAACCAGGAAGAGGCAAAATTGAAAAAGAAAACCATGGACTAAATATTTCTAATGAATGCTGCTGCAAAAATGCTAAATAAAAAAACCAAAAAAGCTAAAACAACATGTTACAAAGATATCATTATAATCAAGTTGTATTTATACCAGGGGAAAAGAAGATGGGTTTGATATTAAGAAAACTATAACGTAATTAACCATATTAATAACAAAAGCAATAAGAATCATATGTTTAAATCAATGGATGCAGAAAATCCTTATGATAAAATACAATCCCCATGTCTTAAGACAAACAAATTAAAAAAAACAGGTATTAATGAATGTTTCTTTAAATAATTTATAGATCTAAAAATTAAGAGTAATATGTAATAAGAATAAATTAAAATCTTTGCTAATAAAATAACGGATAAAATATGGATGTCTATTGAAACCACTTCTATTTCACATAACAGTAAAAATGATGACTATCACACTAAGATAAGGAAAATAAATTGAGGAAACAAGCATAAGTAGACAAGAATCAAAATGTTTATTTTTTTTACAGATGATAAAATGTTGCGCCTAAAATATACTAGAGAATCAACAAAAGTTAATTGAAATAATTATAAATTATATATATGATAAAATTATAAGAAAAATTTTAAGATGTAAAATAAACAGACAAATTATTAGCATTTCCCTATAATACTAATATACAGATTTTTAAAGAACAACAAACTAATGATAATCATCTGCAAGAATATTCCAAGTAACTAATAAGAAAAAAAATGCAAGTCAGAAACTCTGAAATTTTATTTTATACCTCCACATCACCAAAGATAAAGAAAAAAAAAAAGAGGGGAATAGTCAATGTTGAACAGATTGAGATCAATAAGTACACTGATGCATTGTTGGTGATGCTGTGAATTGTTCTAACAATTCTGTAAAATAATTTGGAATTATGCAAAGAAAGTTATAAAATGTACATGTTCTACAATCCAAACATTCCACTGCAAGGCACACATCTGAAGCAGGTCAATGACAAAGACCCTTGTGTAAACTAAAATATTTGCAGTAGCACATTTAGTAGTAGCAAAGAAGGGGAAATGTAATCAATATCCATAAATCTAGGAACAGATAAACAAATTATACAATATTAATGTAATGGAAGAATAAATGAATATGAAAAATACTAAAAAACATGAAAATAAATGAATAGATACAAAGTGAAATAAGTACAATCAGGAAAATAATAAAGTGGTAATAATGTAAACAGGTGAGAACAACTAAATAAAAAATAACATAATAATAATTAATAAAAATGAATATTGCAGTATAAGAAATGATGAAGGGATAGTTAAAACATTTTGGAAGACTTTTAGGTATTAATGAAGGGTGAAGTATGTGTAGAACCAGGAGAACAATTTATGCAATAATAATATTTGAAAATGTAATATATATAGCAAAGAAACAAATAAAAGAACAAAAAAAAATCAAAGACACCCAAATTCAAAACTCCAAGTGGAGTTGAATCCTCTTGGCAGGCTGTCTTCCATGTCTAATAATCATTGTAAGTTGTATGTTATGAGGTACAGTGTAGCATAAAGCCTAGAGAACTAGTCTTCACTAGTTCAAGTCTGGTTTCTGACACACAAAAGTTTGTTTGAAAATGTATAAAGAATTTATCACAATGTTGTAGCCACCTCTTTAAGACTAAAGGTCGCAAAGGAGTTGTATGGAAGCAGTTCCCTCCACCTTTTTGGAAAGAAAAAAGCGTGTACCCAATAAATCAAAATTTTTTTACTTGATCTTAGGCTCTGTACTTTGAAAAAGCATGTTATATATATATATATATATATATATATATATATACACACACACACACACACACACATACATATATATGTATTATTGTAAATTATAAATAATTTCCTTGCCAATGTAGATCAAGCAGTGCCAGCATACAGTGTTTTCATTATTTAATGTTTCTTCCCATAAATACTGAAAAATTTGTTCAAGAACATCCGAATTAAGAGGATAAGCTGTCAATAGCCTTCACTTTGGTCCTAAGCACTCACTTAAAAGGACTCTTTTCATTTAGATGCTAGCTTCAAAGAAGAACTAAAAATAAAACAAATCTACTTACAAAATAGACATCCAGTGTACTAATTTAACATGGCATTATCTGGAAGATGGTTATTATAATCAAGCTGGATCTGCATTGCTCTACAATCTCCTAATGAGATGCGGAACCAAAAGCTATTCTGGATATTACAAAACTTACCTTTACAGATATGTTCCCCAAGGTCCTTCTATCTTAACCTAGAGAATGTCTACCTAGAAACACTGTGAAAGCTTTTACTGAAAATAACAGGTCTGACCTATGTTCACCAAAGAAATTAAGATATATTTTGAGGGAAAATTATACAAAATTATTTATAACAACATTTTTAGTGATGAAACTAACAAGATATTTTCCTATTGGGGAATTACTAAATGCATCATATTACATAAACATATGGAATATATTGTGTCATAAGAAATGAAAAAAAGGGGGGTTATTAGAAATTTGGAAAAAGAAATACATTGACACACAGCAAAGTATAAAGAATCAGGAGAACAATTTATGTAATAAAAAGAATGTATATGCAAATAACTTAGACTTTAGAATGCTGACAACACAATTTTAAAAGATAGATGATCAAGTATATTACTTACCTCATGACAGGGAAATGATAGATATATAAGATAGAGAATAAATCATACTTTTGCACATGGCCTACATGGGAAATTATTTTATTTGACTATGCATATTTATAGTAAGTGCTTTAGCTTTTCTTTTTTAATTAAGGAAGGGGGAAATAAATGATGATTACAACTGTTATTTTTTTTTTTTTAATAGACTTATGAGTCTAGAGCTTCTTTCACCTTAGTTCTGATGCTACCATTTTATGCTGGAAACAGTTATATGGGCAAAGTCCAAGTTATGATGATTATTGAACTGCTGTTTAATTTAGACTCATTGTGACTCCTTCTGGGGTTTTCTTGGCAAAGATACTTGAGGGGTTTGCCATCTCCTTTTCCAGCTCATTTTATAGATGGGAAAACTGAGGCAAATAGTAAGTGACTTCTCCACAATCACACATGTGGTTTATATCTAGGACTGGATTTGAATTCAGGAAAAAGTTAGACAAGATTGAAATGATTGAATAACAAACAACAACATTCATAAAGTTGTCAAAGTGATTTTCCTAAAATGTAGATCTGACTATGTCATTCCCTCTCTTCCCATTAGCATCAAGTATAAATACCTCTGTTTGTAATTCAATGCTTTGCATAAGCTGTTTCCAACTTAACTTTTAAGTCTCATTATACACTCTTCATCTTTGTGTACCACACAGTGCAGTCATACTGATATTCTTCTCATCTATCACACTCCAGTTTCCATCTTTACAATAACTGTCCCCAAGCTTGGAATTTACTCCTTGCACATGTTTAGCTTTTTGAATATTTACTTTCCTTTAGGACTTAGATCAGAAATCACCTTCTCCATGAAGATTTTTCTCATATCTCTAACTACTGAGTTCCTCTTCACAAAAAACAAAGAAAACAAGCTATTTTGAATCTATTTTGTACATTGCCATATAGTTGTCTCTTCTGAGAGAGTGTGAGTTATTTGAGGAAAGGGAGTTTGGCTTTTGTATCCTAGTATCTAGCATAGGGCTTGACACTTAATTGGTGTTAGTCAATTAATAAACATTTATAAATTGCTTACCATATATCAGGCATGGAGCTAAATGCTGGAGATACAAAAAAAAAAAAAGGTAAAAAGCTATTCTAATAGCTTTTCCAATTATTCCAATAATCTAATAGAAGAGACAACATGTGAATAACTATGCAGAAATAAGTTATATACAGGATAAATCAGAAGTAATGAAAAGAGGGAGGGATTTAGAATTATGAGGTATGTGGAAAAACTTCCTGTGTAGAAAGGTGGATTTTAGCTGAGATTTGAGTGAATACAGGGAAGTCAGAAAGCAGAAGAAAGTGAGAACTTTCCAATTGGATGGGAGAGAGTAGTTAGTGAAAACTTCTGGAGTTGGGAAATGAAGTCTCTTATTCAAGGAACAGTAAAAACTTGTAGAGGGCAGGAACTCTGGAAAAGTATACTTGAAAAAAGTATACTTACAATAAGGTGTTAACTCAGTGGAATTGATGAGATGATGGTTCTCTAGTTCATATATACTTAGTACTGAGTATGGTGATACAATGGTTCTCTAGTTCACACATACATAATGTGCTGTAATGATGCAATCATACCAAGGTATTTAAGGGCTGAGAGGACTAGAAATGAGACATTCTATCTTTGACCATCTTACTGGTGGCTCTCCTCCCTCTCCTCCACTAAGATCAAGAGTGAGTCAGTCAGAGTGAACAGACTGTGAAGCATACAGACTGTGGAGGAAAGATTGAGTGAAGGAGAATGTGAGAGTGAGTGTGCTCTAGATTGATTTCAAACTGGAGACTCAAGAATAAAGATGTTAGAATATATTCCTGACTATCCTCCTGTTGCCTTTCTTGCTGAGACCAAGGCCCATCCAAAGACCTCCAGAAAACTAGCCCGAACATTACAATACTTATTATTTGATTGCAGATTGGGAATATTTATTACATAGATTATATCCCTTTCCCTTTCTCTACCAACAAATAAATGGGAGCTTCACATATAAGATTCATGAAAGACATGTCAAATAAATTAATCCAAAGATGTTGTTAAATTTAACCTAAAAAGTATCTTCCAGGAAAAAAAGGACACTTTTGTTTTTAAAACATTTAGTAAACTTTTAAAAACTGTTACTACATATAGACATGATACTGATATTCAGTATCAATTTAACTGCAGTGTTGCCAACAGTAGAAACTTCTTTTTTTTGCTGAAGTAAAAAAAGGAAATAAAACTCTTTAAAAATTTATGTTGCATTCACAATGTTCTACCTTTAAGCCTGAGATATTACTGTAATTATGTTTTAATAAGGACATAGAATCATCTAGAATTTTCTCTGTGCAATATATCAAAGAAAAATATGAATTTTTTAAATTTCTACTTTAAAGTTTTTTTTCTTTTTTACTTAAGGTTGGAGATGGATGGATGGCCCCTCATAATGTAAATCTACTGAGATATTACTCCTTCTTTCTCTCCACTGTTTCCCTCTCTCCACAACCCAACAGAGATATTGAATAGCAGCAATAAATATAATTTCTTTGCTTTTGACTATCGTTTTTGCATTGATTAGTTATTGCATACAGATCCCATTGTGTCTTATAGAAAATGTAACTTTATCACAAGGTCTTAATTATACTTTGTCTTATTTCACACTTAAAAGTTGAGGCCATATATCCCAAAAAGATCATAGAAAAAGGAAAAGGACTCACATGTGCAAAAATCTTTATAGCAACCCTTTTTGTAAGGGCAAGGGATTGGAAAGTGAGTGGATGCCTAAGAGTTGGAGAATGGCTGAAAAAGTTATCATTTATGTATGTTATGGAATACTACTGTTTTCTAAGAAATGATCAGCGGAATGGTTTTAGAAAGCCCAGGAGAGATTTGCATGAACTGACATGAAGTGAAGGAATTAGAATCAAGAGAACATTGAAATTGTTCTGAGTCATTTCTTGTTGAAAAAAAAAAAACATGTCCATCAATGGTCAATTCTGATGGATGTAGTTCTTTTCAACAATGAAGTAATTCAGGCAGTTCCAATAAACTTATGATGGAGAGAGCCATTTGCATCCAGAGAGAGGACTATAGGGATTGAATGCAGATCAAAGCATAGTATTTTCACTTTTTTTGTTGTTGTTTGCTTGCTTTTCGTTTTCTTTCTCATTTTTCCCTTTTTGGTCTGATTTTTCTTTTGCAGCATGATAATTACGGAAATATGTATAGAAGAATTGTACATGTTTAACATATATTGGATTACTTGCTCTCTAAGGGAGGAGATGGTGAAAAGGAAAGAGAAAAAAAATTATAAGCACAAAATTTTGCAAGGGTGAATTTTGAAAACTATATTTGCATATATATTTTGAAACTAAAAAGCTATTTTTAAAAAGAAGTTGAAGCCAGTTTCAGATATTATTTGATCCAAAAAACATATAAATGAACTTTTATTCCCCTCTGGTTTTTTATATGATTTTGTACTCAGATGACTCCATTAGACAAATCAAAGTAGGAAAAATAACAATACCCTATGTAGTACCAGAATGTCATGTGACAATATGTTTATTCATGGTAGTAAAAAATTACATATGAAGACCAAACTTGTCTTTACTACTGAGGAAATTCTGCATTATTCCCAGACGCAATTTATAGACCTGTAATATACTTGTTGCTTTTCATGCTTGAAGAGAATCAAAATGACATTACTATGTTGGGGTCAAGGTACAGTTTGTCCAACTGTGGCTAATCAGACCATGCTTAGAGGGTTCTATCATAGGTCAGCATAAATAGTCCATGTAAACTAAATGTTCAGTGGAGTGGGGTGGAGATATCTCTGTTTTTGCATCCCATGGTCCCTTTGAGCTACTGCAATTCTATTTTGCTCTTAGAGCACAGCACCTTTGATGAAGGTGCATCATGCTGGGCATTCCTATACTAGTGTCTCCCATGTCTCACAATATTTTCCAAATTTTTCAGATAACATACACACTTAGAAAGTGTTGAATGCATCTGACCTTTTCTGACTCCAGAGTTGTGAGTTTGTTGTGTGAAATCAATTCAGATATCTGAGTTACCTGACTTCGATCCCAATTAACCCCATAATTGGAGCATGTTCAAACCAGTTTTCCCAATGCTGTACCTGGAGCTGGAGGCTGCGGTTCTGATCATATCTCTCTCCTTGCCCAGTCTTCTCTATGGACTTTTGTTATTATTCAAAATAACTTAGCACTGCAGCTTCTGGAGGCTGTGCCTACCATAAGACTCCCAGTTGAAATGTATTTAACTCTGCTCCCTTTCTTCCTCTCTTGGATACAGCAGTACTTTGCTGCTATGGAGGGGCCCAGAATTGCAATCCCTTGGCTTTCATTAAAGATCTTAGTTTTTACTACTTTAGTAATATATTTTCTTTTAGGGTGACAAAAAGTATTGATGGTATTCATTTGGACCAGGTATCACCATTGCTACATAAAATCCTATCATCTAAATATAAGAAGAAATTGAAACTTTGCCCAAATTTCAAACACTGGCCTTTATTTCACTTGGACTACAATAACTATGCTATCCTTGTACCCACGCAAGTTATTCATAGATCGCAAACAATGTTACAAAAAAAGCCAGAGAGAGTTTAGGATTAATTTTGAATAATCCTTTAGAATTTAGAGATAGAAAAGGTCAGTGTCTAAGGCTTTTCTGCTTTTTTCTTCCTTCCTTACACTGAATCCTCCTCTACATATATCAGCTTGCTGTGAACTTTGAAGAGCCACACATTTTGCTTGGCCATAGACAGACACATGGACACTCATTCTAAGACATGAATGAAAAGAGAGAGAAATCTTAAAATAATTTTGACAATGACTATTGCCCCAAGCCATATCTCTTAAGCAAACTTCTGAAAACTAAAACAAGGAATTCTGAGCAAGGTAATGAAAAAGAAACACCTTCTTTTACATTAGAAACACTCTGAACTGCTGTCTTTGTTGTTTCATCTTTTCTCCCCATTAAATCAGACACTTGTTCGAAATCAAGCCCTCAGGGAGTAACAGAGGGAAGTGATGAGAATGCAACATGTTAATATAAAAGTGGAGCATGTGTTTTATGACTTATTCTGTTCAGAGATCAAGGGAAATGTCACCAGTTATAGCCATTAGTGAAGAATCGATGTAATTATGGGAGTAGTATCAATTCAGATTATTATTTTGATACATGTGCTACAGTTCTAACCACCACTAAAAGGACATCTGAATCGAATTATTAAAGGTATATGACTATATCTTTAAAGTAGAAAAAACCACATATTCCACCACATAACAGTTATAGGTACATCTTTATATTTTTCTAAGAAATCATTACTAAAAATCTTAGCTAGTTGTGTCTTTGGAGAGAAATGAAAGATTTTAGGTATTATAAGTTACCAAAAATCTGAATATATTCCATGAGAACATTTAAAATTCAATTTCAGATTAATATCAGCATTAGACCAACTCAATACATGTAAGTTCAAGAGGAAATTCTGAGAATTAAACCACTCTGTTTAATAATTTCATTCAAATCCTGAATTTAGCCTCAAGGCAACACAATACATTTTTTATAGGCATTCTGCAAGATGACACATATGGTAGTGAATTTTACATTGCTGGGACTTTACTAGGTTTTTTTTTTTTAAAGCTATTTCTAAATACTTTGGTCTTCATTTAGAAAACAATAGGTACCATTGGTTCATAATTCTGACATAGGAGTAAAGACTCTATTTGAGGATAATTTAGACACTGGTGACCATTGCCTTTCTGGAGAACCAATAAGGATCTGCCACAGAGTGTCACAGCATGGAACAAGTGGTTCTCCTGATGACCTAATTGACTCTAAGTTTAGAAATGGTTTTGGGCAGTTCAGCTTTTCTTCTTCCTCCATTATGTAGGGTTGGAGCATCAGTATATACTGATGTGGCCTTTTTGATGTAGTGTTGGAACAAACCACATACAAACAATAACATTTGTCTATTCTAAGCATCAGTGTTTTCTATTAACTTTTTTTTTTCCAGGGCGGAGGAAGAATTCTAGTATGCAAACAAATACACCAAAAAAATTATTCCACTTAAGTACTGACTTATCTGAAAAGCATATAACTAGAAAAAAATCAATCTTAACCAAAAGAAGAGAGGAGAAATGAATTATTCTCCTTTTACAGGATTGGTGGGATAGTATAAGTATAGAATGTTTTATGTGCTGTCAGTTTCAGATATAGTGTGTGTTGGTTTTGTGTCATTACTTGTCTTTGACACAAAGGAAAGTTCACTATGGGAGTGGGGGATGATAAATAAAAATAACTGGTAGGTAAAAACAAAATACATTTAAAAAACAAAATAATAATAATAAAAGTCAATGGTTCAACCAGTTTATTAACTGAAAGTATAAGGAATAGATTTATGCATATATAAAGAAAGGCACATAAATTGAATTGTATCAAAATATATTCCATTATAAACTGACTTAAATGATTATGAAAGTCAAATGTTCTCCTCTTATCCCTTCTTCAACACATAATGATATAGACAATTTAGCTTCCTCACTTTTAATACAGAAGGCCTAAAACTTGAACATTCCTCTTAAGTTCCTAAATAGTAAGAGAATGGGTTTCTACAATATTTCATTCAAGGCTCTAACATTCAAGAGAAACAGCTGATTTATTTTTTTTATGAACATTTAAATAAATGTTAAAACTGCTGGTTACTAATACATTTTTAAGCTTACAGCATTTTGTTCCTATCACTTTTGTTTCATTAACACAATAAAGGGAATTATTTAAGAGGCTAACTTAAATATACAAGAAATGAGTTTCAGATATATTACAATCTTTTTCTGGTTTATAATGCTGTGGGTTGTGGTTTTTTGTTTTTTGTTTTTGGATGGGGGAAGTGATAATATGGGGTTGGTGGGAGGAGAAGCATGGCACAAACTGTTTTCAAAGTTATGTCCAGGAAATACCCATTCAGAATTCAATGTAAATTCTTAAGCAACTGAGAAAGGATACCATGGAGGCTGTTAATATTTCTATATAATAGCAGAAACAAGGTATTTACCAAGTAATTTTTGGAGTCACTTTCCTGCTAGTGGAAAATGTTAAAGCCATCTGTTCCCTTATCATTCTTTAAATTTATATAATTTAAACTGCTTGAGACACACTAAACCTAAAGAACAATGACTTTGAGATCACTGCCTATTAATGCTAATTCAAAGGAAATCCAGAAAAAGTAAACAAAAAGGAGGAAATAATTAAAAATTGAATTTTCAGGACATGGGAAATAACACAAATAAATTTTGCCCCACCAATACAGATACTCTCCCCTGCCTCCACATATACTCATATACCCATATACAACTTCAGTTGCCAAGACATGAAAAAATATCTCAAGGTGAGGACATGCTTTTAAGTTTAAATTAGGGTGTTGTGTTATGTATGATTTTGACTAGGTAAATTATATTATGAAGTAAGAGTTGCATATTTTTTTTCATTTTCTTTAAGACAATCTATACACATTATTTTCTCCCTACTTCACCACTTTGATATTTCATTTTCTTCCATTTCATTTATATGATCAATTAATAAAAATCAAGAGATATCAAAAAAATTAGCCCCACCACTATTCAGTGACCCATGTTGTCTCATTCAGAGATAGAGCAGTCTTACTTTTCCACTGAATTATCCCATATCCATAGTCAGCAGAATCAGGAAGGTGAACACATGATTTTTTCCTGATACTTTTGGCCTTGCAACACATAAGGGCACATCTGAGGCAGCTTTAACAGATGAGACACTTACCTGGAAGAAAGGAAGAAAAAGTTTAGTTAATAGAGCTCAATGATCATTTCAATTCAATTTTTTTATAGTTCCTGGTAACAATAAAGTAATACTTGTGCTTTTTTAAAAATAGAAGACCATAATTCTATATATGCTTTTTCTCATTCAATTTCCATAAATAATTTCATATATTCATGAGTAATTTTCAGGATTATTCCCATTTTTGAAAGAGGAAGATTCCTTTTCAGAAAGATTAGTACATTTGGCTATGATCAGAGAATAAGTAGGAATAGACCTCAGAAATTCTAACTCTAATCCTCTCTCTGCCATGAGCTGATGGAAGGAACTATGTTTCCAGAGCTAGAAAAACTGGGTTTAAATCCACTCACTTATTAATTTTTTTTATAATTTTTTTATTTTATTATTATAGTAACTTTTTATTGACAGAATCCATGCCAGGGTAATTGTTTTTACAACATTATCCCTTGCACTCACTTCTGTTCCGATTTTTCCCTCCCACCCTCCACCTCCTCCCCTAGATGGCAAGCAGTCCTATATATGTTGAATATGTCCTAGTATATCCTAGATACAATGTATGTGTGCAGATCCAAGCAGTTTTCTTGTTGCACAGGGAGAATTGGATTCAGAAGGTAAAAATAACCTGGGAAGAAAAACAAAAATGCAAACAGTTTACATTCATTTCCCAGTGTTTTTTCTTTGGGTGTAGCTGCTTCTGTCCATCATTGATCAATTGAAACTGAATTAGGTCTCTTTGTCAAAGAAATCCACTTCCATCAGATTACATCTTCATACAGTATTGTTGTTGATGTATATAATGATCTCTTGGTTCTGCTCATTTCACTTAGCATCAGTTCATGTAATTCTCTCCAAGCCTCTCTGTATTCATCCTGCTGGTCATTTCTTACAGAACAATAATATTCCATAACATTCATATACCACAATTTACCAACCATTCTCCAATTGATGGCATCCACTCAGTTTCCAGCTTCTAGCCACTACAAACAGGGCTGCCGCAAACATTTTGCACATACTGGTCCCTTTCCCTTCTTTAGTATCTCCTTGGGGTATAAGCCCAGTAGAAACACTTCTGGATCAAAGGGTATGCACAGTTTGATAACTTTTTGGGCATAATTCCAGATTGCTCTCCAGAATGGTTGGATTCGTTCATAGCTCCACCAACAATGTATCAGTGTCCCAGTTTTCCCGCATCCCCTCCAACAATCATCATTATTTTTTCCTGTCATCTTAGCCAATCTGACAGGTGTGTAGTGGTATCTCAGAGTTGTCTTAATTTGCATTTCTCTGATTAATAATGATTTGGAACACTTTCATATGAGTGGTAATAATTTCAATTTCATCATCTGAAAATTGTCTGTTCATATCCTTTGACCATTTATCAATTGGAGAATGGCTTGGTTTCTTATAAATTAGTCAGTTCTCTATATATTTTGGAAATGAGGCCTTTATCAGAACCTTTAACTGTGAAGATGTTTTCCCAGTTTGTTGCTTCCCTTCTAATCTTGTTTACATTAGTTTTGTTTGTACAAAAGCTTTTTAATTTGATGTAATCAAAATTTTCTATTTTGTGATCAATAATGGTCTCTAGTTCGTCTTTAGTCACAAATTTCTTCCTCCTCTACAAGTCTGAGAGATAAAGTATCCTATGTTCTTCCGATTTGTTTATAATGTCATTCTTTATGTCTAAATCATGGACCCATTTTGATCTTATCTTGGTATACGGTGTTAAGTATGGGTCCATGCCTAATTTTTGCCATACTAATTTCCAGTTATCCCAGCAGTTTTTGTCAAATAATGAATTCTTATCCCAAAAGTTAGGATCTTTGGGTTTGTCAAACACTAAATTACTGTAGTTGACTATTCTGTCTTGTGAACCTAACCTGTTCCACTGATCAACTAATCTATTTCTTAGCCAATACCAAATGGTTCTGGTGACAGCTGCTTTATAATATAGTTTTAGATCAGGCACAGCTAGGCCACCTTCATTTGATTTTTTTTTCATTAATTCTTTTGAGATTCTTGACCTTTTATTATTCCATATGAATTTTGTTGTTATTTTTTCTAGATCATTAAAATATTTTCTTGGAAGTCTGATTGCTATAGCACTAAATAAATAGATTAGTTTAGGGAGTATTGTCATCTTTATTATATTCGCTCAACCTATCCAGGAGCACTTGATATTTTTCCAATTGTTTAAGTCTGACTTTATTTGTGTGGAAAGTTTTTTGTAATTTAGTCATATAATTCCTGACTTTCCTTTGGTAGATAGAGTCCCAAATATTTTATGCTGTCGACAGTTATTCTGAATGGAATTTCTCTTTGTATCTCTTGCTGTTGGATTTTGTTGGTGATATATAAAAATGCTGAGGATTTATGGGGATTTATTTTATAACCTGCAACTTTGCTAAAGTTATGAATTATTTCTAATAGCTTTTTCGTAGAATCTCTAAGGTTCTCTAAGTATACCATCATATCATCTGCAAAGAGTGATAATTTAGTTTCCTCACTGCCTATTCTGATTCCTTTAATCTCTTTCTCGACTCTTATTGCCAAGGCTAGTGTTTCTAATACAATATTGAATAATAATGGTGACAGCGGGCAACCTTGCTTCACTCCAGATCTTACTGGGAAAGATTCCAGTTTTTCCCCATTGCATATGATGCTTACTGATGGTTTTAAATATATGCTCCTGACTATTTTAAGAAAAAGTCCATTTATTCCTATACTCTCAAGTGTTTTTTATTAGGAATGGATGTTGGATTTTATCAAATGCTTTTCTGCATCTATTGAGATGATCATATGGTTTTTGTTAGTTTGCTTATTGATATAGTCAATTATGCTAATAGTTTTTCTAATATTGAACCAGCCCTGCATTCCTGGTATAAATCCTACTTTGTCATAGTGTATTATCCTAGGAATGATTGTCTGTAATCTTTTTGCTAATATTTTATTTAAGATTTTAGCATCGATATTCATTAGAGAGATTGGTCTATAATTTTCTTTCTCTGTTTTCAGCCTACCTGGTTTAGGTATCAGTACCATGTCTGTGTCGTAAAAGGAGTTTGGTAGGACTTCTTCAGTCCCTGTTTTTTCAAATAGTTTATATAGCATTGGGGTTAATTGTTCTTTAAATGTTTGGTAGAATTCACATGTAAATCCTTCTGGTCCTGGGGATTTTTTTCTTAAGGAGTTGGTTAATAGCTTGTTCTATTTCTTTTTCTAAGATGGGACTGTTTAGGATATTTACTTCTTCCTCTGTTAATCTGGGCAAGCTATATTTTGAGGTATTCTTCCATTTCATTTAAGTTGTCGAATTTATTGCCATAAAGTTGGGCAAAGTAATTCCTAATTATTGCTCTAATTTCCTCTTCATTAGTGGTGAGTTCTCCCTTTTAATTTTTAAGACTAGCAATTTGATTTTCCTCTTTCCTTTTTTAAATCAGATTTACTAAGGATTTGTCTATTTTGTTGGTTTTTTCATAGAACCAACTCTTAGTTTTATTAATTAAGTCAATAGTTTTTTTTACTTTCAATTTTATTGATCTCTCCTTTTATTTTTAGAATTTCAAGTTTAGTGTTTGACTGGGGGTTTTTAATTTGTTCCTTTTCTAGCATTTTTAGTTGCAAGCCCAATTCGTTGACTTTCTCTTTCTCTACTTTATGCAAATAAGCCTCTAGAGATGTGAAATTTCCCCTTATTACCGCTTTGGCTGCATCCCACACATTTTGATATGATGTCTCATTATTGTCATTTTCTTGGGTGAAGTTATTATTATGTCTATGATTTGCTATTTCACCAATCATTCTTTAGTATGAGTTATTTAATTTCCAATTATTTTTTGGTCTACTTTCCCTGGCTTTTGTTGAGTGTAATTTTCATTGCATCGTGGTCTGAAAGGATGCATTTACTATTTCTGCCTTACTGCATTTGAGTTTGAGGTTTTTATGCCCTAATATATGGTCTATTTTTGTATAGGTTCCATGAACTGCTGAAAAGAAAGTGTACTCCTTTCTGTCTCCATTTCGTTTTCTCCAGAGGTCTATCATATCTAACTTTTCTAGTATTCTATTTACCTCTTTGACTTCTTTCTTATTTATTTTGTGATTTGATTTATCTAATTCTGAGAGTGCAAGGTTGAGATCTCCCACTATTATAGTTTTGCTATCTATTTCTTCTTGCAGCTCTCTTAATTTCTCTTTTAAGAATTTAGATGCTACACCACTTGGTGCATATATGTTTAATATTGATATTGCTTCATTATTTATGCTACCCTTTAGCAAGATATAGTGCCCTTCCTTATCTCTTTTAATTAGATCAATTTTTGTTTTTGCTTGATCTGAGATCAGGATGGCTACCCCTGCTTTTTTGACTTCACCTGAAGCATAGTAGATTTTGCTCCATCCTTTTACCTTTATTCTGCATGTATCTCCCTGCTTCAGGTGTGTTTCCTGTAATCACTTATTAATTTTATGATGTTAGATATATTATTTACTATTTTGGTGCTTTATCTCTGACATGAGGATGTCAGCCAGATAATCTATAGGATACCTTCTAACTATAAATCTACAAACTTCTGATTTTCATGGGAATCCTGTGGGGCTTAATCAATCTTTTAGTCTTCAGCTTTTGGGGGGAACAGAGAAGGAGAAGAGGTTTTCTTGTCTGTTTCTGATGATGTTTTTGAGTAAGAATGAGTCATGGTTTTTTTTTCTGTAACTTTGCATACTTGGAAGTATAAATGTTCCAAGAACTAAAACATAATAACTAGCTTCTTAAAAGATGTAAGTTTGAGGTGGATCAAGATACTAAAAAGCTACTATAACATAACAGGTCACATTCATAAAAGCCCTCTTTAATTTACTAAGTGTTTTCTTCACAGCAACCCTGATTAGAAGATATTGCTAAGTGTTATTATACCCATTTTACAATACAGGTAATAGCATGAAGATAGTAAGCAAGCTTCTGAACCAGGAAGATATGGGTTCATGTTCTACCTGCAACACACTGACACAGTGATTGTTGGTTTTCCCCATGACTTAATATCTTACTACTCCAAGTAACTCTAAAAAAAAAGGTGCTGACCTGTACTAGTAGATGGAATTTCCTCATCAGTTCTCTACAGGTCTAGACCTTATCCTCAGTCCCATCTTGTAAATAAGAAAACTGAGGATCAGAAAAATGATTTGAATTGCTCAAGGTCTCATAGTTAATAAATAGAAAGTCTAGGACTGGAATATGGCTTTAGCAAAGTTATTCAACTTCAATTTCCTCAACTATAAAATATTTCCTAGATTGAATAATCTTTAAGGTCTCTTTCACCTCTAAAGCCTATGATCCTTATAATGCATTTATAGAAGCAAAAGTTTTTATCTACAAAAACTAATTTTTTGCATATTTTTGTCTTTTCTAACTCCAGAGAATAGTATAGTTTCTGACATATAAGAAGCATCTCAGTCAATCAATAAACATTAATTAAGCATCTACTATATGCCAAGCACTATTTTAAGCTCTGGGATAGAAATTGAGGCAAAAGATAATTGCTGTAGATGATAATCTAATGGGAGAGATAACAAGAAAACAAATAAGTGCAAACAAACCATACAGAGAATAGACAGGGAATAAATAAAAGAGAGAAGTTGTTGGGGATTGGGAAAGGGATTGGGAATGGATATCTGTAGAGAACAGGATTTTAGCTGAAACTTGAAGGAAGCCAAGGAAGCCAGATAGAGAGAAAGAATGGAGCATCCTAAGGATCGGACTCAGTCAGAGAAAATGCTCAGAGAAGAGGAATGGAGAGTCTTGTTCTAGAAATAGTAAGAAGGCCAGTATCACTGGATTAAAGAGTATTTTATTGGAAGTAAGGTGTAAAAAGAACAAAATGATGGAGAATAAAACTAAGTTATAGAAGATTTGAACACCAGAAAATTTTGCATTTAATCTTGAAGGTGAAAAGAAGCTACTGGAGTTTACCTTGGTATGGCAGAGGGAGTAATTTGTTGGAGTATATGGTATAGAGGGGATTTTTTTTTTGGGGGGGGAAAGTGGAGTGGTGGACTTTGATGGAACAAGGGCCACCTTTCTATGTAAAATAAGGCAGCTGTCCCTCAAAATGATAAATGCTATAGGGGATGTGGGAAAACTGGGACACTAATGCATTGTTGTTGGAGTTGTGAAATGATCCAATCATTTTGAAGAGCAACTTGGAACTATGCCCAAAGAGTTATCAAACTGTGCATACCCTTTGATCCAGCAGTGTCTCTACTTGGTCTGAGACCAAAAGAGGGAAAAGGCCTACATGTGCAAAATGTTTGTAGCAGCCCTTTTTGTACTGGCAAGGAAGTAGAAATTGAGTAGATGTTCCTCAGTTGAGAAATGACTGAATAAGTAAGTTATGGTATATGAATGTAATGGAATATTATTGTTCTGTAAGAAATGCTGAGCAAGCTGATTTCAGAAAGGCCTGGGAAGACTGATGCTGAAAGAAGTGAGCATAACCAAGAGAACACTGTATACAGTAACAAGATTATATGATGATCAACTGTGATGAACTTGGATTTTTTCAACAATGAGGTGATTCAAGGCAATTCCAAAAGACTTTTGATGAAAAGTGCCATCCACATGCAGAGAAAGATCTATGGAAACTAAATGTGAATCAAAGCATAATATTTTCATCTTTTTGGGGGTTCTTGTTTGTTTGCTTATTTTTTCCTTTTTTGTGTTTTTTGTGCTTTTGATCTGTTTTATTGTTTTTGTATAGTAATGATAAATGTGGAAATATGTTTAGAAGAATTGCACGTTTAACCTACATTAGAGTGCCTGCTGTCTTGGGGAGGAGAGAATGGGTAGAAAAGGGAGAAATATTTGGAACACAAGGTTTTGCAAAGGTTAAAAATTATGTCTGCATTGTGTTAAAAATTATGTCTGCATATATTTGGAAAAATAAAATACTATTAAAAAAAGACAAGGATGAAGGAAGAAATAGTTGCATAAAGAAAGTGATATGAGATGAGGAAAGGATGGAGAGAAGAAAGGATACTCACAGTGAAGGGCTTCAATTTTTTTTCTATAAACTATTAGGTAAGATTCTAATCTGAGGTGGTAGAGTAGAAGCTATGGGAAGTTTGAAGAGAAATGAAGTTTTGCAAGAATCACTATAGAGAGTGGGATGAAGTATAGAGGGATGGTCTCATAGCAGAGGGGACCCAGGAAATTGTGTAACATAAATTTGTAGTGGACCCATTTAGAAGAGTTGAAAGTTTTTTTTTTTTTTTTTTTGCACCAATGTCTAGTAGCAAGTGTGAAGAAGTAAAGACAGTAGATGGTGGGAGTCATCTAAGGCTGAGGTTCAAAGGGAATAACTAGTGATACCAAGGGGGTTAGGGAGCCAAGAGAAGAGATCATTGTAGAGTAAAACTGGTTCACTAAGGGGTAAAGATGAAGAAAAGAACAGAAAGTAGCTAGTCCAGGGAGATGATATGGGAGAGGGAGGGGATTGGCAGTGGTTATATGGAAGGGAAGGCAAAGGGACAGAGGAAAAATCAAAATATTTTGCCTTGATAAAGGGGTTTCCAAACTTTTGGACATGGATGTGAATTTGTGAGTGATGACAATATCAAAGGTAAGACCATTTTTGCATATGGCTAAGGTGAAAGGGAAAAACAAGGCATGGAAATGAATAGGCTGAGGAAGTGAATGGGTAGGGAATTGCTGAGAGAGTCAGACTGTGTGTTACAATTCTATTATGAGGACAAAAATTGGGAAAAAGAAAAAAAAATTGTGAGCCATGTATCAAACTCATTTAGGAATGAGAATGACCTGGAGATCTATAGAAAACAACTACCAGGATTTCTCCTGGCTGATAGAAATGAATAGAATATATCTCAAAAGAAGAGAGGACAGGACTTAATAGATACTTGTTTATGAATTTTGGAATCATAGACTGACAAATATTAAGAACCTGGAAAGACCTTAAAGACCGCTATATTTCTTAAAGCAGGGTACACTAGAAAATGAAGACCTCCCATTTTTGATCAGGAATACTATTCGTGTTTCTCTATTTGATTTAGTGGTAAGTATATAGAACACTGGACCTGGAATTAGGAAGATCTGAATAAATTAGGCTTCAGAACCTTTCAGAACACATATATTCTGAAAACCACACATGTGGGTGTGCCACAAGCAATAAAAACAGATAATGGACCTGCATATACTTCTAAACATTTTGCACACTTTTGTGCACAGATTTTACACACTACTGGTGTACTTTTTAATCCTTAAGGACAGACAATAGTAGAAAGGAGAAACAGAGACATCAAGACATCCCTCCAAAAACAAAATAAAGAGGGAGCCACAGGTAATCCTAGAGAACTTTTAAATTTAGCTCTTTATACTATTAATTTTTTTGATTTTTGATAAAGATGCATTGGCTCTAGCAGACAGGTTTTATAACCCACCAAAAGGGTAGTGTCCAGTGCCAGCAGCTTCACTATCTTTAGATAATTGCCAGGTGATGTGGAGTGATCCAGAAAGGGGTGAATGGAAGGGACCAGATAGGTTAACTGCTTGGGGGAGAGGTTTCCCTGCATCTCTACAGATAGAAAAGGAATCAGATGGGTGCCAACAATCTGTATTTGCCTTGTCCATTGGAGAGAGACAGAGACTTTGTTTCCCTTGAAACAAAGGAGAAAACCCAAGAAACATCTGGTGGTTTCATCGCTGACTGTGCCCACCACTGAAAGGGCATGGCAGTTATGGCAATTGACTCATGAACATCAAAAATTATTGATGAGACTGTTGCAGGATTTCAAAATATGCAGGAACCATTGGATTCCCTGACACATGATGAGACTGTTGCAGGACTTCAAAAACTTGCAGAAATCATTGGATTCCCTGATACATGAAGTAATGGATAATAGGAATGGTTTTGAACTATCTCTTGTCTGCTGAAGAAGGTGTCTGTGTGATTGTTATTTATATACTCCTTCTAGGACTTATGGACATGCATATTCATATTATTTATTATATCACTATGTTGATTCATGTTGTTTGTTACATCACTATTAGCCTGAGTTATATTGCTATGTGCTTGTGTAATACCTCCTATGCTGATGTATTTATGTACACCTGTTTCAAATTCAGCCCAGAGGAAACTTGCTAACAATATCTTGTTTGACTCCTCATTTCCCTTTGATGGTTTCTGAGAAGTCAGGGAGGGCATGATCACCTCCTTTTTGGGGTTCTCATCTCCCTTCTTGAGAAGTCATGGAGGGTGTGATCACCTATGTTCTAAAACAAAAGAAAGTGGAAGATATAGAGGGCCAGAACTCTGAAAAGATATACTTGAATCATCCAGGACAGCATGGTGCTTATAGTTAAGTGCCTACTCAGAGTAAGATAATGGTTCTCTATCTGGTAATGTAATGGTTCTCCTAACAGTTAGTGCATGCTCAGTGTGCTATAGTGATGTAATAAAACTGAGGTATTTAAAGGAGTCTCAGACACAGAAGACTCTCTCAGCCACAGACAAAGAAGCCTCTCAGTCACAGACACAGAGAAGACTCAAGACTCTAGATTACAGACTACAGACTCCATCTTTGACCATCCTCATGGTGGCCCTTCTGCCTTCATCACTTCTCTACTAAGACCAAGGACTCGGGCAGGTCCCGAGGTCCTATAGAAAGCTAGCATGGACATTACACCCATTCATTTCCCATGACAACCTAAGATGTAGGAGAAAACAAACAAGCAAAAAACAATTTAAATTTGCAAGGGATGAACATGCTCTTCAGCATGAACTCTCCTGTTCTGAGTTGGCTATAGGTTGTAGGACAAGTACTTTACAAGCCAACTATTCCAAGAGAATGCAATTTATAAAGATTGAAAATTAATATTAGAAAATTCCTCTGCCTAATACTGTAAAAAAGCTATAAAAAGTAATACTTTTCATTATAATACTCTTTGGCGGTAACAAGAACCTTAGTCTCCCCACAGGTTTTTTCTTTCTCAATATATGAAATAGAATACATATTATCAAAAAAATCTTTTCTATATTTCCTCCCTTCTCAGCAAATATATATCATGATGTAAGTCCCTTCAAGGTATACTTTTTTGTACAGTGAGATAAGGTTCACAGCAAATGGAAGGTTTAAATAGAATTAATCATTGCATATGCATTTCTCCCTACTTTGACAAGGCAGAATTTTAATGAGACAATACTGCAAAGCCCCTGTACCAAAACAAGCATTTTAATTCACTCAGCAATTCAGAAAGCAAGTTTGAGTAATGACTTTATAATTTTTAATTATCATGGAGGAATCCTCCTTTGTGTACTTCTTCTCTTTATTACTACTGTATATCCTATTAAAAATTTAATTTCCATTTCCCACCCTAGCTTATAATATTTTCATTATTTGGCAAATAAAACAGTAATGTAAACAAATTACTGCTAGGCATACAGGCTGAAATAAAGAAGAGTGCCATCAACTTGATACTCCTTCTTTAGGCTTTCAAACTTCTTAGCTCTCTACAACAAGGTAAGTTCTTTTGCTTGTAATAGTCAAATAATATACTATAGAGAGGAAATAGCATGTTTCATTGTCAGTATTTGCTACCATCCATTGTTATGTGGCTATTTAAGTCACATGTTTGGGAATGAGCCCAATGGGGTGTGTCTTGATCTATAAAAAGGATGGACTGGACTAGCTAATCTATTAACCCTTTCCTGTCTTAGAATCCTGCAATTTTCATAAGAAACTATTAGTTTCACTATTCATATGTACTGCTATTGTAATTTAGGCTCCTACCAATTTCAGAGATTTATCTAGTACTTTTAACTTTTCGTAGTTTCACCATCAAAAATGTCCATTTTAGACCATTCTATTAAGGTTAGCATTGCATAAATTAAAAAAAAATTACTGTAGTATATCATAATACTTTACTATAATTGAGGCAACAAGGTGCCATAATGGATAGAGCCCTGGACTTGGAATCAGAAAGAACTAATCCTTGCTTGCCTCTATTTTCTCAAGTATAATATAGGAATAACAACAACCCCCACTTTCCAAGGGCATTTTGAGGATAAAATAGGAAATAGTTATAAAGCACTTATGTGCTTGGCACCTAGAAGGAACTTAATAAATGCCTCATCTCTCCCTCCTTTTTTTTTCCTTCCCAGTTTATAAACCATGGACATTTTATCTAATTCCCATAAACACTCTCTGAAATATATAGGACCGATATCCCTTTCCTTCAATTTATGAATAAGGAAAACTGAAGCTTAGAGAGAAGACATTTTGCATAGGATCACATGGTTAGTTAGTGGAAGAGGAAAGATTTAAATCCAGGTCTTCAATTCCAAATCTAGTGCTCTTTACAATGTATCATGTGACAAATGAGGAAGTCCAGCAGCTTTAGGAAACATAGGCTTCTGATCATATGCAGAGTAATTATCTACAGTACTGGACATTAAGTGCTTATTCAAAGACCAACACTAGAATACAATATGGAATTAATTATCCTTCCACACTGGGCTTAAATAATGAAGATTTTTATTGTTTATCATTTTAAATTTTTTTTGTTAAGAGATTTTCATGTAATATGTATCTACATGCACAAAGAATTATATCCTAAAAGATTATTAATGATTTTATGCTTTGTGGGCGATTCAAAATGCAAATATTCTAAAGGTTTCATCTTCCTTTCTGTTACTTATAAAATAAGCAGTATTTCAGTGGTTAGGGAGCTCCTTCATCCTATATACCACATTCCATATGGACAGGAGTTATGCCTATATTTCTATATGTATTACAGGCAAGATTTCCTTAAGGAACTGTATAATGCTTTTAATTACTTTATTTCTCCAGAAAACAAAACTCCATTAAAAAAAAAGAAAAATATTCTTAGAGTGATGTTGTCTGGTTATAAGTCACACAATTTGGCAGTTTTTTAAGAGTTTGATTTGAGTCATCATTAAGTTGGGCATTATTACACATCGTATACATTGTGAACAATGGACAACAATACATTTTCAGTGAAAAATTATTCAGAAGTGGCAAAAAATGTCATAGGAAGGATATATGATCAGAAAATAATCTGATTTTTATCAGATTGTTTATAAATTTAGGTTATGGGAGAACTAATGGGAGTCTATGGCTCCATCTCTGTACATACAACATCAAGGGATAGAGAGGACTGCCTCTAGCTCCTAGAGTAGATCTCCAATGAAAGATTTGGAGAAGAGTATAAATAACATTTGCTCAGAATGGACAGAGATAGATTTATTCTGCTTCTTTGAAAGGAATACCCACATTGATGAGATCAAAGAATGATAGAAATATGTGGTTAATTATTTAAAGCATGGGAGACAAGACTGTAGGATCTGTCTTTGAAAAGGAGTATGGATTAAAGGAAAAATTCAACGCAGAAAGGAAAACAGATTCTTCTTGGTTAATGTCTGATTGGTGATAGGATTACTCAACTACCCTTTTAACTTAAACTATTATAACTTTTAATTACCAAGAAAATGGTACATTCATTTGATAAAAATTCATTTCAAGAAAAAATATTCCAATTGCCCTACAGATCACTGATTCTTCATAAATATGTAACATATTTAAAATTGTTCTTTCATCTATTTTACAGCAAATAATGATGCAAAACATTGCTATCCTTCTAACAAAACTACCACCCACAAAAAAATGGAAAAAAAACCCCTCCCAATAAACTCTTTCTGTATTTCATTATGAGTTGTTTGTTAAAAATGGAAAGGATAACAGATAGAAATGTCTTTGCTAAATGACAAAATTTCAAGTATAAAGACTCGTTGATGAGTTCCTTTCATAATAAAGTATGATTTTCTAAACCTATTGCAGTTTATATAGATTTTAGTGATTTGCACATAGAATGTACCAGCTCAGATGCAGATCATTTTGAAAGGGATAGAAAGAAAACAAAAGCAATATTTTATCCAAAACACTCTTCTGAACTTTAAGGAGGAATAAAAGCAAATAAGCAACATTTTCTTAAGTCAATTGAGTTCGAGGAATCTTAGCTAAAATTTGTCAGAGGAGATTCATGTAATAAATAATTTTTATTTTTCAGGAGAGATACTTAGAAATACACCTCTTATTTCTAGTTAGCCCTTGAAACTAGCTCCTGGAATCAAGCTCTGCTTAATGATGGGCAATTACATCACTATTTTCCTTACACCCTTCAGTTTCTTTGGGTAATTTAACCAGTGAACTCCAGCAGCAAAATAAACCTGCAAAGTCTCACTTCACTGGCTTTGTAGGTCTTGCTCTAGGGGGACACAGCAGACTATAGCAGTTCATCAGGCAGGATTTAAATGGCACCCTCCTGTTTTTGCTGTTCATTTGAATATGTGGCCTGAGTCTCTTAGGACATGCATATGGCAGTAGTTCCATGAAACCAAATTTGATCTTTTTCAAATTAGTTTAAAAAAATAAATCGACTTGACCTATAAATCATTATCCCAGGGAAATCTCTAAGTATACATACTTATGAGGAAGAAAAAAAAAAGAAACAAATACCTAATCTCCTTTTAAATCTAAGTAGTCCAATGGGATCTCCAAATCTAGTCTTTGCACCATAGGAGCTCTCTCAGACAGGAGGGTTAATAAAATAAGGTGATGAGGAAATACATATGGAGTATGAGATTTAGTCTGTATTGGTGACAGCAGCCACATTCAAAGGCGAGACATCTCAACATTACACAGAGGCTCAGTCATTGAAATATCTTTTTTTCCTGAGGCAAGTTTATCAACCTGGAATTCCCAGCTTATTTACTAAAAACATATTTTATGGAGCAACAGAAACAATGATTCACATGAAGAAAACTTTATTCACTAAGGGGCAAGTAATTCACAGAAACAAAAAGGTTACTCATGGGCAGTATGTAGTAAGGGAAAGACATGCACATATATTTTCTTTAGATATGTGTATTTCACGTATTTATGAGTCATATATGAAAGATAGTCTGGAGTAGTAGAGAGGGAGACCTGGATTCCATTCCTATTCCTGACACACATTGTCTGAGTAACCTTGGCCAAGACACATAAGATCTCAGGTAGAGTGCTTGACTTGAAGACAAGAAGACCTTAATTTGAATCTTACTTCAGACACCCATGAACTTTTTGATCTTGGGTAAATAACTTTCCCTTTGTTAGCTTAAATTTTCTCATCTGTAAAGCAGAGATAATAACAGTACCTACTTCACAGGGTTGTTTTGAGGATTAAATGAAATAACACATGGAAAAGGCTTTGCAAACCTTAAAATATTATATGTTGTTGTTCAGTCATTTCAGTTGTGTTCGACTCTCATGACCCCATTTAGGAATGCTTTGTAATTTTTTTTTCTCCAGTTCATTTTATAGATGAGGAAATTGAGGCAAATAATATTTACCTAGGAACACACACTATCACTATCCATTGGGCCTCCAAATGTTCCTTAAAGTACCATATAAATGTTAACTAACAGACAAACTTCTGAGACTATGAAAACCAAAAAAGGGGCCAACTAGCATTGGCAGAGAGGGTTTCCTAACTTGGGAAATCCTTGTGTCGGTGAAATCACAGATCTAATTCCTATGCTTGTAAATCTCTCTCTCTCTCTCTCTCTCTCTCTCTCTCTCTCTCTCTCTCTTTCTTTCTTTTTTTCTCTCTTTCTTTTTCTCTCTCTCTTTCTCTCTCTCTCTCTCTCTCTCTCTCTCTCTCTCTCTCTCTCTCTCTCTCTCTCTCTCTCTCTCTCTCACACACACACACACACACACACACACACTTCTTTGTGCACACTAAATATCAACTTTTATCAACACTATACAGTCTTACACAATGTGACGTTGTAGTTACACTTAAGACTTTTGAGACTTTATATGTGTGTGTATATGTTCTACAGGGATAGGACCTGTACGTGTGTGTGTGTGTGTATGTGTGTGTTCTCTTTGTTATCCTCCACCTCACTCAACACCACTTTATGTATTGCTTTCCTCAGTTAGAATGTAAGCTCTTTAAAGGCAGGCATTGTCTGATATGCTTGTATTCTATCCCTAGAACTTAGCATATGGCCTACAATATAGTAAGCCTTTAATAAAATATTTATCTATGTATTTATAATGGAAACTTTTCTACTTTAGAAAAACCTAAAGTAAGAATATAATAGGGAGATATTAAAGGTAATTGGAAAAATCAAGACAAATAACCCTTAGACAAAAAAAAAAATCAGTGTTTCATACTTCTGATAAAAACATAAGTTTTATCACTTAGTTATTAGCTGGAACTTACCCATTTATCCCCTTCTCCATCCACAAATGACTATGATGTATATTTTTTCCTCACTCAATCCAATTCATTCAGCCTTGTCAAGTTTTCCTAGTACTTTACCATCCTAGTACTTTTCCTAGTACGTAAATCATCCTGTCCACCTAGCATCACCAAAGTCAACCCCTTTATCCAAACCCCTTGTTCTTTTTCATCTAGATGTTATAAACGTGTTTTCTTCCCTTACATTTGATTATCATGCTAAAGTAAAGTTATATTTCCCATGCCCTGCTTCCGTCACTCTTTTACTTTGCCTGTCACTGAAAACTAATTTTCTTGCCTAGAAACAGCTTTTTTCATTTAGCTATCATCTATCCCTTTTCTCCTTGTTTCCTCCACTCTTATGAAACAAAACTCCCCATCTAACCTCTGAAACTACTACCCCACTATTTCTAAACCTACCTATAAACTTACTTCTTCCACAGACATCTGCTAAGATGAAGAAAATAATTCAAACTTGTCCTATGTTTCTTCCTAGTTATAAGGGATAAGAAATGGACTTGTGATTTTCATTTGTAAAAGGTTAACTCTCAGATGAGAAAATTCCTTCCAAAAACACCTTCTCTACAATTTATCATCTTAGTTCCTTTAAAGCAATGGGAAATTAAGTGGTTTATTCAGTCAATGTGTGTTAAAAATGGAATTTTAATCTAGGTCTCCTGGTTCGAGGATAGCTTACTTTCCAGTGTCACTATCTCATACTTTCTCTGTATTAAGAAACCTCGAATACAATTTTCTAAGAATGATTATACTACTATTCTCTCCTTCCTACCCTCACTTAGGACCATAGTCATTTTTATTGGAAATCAATTTATAGTTAGTTACCTCAGAAAGTGAAGTACTATTTCTGAAAAAATTACATTGTTATATTTGTTATTTATTAAAATATTATAATACTTTTTCTATTCAGCTTACATAATACATAATACAAAGTCTATGGCATTTTTTATATCTCTTTTTCTAGGAACTATCTGAAAGCAGAATCAGTTAACTTGAGAGATACTTGGTTCCCTCTCATAACTCCTCTACATGAGTTCAAATCTGGCCTCAGACATGTAGTTGTCACTTACCTATGTTTATCTCGATTTCCCCTTCTGTAAAATGAACTGGAAAAGGAAAATGACAGAACATTCCTGTATGTTTTCCAAGAAAATTTTATATGGGAAGAGTCAGATTTGACTGAAAAACAATACTGGAATTTTCTGGCTCCTCCCATTCTGTATCTTCTGCTCTACTTCATTTCAATTTCATTGAACATTATGTTAGATATCTCCTGGTTTTGGTCCTGAACTTTTCTATTTCTTTTTATGTGTTGTCTTCTTCCTATCCCTACCCCAACTTAGATTGTATGATCCTAGAGAGCATAGACTGTTTTTCCTTAAGACATTGGCTGGCACTTGGTAGGAGCTTAATAAATGATTATTGTATTGGATTAAAGGTATGGCTTTGATTCACTGTCCTTCTGTATAAACCCTTTTCTGGTCTCTGAAAAGGCTGAAGTGTTTCTCCCATACCATCCTTTACTTCAAATCAGTTTACTATTTGTTTTGTATAACTATACATGTGTTTCTTATTTTTACTATATGTCCTTTGAAAGGGAAAACTTTCTATTTTGTCTTTGAATCTCTAGAGTGCTTACTAGAGTGTATTACATGCATAATGTACTTGTGTATAGTAGGCACTTAATAAATGTTTATTGATGTATGTATATAATGAGGTCTAAGATACTCCAAAAATAACAGGGTTTCCAGATCAGTGTCATAGGTATGAAAAAAATATTTGCAAACTCAAATTGTCTCCAAGTTAAGGGACGAAGATTTATTTACATTAGTAACTGTGGGCTAAGTTACAAAAGAAGTTAAGAAAAAACCAAGAGCAAGAAGGTAAATTTATAGGAAAAAAAAAAAAAAGACAGGTGTTTCCTGTCACTGAGAGGCTAATTTTATGGCTTAATGGTGGAGTTGAGGAGTGGTCTGATTCTGATTTTGCAGGTACAATACCCACAGCTCTCTGGGCAGAGCTGGGTTGGTGGGGTAATCTTCCAGAGGTGTGTTTTTAAATCTGATATGTCACTAGGTCAAATGGTAGGCTCCCAATTTTATTCTATGCCTGAATTACCTTTAACCACCTAATTGTGTTGTTCATTAGATATCCCATTATCACAGACCAACAAGCTATTGTCTGACAGGTAGCAATTTTTTGGGGGGCTCAGCTTCCTGGTTGTAAATTAGGGCAGGATAACATAAGGGAAGAAATACATCATTCATAACTACATTATTCCTAAGGCCAGGTAGCCTCAAGGGTATTGCTAACTCATTCCAAAGGGCTGCATTACATCACATATATGGATGGATAAGATGGTTAGAAGAAAGAGCCTGATTCTTCTTCTGAAGCTAGAATTAAATAATTCTAAATTATGCATTATTTTCACCTTACCATAAGATTGTACCTACTTTCACCAAAATAAATTTAGTTAAGTCTAAAGAAAAGGAAATAGGAAAATTCAAGCAAAAAAACAAACAAACAAACAAACAAATAAAAAAACCTTGCAGAGCAGATTATAGTAGAAAGAAAGCTGGTTTGGAAATAATAGGAAGACCTGGTTTTGAAACTCAGTTCCATTACTATTTGTATGACTTGTGCAAGTCATTTAACCCTACTAGACCTTAATTTCTTCATCTCTAAAATTATTGAATCAGAGTTGAGCATTTGAGGAATTTTTCAGCTATATATTTACAAAACTATAATTTTGTTAGGAAAAAATTAGATCAAGAGAAAGCATGAGGATCCAGATTATATGAGTCACAAACTAAATACCCATGAAATTTCAGAACATATAGTAGTAATGAAAGGAGAGCTTAAGTACCAAATCCTGTGCACAATATGATACTAAAGAAAAAATTTATAAGATAAACCTACAGCAGATTTCTACCTTGTAACTTGAACTTTACAGCAACTTATTAAAAAAGCCCAGTTTTCCCCTCATAATTTGTTAAAATTGCCACGATTACAAAAATATAGTGGCATTCAGCTTAGCAGTCATGTTTAAAATGATAATATACCAGCAACTGACTCATACTGCTTAGAAATTTAAAATACATATAACAGAGCTCTTTGTTACTTTATATATGTAAATACACACATATATACCTACATAAAAACACAAATATGTATATACAAATATACATTAGGTGTGACATCATAAGATGAGTTAAGGTAACCAGGATCAAATGAAAATATCATTTTGTTGATGTTTTACATTTATTATTCATTGTAGCATTGATAATAACTGACATTTCTATAGTGCTCTAACATTTACAAAGTGCTTTACATATTTTATCTCATGTAATCTTCTCATCAACTCTTCCAGGTAGATAGTGCAAGTATTGTTGTCTTCATATTGTGGATAACTAAAATGATATTCAAAGAAGTTAAATGAATTGCAAATAGCCACATAGGTAGTATGAACCAAAGTCTCTAGTATGCACTTTTCTTTCCACAATGCTAGTGTTTCTCAAAGAACAATTTTACTGTTTGAAGGTCAGGCACAGTAAAATGAGCCTGATGCCCATAAGAAAAGATGGATTCCTTGTCCAGATCATTTGGATGCTCCTTGACTCTGCAAAGTCACAAGGAGTCACAGAGTAATTTTTATCATTCAGAACACAATGAGTATGACAAGCAGCTAGGGAACATAGGATAGAGTGCTGCACCTGAATTCAGGAATATTTGAGTTCCAATCTAACCTCAGACACTTAATCACTGCATGGCATTTTCAAGACACTTAATCTGTTAGCCTCAGTTTCCTTGACTATTAAATGGGGAAAATACTACCACCTACTTCCCAAGTTATTAATAGGATTAAATGAGATATTTATGTGCTTTGTAAATACATGTGGTTATTTATATAATATAGAGAATATATTATATATACACATATAATATACAAATGCTACTAATATAATTACTATATGTTATTAAAACTGTTACACAAAGTGTTAGTAATTCCATTAATAATATAGTCTAACAACAAATCTGGCTGACTATGTTGCAACAACTTTGTATTGGAGAGTGACACATAGTGAGTACTGTTTCAAGTTCTAATAGGACTTCATCAGAGACAATTTTATTTCTTTCTTTATATCTTTATTTGTAGTATCTAACAAGATAACTATTGATTATGGATTGCCAATTAACATGAGTATTCATGATTGACACATTCTACAGAAACAAAGAGCACTTTTCCACATCTCAATGTAGAATTGATCTTCATTAGAGAGGAGAAGAAAGATAAATTGATTAAAGAAGGGAAAACAATCAACAACCTCCAAATAAAGATAGGAGAAATGTTTTGCCTTCTAAAGTCCCATAGATGTATGCTATTGAATGAATTAATTACAAAGTAACACATAAAAATCTGAAAAACCAAACTGCTTTATTTTCTAAACAATTGATGAATAAAATATGTGATTGCTATAAAACACTCAAGTATATCCGTTTCTTGCACCTTCATATACATTCTAAAAAGTACACTACATATAAAAATACATTCTACCAAATATATGAATCCCTAAGTGGCTAGTGAATCTGCACTTTTTTTTTTTGTGCAAAGAAATAATGGGAAGAATATCATATGATTCTTAAAGTCAAAAGTAAGTAAAATGCAAAGTGGCCACCATATTCACATGATGAAGGCTACCAACTTTAACTTAAAGAAAATAATGCTACCAATGCTACCACTCTGAACTTAAATAGATATCTCTTTGAGAAATTCATTTTAGTAAAAATCTTTTTGGTGAATCTCCATTTTTTTTTACTACTTTGAACAGACATCTGAAGAAAAACAAATAATGGAGAATAAGGTTTTCTTTTTAAAGTCACTCTTACTATTTCCATTTTGCAACTTTTAAAAATGAGTAACAAAACAGTAAAATGATTCTGGCAATACCCCAAATTAACTTTTTTCCTCCATTTTTTTCTTCTACCACTAACCTGGTCTTCTTTCCAAATCACAGACTATGATATTCTTTGGGAAGCATTTCTTTCTTTTTAACTATTAATAAAATTTAATTGATATCTTTTATTTTTATATCAACCAAATCTCCCCCCCCCATAATCCTCACCTCCCATTCTAAGGGAGCAATAACAAAGAATATTTTTAAAACTTAAAAGAGGGAAAAATCAGCAACATTGATCAATATACTGAAACAAATTTGAAAATAAATACACTGATCTACATCTAAGTATCTTCTATTTCTTCAAAAAAAAGTAAAAGAAATTATATTTTTATTTCTTTAGGACAAAGTTTGTTCTTTCTAATTTCACAAGATTCATTTTAAATTTATTTTGAGGTTGTTCTTTCTATTAAAATATGGTAATCATGTATATTATTTTCTTGGGTCTACTTACTTTACCTTTTATCAGACATTAATGAAAATCTTTTCATGCATTTCTGTATTCAACATATTCACTATTTCTCCTGACACAGTAAAATTATATAATATTCATATATCAAAAAATGATTAGCCATTCCTTCAATTTAAGAGCATCTATTTTGTTTTCAATTTTTTGCTACCCACAAAAAGAGCTTCTATAAGTATTTTGGTATCTTTGGAGCCTTTATTTTTTTATCAATATCCTCTGTGGGATATATGGTTACTAATAGAATCTCTGGGTCACACTAAGATATGGCCAATTCAATCACTTTATTTGCATAAAACCAAATTACTTTCCAAAATAGTTGTACTAGTTCAGAATAGAGTATTCATTTCTTTTGTTTTAAAACAAGCTTTATTTTAATAACACATTTGCATGGTTCAAATCCTATTTCAGTTTGATCCAACAAATATTTCTTAAGCATACACTGTATTTCAGGCACTATGTTAGATGCTGAGGGAATAGAACAATTCATAAAGGATAGTCTCTGTCTCTAAGTATCTTTGATTTCTAAATAAGAAAAAGATGGATAAGCTTTTGAATATTGTCGGGATTATTGTCTTTGAGCAAAAAAAATGGACAAATTTTCGAAAAATGTTAAAATAAATATTATAAGATAATAAAGAACAAACACAATCCCAAAGAAGAGATATGGTGATATCTCCTTCCCCTGTTCCTTTGCAGAGGCGTGTGAGTGTGTGTGTGGGGTGTGAGTGTGTATGTGTTTCTAAAAATTGTGTAATATATTGTGTATTCCATCAGATTTTTTGATATATTGCTTGAGTTGGCTGATTTCATTCTATTTATTTATTTTTTAAATATCTTTTGTAATAAGGTATGGCTCTCTGAGGGAAGAAGGTAGAAAAATATGGGAGGGGAGTGATTTAGGTAATATAAAAAACAAAAGATATCTATAACATTAAAAAAGGAACTTTCTGAGCAGTAAACTTTTCTGAGCAATTATTAAATATCTACCACATTAGTCACCATGCTAGGTTCTAAGGGGACAGTGACAAACATTATAAGCATCTTCAAGGCGTTTTCATTTTCTTGAGGGAAGTTGCATTTGAGCTAGACTTTGAATAAAGATAAGAATTTTGAGAAGTAGAAATCAGGAGAGTGTGCATTCCCTTTTGGCTTTTGAAACTCTTCATAACCTGTTCTTTCCTATCTTTTCAATCTTCTTTACTTTACTCCCCTTCACATACTATGTGATTCAATGATATTGGTCTCCCTATTGTTCCTTGTACATGATATTCCATTTCCTAATGCTGAGCATTTTAATTGGCTTTCGCCCATTCCTGGAACACTTTCTCTTTATCTCCGCCTCATAACTTTCTTGGCATCCTTCAAGTCTCAGCTGAAGTAACATCTGTACAAGAAATCTTTACTGCTCTGGAGTGAGGTCAGGGGGAGTTAAAAGTAAGGTCAGAGAAGAGACAAATAGAAGTAAATCAAAAGGACTTAGTGGTTTGTTAAAGAGAGGAAGAAGGATAGGTTAAGGATGACTAAAGTTTCAATCCTTCAATAATAATGATGTTAACAAAAGAAACATCAGGAACAGGAAGAACAAGCTTAAGGCAAAAGCTGATGACCTTAGTTTTGAACCTGCTGAACTTGATACCAAAAAAAAAAAAAAAGATTTGAAAAGCAATTATATCACAAATATTTTAACTAAGGCCACTTAAAAATTTTAGTTTGCAGAAGCACCCAGAATACAATGATCTATTGATCATTGTACATAGATATTATTATCTATGTACATAGATATTACATAGATATTAATAACTCCTTAAGAACTGAACTTGCAGAATACTGTGCCAGGGGTCCTCAAACTATGGCCTTTGGGCCAGATGTGGCAGCTGAGGATATTTATCCCCCTCACCCAGGGCTATAAAGTTTCTTTATTTAAAGGCCCACAAAACAAAGTTTTTGTTTTCACTATCGTCTGGCCCTCCAACAGTCTGAGGGACAGTGAACTGGTCCCCTATTTAAAAAGTTTGAGGAGCCCTGCTACAGTAACAGAATATTGTTCAATGGAGAACTGTGAATGACTTTGTTATTCTTGGTAATATCACGATCCAAGACAATCCCAAAGGACTAATACAATCCACCTCCATAGAAAGAACTGATATTTATTGAATACATAATGAAGCACTCTATTTTTACTTTCTTTTATTTTTTTTAATCAAGTTTTCTTGTACAAAATATACATAGTTGCACATGCATAACCTATATCTGATTGCTTACCATCTCAGGGAGGGGCAAAATTTGAACCTTAAAACCTTAAAAATGGTTTTAAAATTTATAAAAAAGAAAAGTTAATTAAAAGGGTAAAAAGAAAAACACACTCAACAAATGAGCTAATTTGGTATTTTCTTTTGAAAAAAATTACTCACTTTCATTAAAAAGGTATAGCCCTTTCAGTTATAATTGTTTTATACCCTGGTATTATCTTGCTCTTTCTTTACATTTTGCAGAAGGTTAGAACAGTGAAACAGGAAAAGGGTAATAGTACTGGCTAATTTTCTAAAAGAGAGCATAACTCTCTGGCAAAAGAACAGCAAAGGTTGCCCACCATTATCTGCTTTATGGAGGTAGAAGGAAAGGGTTGAAACTGCCACATTACTGATTTTATCTAAAATAATATTCTTCTATTCCTCCTCCCTATCCTGCACTCCTGAATTCTATAGTGAAAAAAACACAGACCAAATATCAGAAGATTTGGGTTCTCATGCTAACTCTTTCTTTATCTATTTGTAAACACATTCAAGAGACAACTTCTGTGGGCCAACTTCCACAGGAGATAGAATGCCTGAAGAAAAGTATATTGTTCATGTAAACACAAAATAGAAAGTAAGGAAAGAGACTAATTTTAAAACTGAGAGAGTTGAATTAAATGATCTCTAAGCAGCCATGGAGTTCTGAGTATCCCAGAAGCTCTGACATATGCTGATTATTTGATATGAATCATTGAACCTTAAAGTTTCTCATTCAACAGAGAAAAATGACAATATTCACTGTTAAAAAATACTTCTCACTAGAAGCTATCTGTACTGATGAAAGCATTTTGATTTAGTTTTTTTTTTTTTTTAGTCATGTATGACTTTTGTGACGCCTTTTGGGGTTTTCTTGGCAGAGATAGTAGAGTGATTTGTCAATTGCTTCTCTAGCTCCTTTTACACATTAAAAAAAAAAAAAAAAAAAAAAAAAAAAAAAAAAAAAAAAAAACAAAGCAAAACAGGATTAAGTGACTTGCCCAGGGCACATAATCAGCAAATATCTGAGGCCAAATTTGAACTCAGGTCTTCCTGACCCCCAGACCTGAAGTTCTATCTATTGTGTCACCCAGTTGCATAATAAAAGTATGGTTTCCAAATAAAACAACAGCAACCCCAACAAGACAAAAAATCTATGAAATTCAGCTTTCTCTAGCTGTTAGCTAACAAAATTTGGTAGTGTTGTATCAACTGTGATCTCTAAAAATTTTCTGTACCTTTCTATCTGATACCTGCCTAATTAAAAATAAAACAAAAAACCCTCAGAAATTATACATTAAAAATATAAATGATATATTTTTGTATGATGGCCTAAACTGTTTGAATTTTATCATCCTTTGTCCTCCCCATTCCCAATAACAACAAAACAAAAAAACGTCCAACACAGCTACTGCAGAAGCAATTAACAACTTTATTTATTTTTTTTAATGTTTTGGATAACAGTGATCTAATTCAACAAGCTTTTATTAATCACATCCAGTATGCTTGGCATTTTATCAAATTCTAGGACTGGAAAGGCAAAAATAATAGTCCTGTTCCTCAAGGAACTTTCATTCTTCTAGAGGGAGGAGATAACATCAAAACAGACAAGTTTATACATAATTATATATGATAATTTCAGTAGAGATTAATAACAACATTAAACTACATTGCTAGCCCTGAGGTCAATACATGGATTTCTTTCTAATTCTGAACTGCATGATTGGCTGAGATGACAGGAAAAGATAATGACAAATGCTGGAGGTGACGTGGGAAAACTGGGACACTGATACATTTTTGGTGGAACTGTGAATGATCCAAGCACTCTTGGAAAGCAGTATGGAACTATGCTCAAAAAGTCATCAAACTGTGCATACTCTTTGATTCAGCAATGTTTCTACTGGGATTATATCCCAAAGACATCTTAAAGGAGAGAAAGGGACTCACATGTACAACAATGTTTGTGGCAGCCCTCTTTGTAGTGGCAGGAAACTGGAAACTGAGTGGATGCCCATCAACTGGAGAATGGCTGAATAAATTATGGTATATGAATGCTATGTAAAACTATTGTTCTGTAAGAAATAACTAGCAGGATGATTTCAGAGAGGCTTGGAGAGACCCACATGAACTGATGCAAAGTGAAATGAGTAGAACTAGGAAATTATTACACAAGGCAACAACACAAGACTATATGATGATCAACTCTGACAGACATGGCTCTCTCTTCAACACTGAGATGATTCAAACCAGTTCCACTTGTGCAGTGATGAAGAGAACCATCTACACCCAGAGGGAGAACCATGGCAACAGAGTGTGGAACACAACATAGCATTCTCATTCTCTCTGTTGTTATTTGCTTACATTTTGCTTTTGTTTTTTGTCAGTTTTTCTTTCTCTTCTTTCTTCCTCTGATTTTTCTTGCGCAACCAAATAACTGTATAAATATGTATACACATATTGGATCTAACATGTATTTCAACATATTTAATTAACATGCATTGGAATATCTGCCAGATGTGGGAGTGGGGGGGGGAGAAGGGGAAAATTTGCAACAAAAGATTATGCAAAGGTCAGTGTTGGAAAAATTACCTATGCATATGTTTTATAAATAAAAAGCTTTAATAAAAAAAAAATTCTGAACTGCATGTAGGCACAAAGTCATGGTTCAAATAGAAATTTTTTTTAATTCATAGAAAAATGTACTAAGTGATTTTTTTTACACATAGAAGGTCAAGCACAAGGACTACAAATTACATTTTAGTTGTTTACTATTTTTGGCATTTGTCCTCTATGACTTTAATTTATGTGATAGTTTTTGAGGAACATAAAAGTAGTCTTGAGGGTATTTTGGTCCCTCTTTTTGTAGGAGGAAGTAGAAATTTCATAATTATTATGACTGTGGGACAAATGGAGAGAGAAATAAAAAAGCAGTATTTCAGACATTTTTTTTTAACATAGCATGTGTTGACATATATTCAGTCTCCTTAGTTCTTTTTCTGGATATAGGTGGCATTTTCTGCCCAAAGTCTGTTGAGATTTCTTTGGATCACTGAACTACTGAGAAGAATCAAGTCTTTCATAGTTCATCATCACACCTTCTTGTGGTTACTGTGTATAATGTATTACAGGTTCTGCCATTTTGCTCAGAATCAGTTCATGTAAATCTTTCCAGGCCTTTCTATAATCAGTTTGGTAATCATTTTTAAAAGAACAATAATATTGTATCACCTTCAGGTACCACAACTTGTTCAGCCAGTCCCAAAATGGATTCCCATCCACTCCTTTTCCAATTCTTTGTTACCACAAGAAGAGCTATAGAAAAATTTTTTTTCATATGAGTCCTTTTCCCTCTTTTAAGAATTCTTCGGAATTCACTCAGTAATGGCATTGCTGAGTCAAAAGGTAGGCACAGTTTTATAGTCCTTTAGGCATAGTTCCAAATTGCTTTCCAGAATGGTTTCACAACTCCACCAACAATGCATTAATGTCTCAGTTTTCCCACATCCTCTCCAACATTTAGAAATATCTTTTCCTGTTGTAACCAATCTGAGAGGTCTGAGGTAGTACTTCAGAGTTGTTTTAATTTGCATTTCTCTAATCAGTAGTGATTTAGAAAATTTTTTTTTCATATAACTATAAATGGCTTTAATTTTGTCATTTGAAAATTTCCTGTTCATATCCTTTAACCATTTATCAATTGGAGAATGACTTGTATTGATATAAATTTGATACAATTCTTTATATATTTTAGAAATGAAACTTTTATTAGAAAAACTGGCTGTAAAGATTTTTTCCCCAGCTTTAAAGCTGCTCTTTTAATCTTTTTCTGTTGGTTTTTCTCATGCAAAGCCTTTTTTAATTTAATGTAATCCAAGTTGTCCATTTTGCCTTTCATGTTTCCTAGTGTTTTTTTTTAGATCATAAATTCCTCCCTTCTTCAAAGATCTAATAGATAAATTATCCCTTTGTTCTCCTAATTTTTTTTTTTATGGTATCCTCCTTTATGCCCAAATCATGTATCCATTTTGACCTTATTTTGGTATGGGGCAGGGGATGTAAGTCTATGCTGAATTTCTGATATATTATTTTCTAGTTTTCCCAGAAATTTTTGTCAAATAGTGAGTTCTTACTCCAGAAGCTGGAGTTTGGGGGTTTATCAAACACTAGATTATTATAATCATTGACTATGTATCTTGTGAACCTAACCTATTCCACTGAGCCATGACACTATTTTTTAGTTAATACCAAATGGTTGTGATCTCTTCTGCTTTATAATATGGTTTTAGGAATGGTATAGTTGGGTACTTTCTTTTGCATATTTTTTTCATTAATTGCCTTGAAACTTTTTTGGCCTTTTATTCTTCCAGATGCATTTTAAAATTATTTTTCTAGCTCTATAAAGTAATTTTTGTCAGTTGGATTGGTATGGCACTGAATAAATAGATTAATTTATGGAAAATTGTCATTTTTATGACAGTCTACCCATGAGCACCTGATATTCTTCCAGCTGTTTAGATCTAACTTGAGTGAAAGGTGATTTATAATTGTATTTATGTAATTTCTGGTTTTGTCTTGGCAAGTAGACTCCCAAATATTTTATAGTATCTTTTATTTACATATATGTACACATATATGTAATGTATGTATAATCCTAATATATATAGAGAAAGAATCCTAAAAAAATCATCCAAAACTCTATGGGAACAATTCATAAATCTAGCAAAGTTGCAGGATATAAAATAAATCCACAAAAATCATCAATATTTCTATATATTACTGATAAAGCCCATCAAGAGATAGAAAGGGAAATTCCATTTAAAATTATGGTAGACAAAATAAAATGCTTGGGGAGGGGATTTATATGCCAAGACAAACCCAAGAACTATATGAACACAATTACAAAACACCCAAATAAAGTCAGATCTAAACAACTGGAAAAATAATCAATTGTTCATAGCTAATATAATAAAAATGAAAATACTGCCAAAATTGGTTTATTTGTTCAGTTCCATACCAATCAAACTGCTAAAAAATTATTTTGTAGAACTAGAAAAATAATAACAAAATTTATCTGGAAGAACAAAAGGTCAAGAATTCAAGAGAATTAATGAAAAAAATACAAAGTATAGTAGCTTTGTAGTACAAAATCTAAAACTATATTATAAAGCAATAGTCATCAAAACCATTTTGTATTGGCTAAGAAATAGAGTGGTGGATCAATGAAATAGATTAGATACATATAGATTAGATAGATTAGATACATTAATCAAGATCTATACAATTCTAACTTCTGGGATAAGAACTCACTATTTTATAAAAATATTACTGGGGAAAGTGGAAAATAATATAGCAGAAACTAGCATAGACCAATCAATACCTAAAACCTCATGCCAAGATACGGTCAAAATTGGTTCATGATTTAGACATAAAGGGTGACGCTATAGGGAAATTAGGAAATCAAGGAATAGTTTATCTCTCACATCTGTGGAGAAGGAAGGAATTTATGGCCAAAAAAAAAAAAACTGAAGAACATTATGAAATGCAAAGCAGATAATTTTGATTATATTAAGTTTAAAAGTTTTTATACAAACAAAACCAATGCAGCCAAGATTAGAAGGAAAGCAGAAAACTGGTGAAAAATGTTTTACATGCAGTGTTTCTGATAAAGGCCTAATTTCTAGAATATATAGAAAATTGACCCAAATTTATAAGAATACAAGCTATTCCCCACTTCATAAATGGTCAAAGAATATGAACAGAGAGTTTTCAGATAAAGAATAAAGTCATTTTTAGTCACATAGAAAATGATCTAAATCATTATTGATTAAATGATGGACAGAAACAGCTACACCCAAAGGGAAAAAAAAAAAAAACACTGGGAAATGAATGTAAATTGTTTGCATTTTTGTTTTTCTTCCCGGGTTATTTCTACCTTCTGAATCCAATTCTCCCTGTGCAATAAGAAAACTGTTTGGATCTGCACACATAAATTGTATCTAGGATATACTAGGACATATTCAACATATATAGGACTGCTTGCCATCTAGGGGAGGGGGTGGAGGGTGGGAGGGAAAAAATCGGAACAGAAGTGAGTGCAAGGGATAATGTTGTAAAAAAAAATTACCCTGGCATGGATTCTGTCAATAAAAAGTTACTATAATAAAAAAAATCACTATTGATTAGAGAAATGCAAATTAAGACAACTATGAGGTACTATTTCATGCATCTCAGATCGACTAACATGGCAGGAGAAGAGTGATAAAAGTTGGAGAGGATGTGGGAAAACTGGGATACTAAATACATTGTTTATAAGAGCATTTTGGAACTATGACCCAAAGGCTGTCAAACTGTCCATACCCTTTGATCCAGCAGTGATCATAAAAAAGGGAAAGGAACCCACAAGTGCAAAAATGTTTATAGCAGTTCTTGTAATGGCAAGAAACAGGAAATTTAATAGATACCCATCAGTGAGGAATGGCTGAAAAAGTTATGGTATATGAATATAATGGAATATTATTATTCTATAAAAAATGATGAGCAAGCTGATCTCAGAAAAGCCTGGAAAAACTTACATGAATTGATGCTAAGTGAAGCAAGTAGAACCAAAAGAATCTTGTACACAGAAACAACAAGATTATACAATGATCAGCAGTGATGAACTTGGATCTTTTCAACAATGAGGTGATGCGAGGCAATTCCATTAGACTTGTAATGGAAAGAGCCATCCATGACCAGAGAAAGGACTATGGAGACTGAATGTGGATCACCATATAGCATCTACCTTTTTGTTGTTGTCATTATTTTGCTTGTTTTTTTTCCCCTTCTTATTTTTTCTCCTTTTGATCTGATTTTTCTTGTATAGCATGATAAATGTGGAAATATGTTTAGAAGAATTATACATGTGTAACCTATATTGAATTACTTGCTGTCTAGGGGAGAGAGAAGTGAAGAAGAAGGGAGAAAACTTTAGAACACTAGATTTTGCAAGGGTGAAGGTTGAACACTATTTTTGCATACATTTTGAAAAATAAAAGCTATTATTTTTTTAAAAAGGCCAAGTTCTTCCACAACTTCTGAGGCATCTCCAAGTCATCCTGATCTATATTTTGCTAATGGACCCAGATGGCTCTGGAGGAGAGAATGAGATGGTGACTTTGTACATCATCCCCTCACTTAAATTCAACTTAAATTGTAAGTCATGTCATCACCTTCCTGATATTAACCCAAAGACAAAACAAGAAAACCCAAAACAAACAACAATATCAATTAAAGTGCTTTATTTATCAACTCATGCCTTTATTTCATAAGTTGTCATAACCGTTCTTTGTGTTATGGAGCCTTGGGAAATAAAGGAGGCTAAAGGAATTTATTTTGATTCTTTAGTTAATCAGGAAGAATGAAATATTTTTTTTTTTTAAAAAAAAGAATGGTAGAAGAGCTTTTAGAAAATAGATTAGAACAAGATATGAAGGGGCAAGAGAGTAACTTTAACCTTCCTCAGGATGTTGAGGGAAGAAAAAGAATGAAATAAAAAGAAGGGAGTGAAAAAGGATGATAACATTTCAAAATAAGTGATCAGAATAAGGCTGTTCCTGTGGAGAAGGCAGCGTTAGCAGCTCAGGAGGAAATGGATGCATATGCTTTTAAGAAAATTCTGTGCATCCTCAGGTATACTAGATGTGTTCATTCAATCTATTCAGCAATATTCAGAGGAAGAGACAAGCAATAGTGATTTGTGATGTCCTGATACTAAGGCAGATATATGACTAGCTGGAATAAACCACAAAGAATTTGAAGATCTTCTTGCCTTCACAATTAGGTTACATACTTTATTATTTATTTTCCTCCTTATAGACTGTACAGCCAAACTGTCCCACCAACAGTTTCATCCTTAACATTTTATCTTCTCTCTACATACTTTATACCAGGTGTTCCATTTGATTATCATACACTGCTTCCTCCCCTCCATCTCATGGAGTTCTTTGTTTAATTCAGTGTTCAAGCATCCCATTTTCCATAAGATCTTTTCTGATTCTTCCATATGCAATATGTCAAGTACTGTTTGTTAAGTACCTACTTTGTGTCAAACATTACATCAAGCTTTGAAGACAATGAGAAAATTCTCCCTTTTCACAAAAAAAATAAAAGAAAATGAACATTATCTTATTTTTGTATTACTCTTAAAGAGACTGAAATCACCCACTGTTAGAATGTTTTGATAACATGAAAAAACTATGAGAAAACATGCTCCTATAGGAAAGAATGCTATACTTGAGCAGGACAATAGAAACTACCTAATCTTCACATAGTACTTTTCCCTAATATGTTTCAATCACAATTAGGTCATTTTGTCTTACTGGCCTGTTATTCATCATAAATCTTCCAACTTTTTTCTTCTTTCTCCCAGTATTGTACTATTCTCATTCATCTTTCTTTTCTGTACCCATGTCCATTTTATCCTTTATATCTCTAACAAAATTTTCAGTCTATAAATTGGCTATATAGCATGCTGAGGGAGAACATGGCTAGGAAACTGGCTTGTATGTCCATGGTCCAATTCTCCCTATGCATACATAGGTGAACTACACCAAGAAAATGCAGAGTATTAAGCTAATTTTTTGTTTTTATGTTGAGCTTCTTGTGTATCCTTTTTCTGAAATTAACATGTCTTTATCATGTAATATATATACACACATATATACAAATATATGCATATACACACATATATTATCATTTTACATGTTATCACCTTTCTTTCTATATGATGTTTATTTATATACATTTTATATATATATATATATATATATATATATGTCATTTCTTTCTTTGTTTTCCCTTTGTATATCCACAGTGCCTAGCACTTTGAATTTTTTTTTGATTGATTGCTTCTTATAGGATATATTTAGGATAGGGTAGTCTTCTAAGGCTTCTAGCCATATGTAATTTCCAACTTGTAATCTTAGGCAAGTTACTTAACCTGTATTTGCTCCAGTTTTCTCAATGGTAAAATGGCACCTACCTCTTTAGGTTTTTCAAATGATATTACATTTGTAAAATACTTAGTACAGTACCTGGAACATAGCTATTGATATCTAAATGTTAGCTAATTTTGTCATTATTATTTGTTAAACCTGGAAACCACCACCAATAGATAAATTAAGATGTAATAATATTAGAAAGAACCAAGTATTGCCAAAGATCAGGAAGCTGTAGGCAAAACAACAACAACAACAAAAAAAAAACCCTCCCCCAAACCTACAGACATAATAAGGCATAAATGGTGTTTTCACTATAAGATATATCAGTATGTATCTGAAGACTCAGGGCCTCCTTCTTAAGACTCTGGGCTCCCAACCATTAGGCCCACTCTCAAGAGCACAGTTATTTTTTTAAATGAAGTTATTAAATTGATAGAACAGAAGAATATTGAAGAAATAAGATTTCAAGAAAGCATTAGACAAATTTCCTCCTGCTATTTGTATGGACAAAATAGAGAAATGTTGGGTAAATAACTGTAAAGTTAAGTGGTTTCAGGTACTCATTGAATGAATGGATTCAAATTATATTCATTAGTGGATTAATGTCATCTTGGGGAAATTTCCATTAGGAAACCCCAGGGATCTGCCCTTGTGTTTATGGTCTTCAACATCTTTGTCAATGACATGGACAAAAAGGACATTCCAAGAAATATGCAGTTGAAACAAAACTGAGAAGGATGTCTAATACATTTGATGCCAAGGTTTGGATACCAGAGCATCATGCCAGACTACGATGGTGGGATAAACTGAATAATATGGAATTTATTAAGGATAAATATAAAGTCCTAAACTTGTATTAAGAAGATCAAATTCCTAAATACTGGATGGGGATGATGTTACCTGTCAATAAATAGTTCATGAAAATAAAGATTTGAAGGGTTCATTGAAATGAATGTAGGCTCAAGATAAGTCAATACTAAGACATCATTGCTCCCAAAGTTAATGCTAGCTTTGGCTGCTTTTAGAAATGCATGATGTTCAGAACATGGCTGGATCATCGTCCATCTGGAATATTGTATAGAGTTCTGAGAACCATATTTTAGCTATGATAGAGACAAACTAGAGCATGTCCAGAATAGGTCAAAATAGAATGACAAGAAGATTGGTGATATAACAAGATAATGGAATATGACATTAGATAGGAAAGGGGAGGGAAGGGAATGAGTATATATTGCCTACTATGTGATATACACTGTGGTAAGTGCTATATAAATATTGTTCCATTTGATCTCATTTCATGGAATGGATAATACCTGTTTTGCTTCACTCCTGAGAGAAGAATTGGGAATAATAAATGGAGGTTGCACAGAAGGGAATTTTGGCTTAAGATAAAAAAATTATTTAAAATAACAATTAGAGTTATGTCTAAGTGGAATGAATTGCCTTAATGAATCATGGATTTTCCTCTCACTGGAAATTTTCAACAAGATGCTGGATGACTACTTGTTGAGGATTCAATAAAGAAGATTCTTGCTCAGCTACAGATTAGCTTAGAAGGTTTTAAAATATTTGTTTATTTATTTATTTTGCTTAGAGGGATTTTGACATGTCTTAAAACTCTGAATTTCTGTGACCTAACAGTAATTTTGTTCTTCTGACATAGTCTTCAATAAACCAGTGTCACTTCAACAACATAATGAGATGTAATACTATTTAAGTTCCATACACATCCACACCTAAATATGTGGATTTTCTTTCTGTGGACATGACTTTGTCATTTCAAATTGCAATCCAATTACATAGCAGATTGGCATATTGACAATGCCTCACAGGGTGAACTTGGCAGCTGTGAGATCCAGATGTTAGGCTTTGATATATGCTGTTTGAGTACTAATGTTTCAAACTAGATTTCTGACTGGAAAATTGCAGGGCTAGTACAAATTAACCTGTTGATAGGCTGTCCTGTCATCTTGCATATCATTCTCCTATGATGTTCATTTTATGATCTAGAGAGAATTCTTAATGAATGAGAGATTTTTATCTTTTAATAAAAATATTTTAAAGGTATATTGCTGCATGAATGTTTCTAAATTTCCATAAATTCTTCATGGGGTTTTCCCTAAGGACAAACTTCTCCATTTGAGTATTAATAAAACTATACTCCTTCATCATTTAAATATCCACAAAATCTTCATTGAAGAAGTAGAGTCTGGAATAGTTCTGGAAGAATATGTAAGAGATAGTATAATTGAAAAAAATCATTATCTATGAAGTTCAAAGCATAATTTTAAAGGGATCAAAAGGGAATGCTCTAACACAGGGGTTTTGGTCCAGAATGCTCAAAATTATACTCCATGGGGAGGAAAGTTTGTACTTCCTTCCTTCCACGACTTACTCCTAGATATTACATATGGCTCCCTTTCCATCAGCTTCTGCTATACAGCATGACCCTACTCAGTTTGACCTATGGGTTCCTATTGACATAAAGCCTTCTCCTAGGAGTCTACCTTCACCTCTCTCATTCTTTTGGAGGGGAAGACATACATATATATTTTTTCTGGGGGACTTTCATCTGATGTCTTTCCAATATTCCCACAATCTATTGTGCTATTCCCCTTCCTACCCTTAACACAGGCAAAAAAAGTTTAGTTATAGCTTTAAGAGCAATATCCATTTTTTTTCATTAGAATAGGTATCTTTTATGTACCATTTATCCATTTTTTCAGATTTGTGACATTTGAGAGGCATAAGTGAATGCTTTCCATATGGATATAAATGTCATCTGAAAAGACATTGAATATTTCTTTACCTAGTTTTCTGCCCTATAAAGTAGTCTAGATTAAGACTTTTCCTGGGAGATTAAATTTAATACTTAGTCCATCTACATTATTTTTTAAAGTTTATTTATATGTGTTTACTAAAAGGAAATGTTTCCTTACAAGAAATATGCATTAGGATTTTTTTCAGAATCAATTCCTTTTGTACACCAGTATTAAAACAATGTCAATGACCAGAGGAAAAAGTTAAGTAATTAAATGATGGCTACAGTTTCCAACAGGTACAAGGACCACAAGAGGTCAAGGAGTGGATGTGATCTTGGATGCAGTCCCAGACTCTAAGACAGGGGAAGGTTTGGGAGTGGAGCATTATAATGGCCAATATGCTGCCTGAAACTCTCAAGGTTCTTCCAGTCAGCATTTGAAGACAGCAAGAGCCAAAACATTTAAAAATCTTTGTTTCATCCATATGTGATATCATTGTGACCTAAAAAACTTCATTTCTATGTACTTATAGTGACATCAAAGTTCTAGTCTGGAGTTTGGGCAGCAGAAGCATTTCTTCCCCTACACACAGAACTAGAGTAGAGTGCCAAGCTGTGAACTAGAGCAGTCTAAAATCCAGCTAAAGGACAGAAAGAGCTGGAAGTGCAGGAAGAGGAATCAGAAAAACACAGGCAGATTCACTAATGATTAAAAAGAAAAAAAAATAGATTTTTTTAAAATCAGAATGATCTTTTAGAAACTGGTAGCTGCCAGACACAACCCCCATTGAAACAGAGGCATTGGCTTCAAATCTGAAGAACTATAATCTTTTGCCAAAATAATCAAAATGAAACTGAACTGTGCCAATTCATTTCATGAAGTGAAACTGCAAGTTGGAAAAAGATGAAGTTGTTTTCACTAGGCAGTCAAGCTGTGTCTACAATAGCAATTTTCCAACAAAATGCTTTCTTTAGCAAACAACCAATATATAGGTGTACCCTAATAGACCAAACTTTTTTTTTTTATCTGGTGGCAAGTATTTATAGTCAGAATTTCCAATTTTAACAATTTATTTTGAAATTAGGAAAAATAATTTTTTTTAATTTCAAGGAATTTTGTCATTTCTCGTAAGTTTAACAAATAAGTATATATTTGCTGAATACCTGCTAAGTTCAAGCTCCTGTGCTAGAAATGATGGGAGATGCAAAGATATTTAAGATATTTTTGCCCGAGAAAAAGCATGGCATGATGGAAAGACTTCTATATTTAAAGATTCTTGATTCATATGATTACATATTTAGAGCTAGCAGGACCTTAGAGGTCATTAAATTCAGTCACCTCACTTTACAAATAAGGAAACAGACCCAGAGAAGTGAAGAAATTTCATTAATATCACACAGATAGGAAATGGCAGATTCAAGGTTCGAATCTAGATCCTCTAATTACAAGCCCAGTAGTATTTTATTTCAGTTATTAGACTTGATCTTCCTCTCTTTATTTTGTTCAGCTCAAGCATTATAAACTTCTTTTTGAATAGAATCTAGTACCATTTCCTCTTCCTCATGAAGTATCCCAGGATCTGCCATTAGGAGTCAACATGGTGGATACAGTGTCAATGATGAAGAAAATAATTTATCATAGTAATCTTGACACATCTTTTGTATTTTTTTCTTCCATTTTCATACTTAAATGCTCTCAGAATGACCAAGTTCAACTGAGTCTCTTGCAAAGTTTTTTTTTCTTCCCCCCGCCAACTCTTTCCTTCTAATTATCCAATGTTTTATGAAGCAATACTACTCCTAAATATCCAAATTCCTCTTCAGTAAGGTTTTACAAATGTGTTTACATTCTAAATTGACATTGTCTTTGGTTGGTAAAGAGATTTAAGTGCTTGCTTACTAAAATATTTTGCAGTTTCTTTGCATCTCTTTGTGCTGGCAAAGGATTTATATCAATAAATGGTAACCTTTTGTCCAATGTCTATTCTCATTTTTGTGGGGTGTTAATAGTTTTTCTTCAAAATCAGTTTGGAGATAATACAATTGCATAACATATCTTTTCATTTTTCTTCTTTATTTTAATTTGGTATTGATTTTCATCTTTGCTCAAGTAAGTTGATGGCTTAATTGTTTAAGGAAGGTTGTTTCACAAATAATTTTGACATTGGCAATCCTATGTATCTTATCAAGATAAAATTGAAATTGAAATCATTTTCCATGATAATATTTAGTATTTGTCATGCTGGATGCCCAATTGTTCACATTATATGGATATGTCATATAGGTAATTATGTACTAACAAATTAGATAACATCTCTCACATTCCTTCTTGAACAAAAGGCTTGTGAAAGGAATACTTCTTATTCAGCTTAGCAGTTAAAAGTTCTTTAAAATTTTACTTTTGTCTTTGTAATCTATAAGGCTTTGGTTCATTGCCAAAATTTTTTGTTTCTGTTGTTTTTTCCTTTTAAAAATGCTGTTATATCTCACCATTGATTCACTAAACTTATTTCTCATAAAAATTACCCAATCTTTGTCAGATAAACTGTTGTTTTTCCATATCTTCCCTATTCTGCACTTATACAATTGCATTTATCTCAAAACTTAACTTTATATCAATCAAGTTACAGATTCCAATTCTGACATATAATGTACTAGCTATCCTTCCCAGTTTGTTATTGTTTAGTTTTTCAGTCCTGTCCAATACTTTGTGAGATATTTGGAATACTTGGAATAGTTTGTCAATTCCTTCTTCTTATTTTATGAATGAGGAAACTTGAGGCAAACAGGGTTAAGTGAATTAAGTATGTGAAGCTGGATTTGAACTCAGGAAGAGGAGTGTCTCTAATACTGGGCCCTGTGCTCTACCCAATATATCATCTAGCTGCCCCTTTATAAATAAATAAATAAAATCAATGCCTTCACCCAAATCATTGATTTAAAAAAACAATCTTGAACAAATATAGCCAAGAACTAATTAATGCATGTATGCTTTTTAGCTAGGGCTTCTTTGTTTCAGTTTGTATTTCAGAGAGGTCCATTGATTTAGTGCTAAAAGGACTTTTTTTTTTTTTTGAGGACATCAAGTGTAATCCCAGTCCCCTTACTTGAAGATGAAGAATATTAGTCCCATAGAAGTTAAGTGATTGCTCCAAAACATACATTTTAGAAATGAAAGGCATGAAATTAACCCAGGTCATTTAATTCTAAAACCAACAAACATGAAGAATGAAGTTTTCTTACTCCAGATTTTCAAATATTCTAAAGAACAGACTTCTTAGTATTATACCAATTTATAGCAACTCCTTTTTTCCTTACCACTGATTATAAAAGGCTAATCCTTCATTCAGATGTCCCATCTGCTCATTGATTTGATCTCATCCTTTTCTGACTCCTTACAAAATTTTAATCCATTAATTATCTCACCTCCCTCTCTTAAAAATGAATGCTTTGTAATTATGATGAGCCTGTGTGGCTTCAGAGATGAGAAAATGCATACCTTTCTTTTCTTTGAAGAGTTGGGGACCTATAGATGTGCAATACTGCATATACTATAATGCTTTCTTGATATATTCATTGGTTGTGTTGAACTATTTTTTAAAAAAATTCTTGGTTAAAAGGAATGGGTTGATGAATGGGTCAGTGGTGCAGGATATATTTAAAAATTAAGGTGATGTAAAAACTAAAGGTGTCAATTAAAATATTTATTCCCCACTCATCTGTAACATTTTCTTCTTAATTGATTCGTGTGTCATTAATAAATAGGCTTAAGCCTCTTATATTATAAAAAAACTTCCCATGACTCTAACACATTTCCTTTCTCTCTTACACAAGATTTCTCTTACACAGATCCCTATAATCTCACTTTTATTTCCATATTACTGTTGAATTTGCTTTTCCATAAGTCATAGGATTATAAAACCATAGATTGAGAACTGCAATGGGACATAGAGGTTCATCTAGTTCAACCCTCCCATTTTAAAGATAAAGAATATGAGGTCCAAATGTGTGAAGTGATTTATCAATGGCCATACTCCTTGTAAATAAAGAGTAGGGATTTATATTCACTTCCTCTGACTCACTCTTCTCATTATACCAATAAATGTTACTAATAACCTCTTAATCATAACATCTATTGGTCCTTTTCTATTTATTATTTCTCATATATTCCACATTTTTATTCACTCACTTTAATTTCCCCTGCTCCCCATAATTCATCCTTCATAAAGCTTGCAGACTTTTCTTTGGCCATGGTACCTTTTCCTTAAAAATTCTTCAATGTATCCATATTTGGTTTGAAATCCACCCTCCTTTTTCTCTGCCAGAATAGTGGAATCTTTAAAATGATTGAAGGAGTGACACAGGAAGTGGCAATAGAAAGTAGTAGTAGAGAGAGCTAGTGAAGGAAAGAACTTTAGTAATAAGATATAGCTGGGGGAAGCTGTCAATTTTACTTCCCCTATTCTAGTTTTAACCATATCAAGGTAAAGCCCTGTCTCCTTCTCCTCCCAATCTATTTTCTACCCAGGATCAATCAGTCAGGGAGGTGCCTGACTTGAGTTCTCATTGACTGAATTTTCGTTCCATGCACCTATGCCAAGAATAAACCAAAACCTCAATTCCAGCATTGTTGTACATTGTTTCTATGGGAAGAATGAGTAGAACATCCAAAAGGAACTGTGTTGTTACACTCTTTGCTTTTTCAAGGAAAGATTAAAATGCTACATTGTCTAGAATTATTGGGTCTAGATCAATTTCATGTCTGGAGTTTGGAGGAGAGGGCTTCACAGAACCAGATAATCTGAGATCTACAGAGAAAAGATGACATTTTAATTAGGATCTGAAGAACATTAGGAATTAAGAATTGGGCAGAATTTGGATGAAGGGAACCTTCTTAGGTAGAAAAAGAAATTTAAGCAAATATATGTAGGTGAAAAGTCAGGGGCACAAGGGATACATTTAAGGAAAAGCTGGAAGGAAGGAGAGAAAGAAGAAAGGAAAGAAGGAGGAAGGTAGGAATAGAAGGAAGGAAGAAAAGATTTGTATTTGAAGTCACCTTTACAGATAAGGGAAGTGAGTTCCACAAATTTTGAATGACTTAAGCAATCACATAGTAAGGAGCAAATCTAGATTTCAAAATCCTATACTTTAACGTAAAAATCAATTTAAAAAATACTTTGTATACTAGAAATTATATTAATAATCCCTACAACATAAAAAGACAATGACCATTTTCACATTTCCTGATGTATGTGTATATACCACATTCCCAGGGGCTATAAACATAAATGCAGCATCATTACACTCAGAGTGATATTATATTTAACTTAATCAGCCTAACTAGCCATGGTTCTAGAATTACAATATTAACATAATCCAGCTGCTATCCTGGGTATGAACAAGCGTGAAGCATATGCAAACAAAAGAAGTTTCAAAGGGCAGAATTCTCCAGGAAATAAACCATCACTGATAAATCACATATTTTTAGTTTAACAAAGTCTCAACTATGACTGAGAGAAGAAGGGAAGAGAAGGTGGCACATATATCCATATATCATAGATATACATCTGGCAGGGAACCACCTAGTCCAACTCCTTCATTTTCAGATGAGGAAACTGAGCCCCTGAGACTTTAAGGGACTTATTGAAAGTTATACAGGTAGTAAACATTAAAAGTCGAAACTGAGCTGAGGTCCTTGAATCTATAGGTTTTTCCATGTCTTGGAGGGGAGAGGTCTAGGAAGGAAAGCAATAAATCACTAACCAGAAGATTTCTCAAGGCTTTGAAAAGTTTCCATCCTTAGACCTTTCTCTCCAAATTAAAGACAATCTTTCAAGATTTCTTTACTCCCTCTTCTCAAGCCACCTACTTAATAAGGTACTTGTATTCCCTTCACCTTTCAAGTTCTGAAAATCAGGAACAATAATCAAATTATTCCTAAGAAGGATATGTAGATCTACTTTCCAATAAAACCACTCAATATAATATTAATAATAAAGTAATAATAAAATAATATTACCAAATAAATAGTAACTCTTTGTATCTTTACAACATCATCCCAATATAATAGTAATGATAATAAACAAATGATAAATAAAAATAATAATAGTAATAAGTACTATTATTGACCCTTTTTTATAGTTAAGGAAACTTAAGTGAACAGAGATTAAGGTACAAGACCAGGGTCACAGGTCAGAGGTCAGATTTCATCTCCAGTACTCTTGCCTGGAGATAATATTTGTAATATCTATCATATAGTAAGTGCTTAATATATTCTTGTTCTTCCACTCACTTCTGAGTCTTTTGAAGAACCCCTTGCAGACCACCACTTCCCTAAATATATGTTTTTCTTCCTATAAGCTCCTTGAGGGCAGGGATGATCCTGGATTATCAATCAATAAACCTTTATTAAGGGTCCACTAAGTGCCAGATATAGTGATAAATTCTAAATACATAAAAGGAGGCAAAAGATAGTCCTTGCCCTCTCCGAACTCATAACCTAATGGAATGCAATCACATTCTAAGGAAAATTTACAAGTTTATTCCTTCAGTTCAAGCCTAACTTGCTTTTTCTGATAAATTCTACTGGATGCAGTTCCCTCTATACAATGTCTTTTACTTAGGGATATTCCTTCTTTTTTCCTAAAACAAAATAGGAGGGGAAAATGACTTGTGGTAAAAACTGATTTGTATTATTTAGTATAAGATTTCATTGATTATATATATATCTTCTTTCATAAGAGAGAAAACATAAAGTATACAGAGTGAAGTAGAGTGTGATGTAGTGAGAGTAAGAGAGCTGGAGGAAGATTGTATGGCTTCAAGATTCAGTTCAATCACATTAGTTATATGATTGCAAGGAAGTCACAATTACTATTTGTGTAGGTTTTTTTTTTATTCCATGAAATGGGGATAATTTTACCTGTCCTGTCTTCAATGCAATATAGTTCTGAAAGATCTAATGATGAGATTGATATGAATGAATCTCAAATTGTTAAAAGCTTATTATTAAAATGAAGGAGTGACACTTGTGAATTGTTCATATTACTGATGAAATAGTTCACCCAGAATCAAAATTATTTGTTTTTGTTTACTATAGAGATGTTGCTTTACAGGCTAATAAAATTTTATCATATTAATTTGTATTTGCTAGAGCTTCTAGTAGGAGCTGCATCATTGGTCAGTTGGACAACATGGCTTTTCTCTTTGCTTTTTCTTTTTTCCCCTTCCCTTCTTTCTGCCCACATGGGACATCAAACCTTGCTATTGCTCTGCCTAAAGGAATGCAAATTTTGATCACTAAAACTCCTAAAATTTCTTCGGGTTTAGGACCATGACTTAAAGCCAAATCACTCTGGCTCTAAAAGATTAATCAACAATAGGCTGCTGGCCAAGAGGCACTTGGTCATAGCTTGGACTCAGATTGGCTTAGAATGAATGTAAATAGCAATTGTTTGTGCTTTGGCCAGAAATCCTTAGTGTCTTTCCCTCCCAGATTGATTATTTTTGACTAGGTAAAAGAGGGCATTTTCTGCCTCATTACTTAACTAGCCCTAAGCATTGATTGGACATTGCCTCAATAACAGTAAGATGGGTTAAAAATCTTAGTTTTAAAAGGCTGAGGTCTCCCACTGCATCTAGGCCAAATCCAGTTGTCATGATCTATATCCGGCCACTGGACTTAGATGACTCTGGAGGGGAAAGTGAAGATGGTGTGACTGCACAGCCCTCCCCCACTTCAATTCACTTGCATGTCATGGCATCCCCTCCCTGATATCATGGTCCTCTTCAAAAATGAAGCACAAACAATATGGACAACTAGACTGTAGGACACTTGAGGACATGTTGTTCTAATTTAATCTTCAGTCATCTAGATCAGTCAACTATTTATTAAAGGTTTATAGTGTGTCAAGAACCATACTAAGAGGTGGGAATGTAAATACAAGTAGAAAGAAAGACAGTCCTTGTTCTCCATGAGTCTTTATTCTAATAAAGATGACACTTAAATTGGGAACTGAAAACTAGGGTGAGTAGGGAAGAAGGGAACATACAAGGCACAAGGTCTTGGTAGACCACCTCCTAAAAAACAGCATGGAGACTAATGAGATGTGTCTGGCCCAAGCACCATCCTTGAAAGGGTCATTCTGGAAGACATCACCTCATCAGAGGAAAAGACAACTACATGTGTGGAGGATATTTTAATATGTAAATATCAGGGTTGGAATGAGACTTCAGCATGAAGAAGTAGGGCAAATAGAGAAAGTCCTGACTGTGCCTCTTAGCTCACAATGCCCTACATAAACTAGGTATTTCATAAACATTTATTAAATGGAAGTGATTTGTATTACATAGCTTATAGCATCACTGTCTCTCCACAGGAAAGCATACTTCACTGAACAGAATAAATTAAATAAGGATTCAACACAAAAAATTTAAGTACTTACTATGTATGAAGGACTATGTTAGGCACTGGAGAGATGAAAATGAAACAGTCCCTAGCCTCAAGGAGCTGACATTTTACTGTAGGAGGGAAGCAACATGTACACAGGTAAGTAATTATGAAATATATTTAAAAATTTCAGAGGATATAAAAGTTGGGACTCATTACCATTCCTGTTCATGACATCTTGCCAGCTATTGGGTATTTTGAAATTGATTTTTAAAATGTTCTTGTTTGCGATTAAAGATATGGAAATGCCTTGCTTGCTATCACTTTTTTAAGTCAGACATTATTCATAGAATATTAACTTAGAGACCAAGTCTTATTTATTATTAATAGGACACAACAGAATATATTTCATTCTTTTGTCCCTTGTTGAAAAGTTTTGAGGTTTTTCTTTTTCAATCTCTTTTTTATTTGAACCTAGAAAACAAAGATTTCAGCTCAAGGCAAAACTAATGAATCATAGACTCTAATTCTATCTGCTTCTTATCTGGAGGTCTGTGAACTTGTTTTTAAAAAAATATTTTCATAGCTCAATTTCAATATGATAATTGGTTTCTCTTGTAATACTATCTATTTTATCTTATACACTTAAAATATTCTAAAAAAGGATTCATAGGTTTCATCAGTCATTGACACAAAAAGTTTAATAACCAGTGGACTCCATGAAATGGGTATTAGGATATTAGCAATCATCTAATTTAATCATTGAAATTTGAATTCCATGTAATTTCTAGTATATTCAATTTACAAACATCATTAAGGGCCTACCATGTGTAAGCCACTCTGCTAATACTGATTTTCTCCACATAGGTTACATTTCCTTTCCAGGAAGTTTTAAAAATAAAATAAAAGCACACAATCACTTGGGACAGGGTAGATCAAATTGAGGCATATATGACTATAAAGGCATTTTATTATGTCATAAGGAAAAATAGAAGGAACTGAGAGAAGCAGGTGGATACTTGTACTAAATTATATAGGGTAAAATAGGCAAAACCAAAAAGACAGTATAGGGAATGACCACAATCACAAGAAATGTGAAATATAACAACATTAACAGATATCAGAGATAACATTCTGGGAAGATGGCAAAATGGGTTAGAAATTTTCAGGCTGTCTAGATCTCTTCCATAGACAGAAAGAAAATTGCCTCCAAATAAATGTATAGCAGCAAAAATAAAGAGGTAAGATAGTTGTATCTCTAAGATAACTTGAGAGTTCTTCAGAAAAGACAGGATCTCCAGGGGCTATTTGGCCTGAGTAAAGTGTAGTACACCTCCAGGTGGACTCCATTGAATCAACAAACAGCAGGTCCTGGAGCAGTTCAGTCCAGAAGGAGACTAGGCTTCCAGAAATTTCACTGCAACTTTCACTTCATTCATAACCTCAAGTAATTTTGTCTCAAGAACTTTTACCTCACAAACTTTCATCCAAGGAACAGTAGACCCTGAGTGAGGGAAGACTGAAGGCTTATAGCTGTTTCCAGAAGCCAGGCCTATCTGTGCTGACTAAAAGTGATCCCACACTGTGGACAAGGAGTGTGGTACCAGTATCCATACCATCCAAGATTTTTAGGGAAGGAAGGGGAAGAAAAGAAGGTAAAAGGGGCAGAGTAAAAAGAGAGGTTGTAAAAGAAAATAGTAAAAATAAGATGGAGGCAAATTCACAAATAGTAATAATAACTCTGAATATGAATGGGATATTTATAATGGCACTCTTTGTGGTGACAAAGAACTGGAAAGTGCAGGGATTCCCATCAATTAAAAAATGTTTGAACAAATTGTGGCATATGGTTGTGATGGAATACTATTGTTCTACAACAAATGATAAGCTCACTGATCTCAATAAGATATGAAAACTCTTGCACAAAATGATGAAAATGGAAGCAAGCAAAATCAAGAGAATATTGTACATAGTAATAACAATATTGTTTTAAGAAAAACTTTGAGCAGCTAAGTCATTTTGACTATTATAAATACACAAATAAAAAATAAAGGGCATAGGAAGAAAGATGCTATCTGAATCTAGAAAAAGAACAGATAATTGTAGGAATTAGTATGCCAACTTATTCTTAACTGCACTTCTTTGTCACAAGGGAGGAGTCTTTGTGGGCAAGTACTGAAGAAGCAATAGCGACATAATTAATATATCTGTACACATACACTCAAAAAAACCATAAGGTAGCCAACTTTAGTACAATGTATTTAAGTTGTCCCTTGAAAACTAATTTCAACTGATCTCTAGCTTTGTGTTTCTCACTTCCTTCCCTGTTTCTGGCAACACTAAGAATCCACAACCATTGGAAACAGTTATTTTATTTATTTCCAGTAGAGTGAGGATTTTGCATATACCTAAAACAGTAAAAGTAGCATCCGAACCTATCCAATGTTTGAACAGGAGTCCCTTTGTTGTGGAGATACCAGTTGTTCAGTGCCAAATTTAGAGACTTGTTCTAATACTGTGAACAGCTAGAGTCCCTGCCAATAGAACTAAAGAAAATGTCACTCCTCATAAAATTAAAGACAGATGAATATTTTCATCTTACTAAAGTTACAGTTACAATTTGGAAACTATGTTGGCTTTTGATTAAAACTGAGAGGGGGCGGGGAGTGAATCTCTGAGTTTGTATATAAGAATGGAAGACTTATTGCCCAGTCCAGCCTAGGAAATATTCTACAAAATTGAAAGGTTATGCTTGAGAATACTACCTTTTAGACCATTCACCCAGCAACAGGGTCATAAACTGCTCCGTGAGGGGGTCATTTTGCCTCAGGGGGAAGATGCACAATCTCCTTTATAGGCAATGGACTGTGAAGAATGAAAATTGTTCCAGAGAAGGTGGTAACTACTACAGCTGAGCTCCCCATAGACACGTGTTGTTGATAAGTACCTCACTATATTCATAAGGATAACAAATACACATTATTTCAGAAAAATATTTCAATGCATAGGATAGGTACATCAGTGTATTTTCCTACCTTATCTCAATTTCACTCAGTATGATTTAAGATGCATTATAGAAAATAGACAATTGTTATATGCCTGGTAAGTTCCCATAACCCTCAACCTTATTTTTCAGCTGGCAAACTTTTCAAAAGCCATATTTAACAGTTATTCAACCAAATGCTCAATTTTATACCTCCTGCTCCTTAAAAATTGAGGCCAGATGGTGTGAATTCCTACATTTGCCTTTATCCTCACACCTATCTTCCCATACTCAACAGTTTCAGAAAAAGATGGATCTTGGTAACTTAGCCACATTATTCACAGGTCAAGGGGGTGAGAGATGTAGTTTGTTAATCATAGGATCATATATTTAGAGTTGGAAAAGGCCTTCAAATTCCAGTCCAAAAACCTCCTTTTTCAGGATAAGAAGATAGAGGCAGGCCCAAGAAAGGCTTCTTTGTGATCCACAGGAAAGAAGCAGAACGAGTATTAGAACCCGAGTCCTTTGATCTGAGGTTCCATGACAGTAATTTACTGATACCATTATACATTTATTAATGTTTTAAAAAATTTAATATTAATATCACTCAATGTACAAAATAATTTGGCTTGTTAAATGGGATTTGTTTTTTTAGTTATGGATTTAAAACCATATGAGCAAAATAAAAGCATTTAAAGAGATTTATCCAAAATAATGATAATAATAGCAACGCAATTAACAACTACCATCTATATAGTACTTAAAGTTTTGCAAAGTATTTTACAAATATTAACTTATTTAATCCTACCAACCCTGGGAGGTAAATTTTATTATTATCCTCATTTTTGAGATGAGGAAACTGAGGCCCAAATGACTTGCTTGGGGTTACATCGATAGGTTTTGAGGCTAGATTTGAAATTAGATTTTCTTGACTCTAAGCTCAGTGGTCTATACGTTGTGCTACTGAGGATTAACTCTTTATATTTATAACATACAAAACATGATTGAAGTGAAATTCAAACAGACATTTTTACAAGTAGATTTTAAAACTAAGCTCTAGAATCCAGGAATAATATAGCAAAGAGTGTAGAAAACCCAAATGTATATCAATGAAAAGAAGAGCTAATTAGTTTATATAATTCAGGTTGGTGGTCTACCACATGTTTATTATTAAATAAATCATAAAGTTAATTATGTTGGAATTGCTGCATGGTAGAAAGAGTTTTAGATTTGGAATCAGAATCTCAGGTTCAAATTTCAGCTTTGAAATTTTTATTGTAGTTACATTACTTAACATGGATGAACCTCAGTTTCCTCATTAATAAAATAAAGATACTACTTGCTCTTCTTTTCTCCTAGGGCTGCAGTGAATATCAAAAGAAATAAAATATGTAAAATGCTTTGGAAGACATCATGGCATTATATAACAATAAACTGTTAACCATGAATGATAAAAAAAATTACTGGGACCACAGAAAAACTGAACCAACCAACTATGCTCATGTATTTGTTTACTTTTATTTTTAAACATTTGTACTGATCCTAGTGATAACTCAGGAGATTAAGTGAATTGCAGAGGTTAAATTTGAAATCAGAGCTTCCTAAATGAGTGAAGCATTCAATGGCAATGCCTCTTTCTGTTAAGTTAATATGTTATAAAAGATCAAATTTCAGATCAACCATGAACTACCAAGTTTAGAAATAAAACATTACAGTTTGCATTTTTGGTACAGTATTGTGAAAGATTCAATATCCCTATAAAACCTCATCTAAGAGAAACTAACAATCTATGATGGAACATCAACTGGTAGCATCTGCTACAGTAGGAATTTTCTTTAATAGAACATATAAAAAATATGCCAGGCAATAAAAAAGAGAGAGATGGAAAAAAAAGAAAAAGATTTTATTTGGGGGAGGGTGTCAGGGAGAAAGAATGTTGAAAGCAATCATAATTATGTTTTAAAGAAAAAGTTTGATTGCTTAACCCACATCTCCTAGGGCAAAATGATTACGGAATTCATAACACTTCTGATCTTACAGCAAATATAACCTTCTTAATAATCTAAAAAATATTGCAGCATCTCTCCCAACCTTATGTGAATCAATGATATTTATAACCCTGAAGGAATTGAATTTCTTTTGTATCAAGGAACACCAATAATAATGTTCTCTTCCATTTCAAAAGAACATCTCACAAAGTGAATATTTTCAAAAGATCAAGAAAGTAGAGAAAGCTAAAGCTTGTCCTTTATGACCTCAACAAATTCTCGTGGGACTTTTCACCCACTCAGACACAGCAGTGAAATCGACAACAAAGTTCAGAGGGAAGTAACATTCAAAAATAGCCCTGTGAACATTCAATTGGTCAGGAAGGGGGCACCTTAATTTTGTAATTTTCATTACCAAGAAACACTTCTTGATGTAATCAGCCCCTAATGTGTTAAAAATGGAAACAAATAGAATCAATCTACCTCTTATTTATTAAATTATGGTGCCCATGTGTCCCTCCCATTTAATGATGAACTTCTAAAGTAAGATTCTTTTAAAGATTTTTAGGACTGAAGAATAGAACATCAGCTGCTCGACATTCCATTCAACAAACATTTATTAAATGTCTATTAAGAAGAGAAATAAAATGAGTTGCATGTATCAGATGAGATTCCAATAAACTGGAGAAATTTCTTACAACCCACCAAAGGTTAGAGACATTATTTTATAAATGAACTACTTTCTCTAAGAGAACCATTTAAATCCATATGCATTAAGAATCCATATCCCTCTCCTTTTACACTTGTATCTTTGGACTAAAGCCACCTTCTTGAGGCTCAATTTATCATTCATATGTATTGAACTGGGATACTCTCTTATGTTTTGAGGCATTAAATGAGATTTACTTCACAGTAACTTCATTCTGACTTCTTGAAGCAGGATTTGCCATGCTTGGTGCTTCTGTCACAATGGAAAATGTTTCCCAAGAAATATAGAGCTTAGTGGAAAAAGTTACTTGTACAAATGTCTTCATACTTAATTCTGACAATCCGACCCATCAACATGATAACTAGTACAGGAGTAGAATCTATCTGGAAATGACAGACTGAAAAGTTATCAACTAAAAGACACATATAGTAGATTTATTTTTGCTTCTTTCTGTTTAACTAAAATATGGAGCTTAAATCACTGAAAGGTTATAATTTATATTTTGTGGTATTTAGTTATCTATTAGTTACTTATTTTAGTTGTGCATTAGTATATTCCCATTTGGGGTTTTCTTGGCAAACACACTGGAGTTTTCAGCTATTTCTTTCTCTAGCTCATTTTGTAGCTGAGGATACTAAAACAAACAGGGTTAAGTGACTTGCTTAGGGTTACTCAACTAGTGTTTGAGAACAGTTTGAACTAAGAAAGATGAGTGTTCCTGACTCCAATCCTGGCATTCTATTCATTGTGCTACCTAGCTCCCCCCATTATCTATGTATTCATTCCCATTTTCTCCTCTTTGTTAATCAGCAAATTTTGGGGCTTCTTCCCTCATCTATTATCAATAGAGATAAACTCTGACACCAATATTAGTCTATGCAAAAGACAATTAGGGAGCCAGATTCCTGAAAAAAAATCATATAACTTAAAGACAAAAATAAATTACTTCAGAATTTCCACATTTTTTAAAATTCTTACTATAGCTCCCCTCCTTTATTGCAAAGATTGAGATAATCATATAACTTTTAATCTTGAATGAAAATTAAATTTGAAATTTGTAGCAGTTGACAACTTAGATTGATACTTTACTGGATCCAGGCTCTTAATTAATGTATTCAATCCACCACTATAGATTATATCCCAGCCATGCCTTCATATCTTTTGCGATTCTTCAGGTACTATAGATTTTAATAAAAGATACCTAAGATGCTACAGGATTTCTACCAACTGATAACTAGCTATTTAACTAAAATAAAATTATGTGAAGCAAAAAAATAATTTACCTTATTAGCTGCAAATTAAGGAAGCTAACTGTGTTATAGTGGGAAGAATACTAGATTTAGAATAAGCATCCTTAGGTTTAAGTATTATCTCTAATATTTATTAGCTGTGTGGCTTTGGGCAACTAAATCATTTAAAAACAGCAGCAATACTTGTACAACAAACCTTAGTGTTATTTATAAGGAATGTGCTCTAATCAGCCTTATATACATGAGACTTATTATTTACATGCAATTGGCTTCTTCTATACCAATCAATATTACATAAATAATAGCTCATAGAGATTCCATATTTAAAAATCATTATTCATTCTGAGATTCACTATTAAAAATTAAGAAAAATAAAGGGGAACTTTATTATCATGGGCAAATATGTGCAGTTTAGAATTCACAAAATATCAGTGTTGGAAGGGATCTCAGAGATTATTAATCTATCATTTCCTACAATTTTCTTATGTGAACATTTTTGTATATTTTTTCAAAGTGCATGTAAAATAATTTAAACTTTCATTTAAAAAATAAGTTCCAAATTCTCTTTCTCCCTCCCCCTTTTCTTCTTTCTCTGGAAGAGGATAGCTTTTTTTTTTTTTTTTTTTTTAATCAGGGGACTTTTGGAATTGTCTTGAATCACTGTATTGCTAAGAATAGCTGTCATTTACAATTGATCATCTTGATCATCATACAATATTGTTATTATTGCATACATTGTTCTAGTTTTGTTCACTTCAGTTTACATCAGTTCATGTAAGTTTTCCCAGGTTTTTCTGAAATCATCTTGCTCAAGTTTTCTTATAACACAATAGTATTCCACCACAATCATGTAACACTACTTGTTCAGCCATTTTCAGATTGATTGGTTTCCCTAAAATTTTTAATGCTTTGCTACCATAAAAAGAACTGCTATAAATATTTTTGCACAAATTGGTCTTTTCCCTTTTTTTTCATCACTTTAGGATAAAAATCTGGTAGTGATAATGCTAGGTCATATTTTATGTACAGTTTATTATACCCACTCTTTAGACTCTTAAAAATTATAGAGCAACAAATTTTGTTTGAGTTATATCTATTAATACTTGCCACATTAGAAATAGAAAAAAACTTAATATTATTATGAAAATAGTTTTGACTCTTGCTGGGCCCCTCAAAGAGTCTCAAGGACATGTAGTGACTCCAAGACCAAAATTCAAGAACTATTAATGTATTCCAACCTTCTACTTTGTTTTAAAAGAAAATTAGTTGAAAAAAATAAAGCCAAAGCCATAAATATAGCATTTTTCTGAGCCTAATTCTCACATAAATTCTATTACTAAATGATAGGTTCAAAATTGAAAAAAAAGTGGTCTAGTTTTTTCACAATGAAAAAGAATAAAAATTCAAAAAAATTAAATAGAAATATAAGAGCATGTTCTCTTAAAGACTACTTCCTCATTCCCAAAGTAATGGAAAAAATACAAAGTAATAAAGACTGTCCATTCAAATGTTTTATGTCCTCCATCAGAGTTATTGTTGGAGAGCACCTGAATTGTTCAAACACATCTTTCAAATTCGAAAAGATTTTTTTAAAGTATGCCTTTGAAGACCAATATACATTTTATGGCCTGCTCTGCTTAATAAAGATCCAAATTTTCCATCTTCAGATTTTTAACTTATTAAACAAGAAAAATGCAAAATGCATGACCTAAATAAAAGAGCCATTCTTCTCAATAGGTTCAGAGTTTTGAAGTCAACTTCTTTTGTTCTTAGTGAAAATTAGTTTGGTAACAGCTTTGAATCCCCAAGGAATGGAGAACAACATCGCTGAACTTCCAGATGAATGTTGGCATGAACGTCCATCCTTGCTCCAGAGAGGTCTCAGGGTAAGCTAGCATGAAGATTGAATTACTTTTCACCCTTAGGACAGCAGATACATCCAAGTTAGTTATTAGATTGTTAATAAAGGTGGATAAGGGCTCCCCCCCCCCCCAAATACAGCTGGCTACATTAACCTGGACTTGCAGACCCAGAGAGGGCATTTGTTTCCAGAATTGCCCAAACCAATTAACCTTCCCTAGTTTTATTCACTACTCAGGGACAAAAAAAGGAGAAAAAAAACTATGCACAAAAGCAAAATAATGTCTTGGCTCATAATCAGACATGACTCTCAAAGGTAATAATAAATAACTCTATTCTGGTCAACAGCCCATTACTTCTATGTCACTTCTCTACTGAATTATAGCTCACAGTTAACTTTTCATCTCCTACAATTTGAAATATACTAACAATACTCTAAGAGCTAGCCTTTAACATAGTGTTTTCAATCTTGCTTCAAAAATCACCTTTCTGGTAATATGACACAAAATACATCAAAGTATATCAACTGACCTTTTGGACTTCCTTTTTAAATAGATTATCTATTACTCTGAGAGTGAGTATAGCCTAAAGTATCATAAAGACCGATTCTCATTTTCTGAGTTCTGTTCTTTCTGGATTTCCTCACCTTCTTCCCATTTCAGGCAATTAATCAATCAACAATCTTTTATTAAAGGCTTACTCCTGTATGAAGAACTGTGCTCAGAAAGGTCTGACAGGTATAGAGAGCACATAGGTATAGTCATAAATGTGGGAGGTGGAGAGGAGTATGTGAAGAACAGCAAAGAAGCTAATGTTCCTGGATGGTAGAAAATGTGAGGAGGAGTAAAATATAAAAAGACTAAAAAATGTAAGAAGGATTATGAAAGATTTTGCATGCTAAGAAGAGGATTTTAAAGGTAAAGTATATTTGTTGCATGTTTGTATCACCTAAGATAAAACAATTACTTCTAGCAGCTATGTAGTACAAGAAATAGAGTACTGGGCCTACAAATAGAAAACTGGAATTCAAATCTGGCATCAGATAATTGCTACCTGTACAATCCCCACTTGTCTTAGTTTTCATCTGTAAAATTCAGATAATAGTAATAACAACACATACCAGCCAAGGTTGTTGTGAGGATCAAATAAGATAGTAACAATTGTTATTATTGTTACCATAATTCTCATAGACGACTGATGCTATTTGAGTATTCTGTGTTGACTTATCACATGGCCAAGAGCTGCACTGGGGGGTGAAGGACTTTTTCATTCACAGAAGGTAATACAAGAATATCATACAGTAAGGGAAAAGGTCATGAAGGCTATTTTCCCCTCTCCTTAGATCCTGTGACTTGAGGAAAAGAGCTTGAGATTTTGGTTTATTCTTTTTAGTTAAATAGTGCACTTGAATAGAAGATGGGTTAAAATACAGAGAAACCTGAAGCAAAAAGACAGATTAAGAAAAATGCAAGAACAGATGAGGAGGAATTCACCAAACCATGGGAGTCAGGGACATAAATGGAAGATGTAGAGAAATGCTAAGATTTGACGGACTGGATGTGTGGGGTAAGTACAAATAAAGAATGTAAGTGACATGTAAGGGATGAAATCAATGTGATTTTGGTGAACAGGAGGATAGTGGAAGCCTCAATAAAACCTTCAAGTTGGGAAGAAAGCAGGCTTAGAAGGAAAGACACTGAGTTCTATTTAAAGATGTTGAATTTGAGATACCTATGAGAAATCCCATTCATGATGTCCAAAAAGTTGTTGGTGATATTGCTTTAGAGTTCAGGTCAGAGATTAGGGCTGGATATATCCAAGAAGATCTAATAAATTCTCTGGATAGAGGTGTTAATTAAGTCTATAGGAGCTAAAGAGATCACCAAGTATGACAATGAAGTAAGAAAAGAGAAAAGGGCAATGAATAGTCCTGGGGGACACTCAAGGTTAGTGGAATGATCTACATGAAGAGCCAGGATAGGAGAAGCTAGGAGAAACATACATCACATAGACCTCTAAAGGTGAGAATATACAAATAAAGAGAGTGATCTCTGATTACTTTTCATCTAGTCTAGAGGTATCTTACATGTCCTTCATTGTTAAATATTGGATCTTCCATTAGAATGTAAATTCTTTGAGAACAGAGATTCATCTTTTAGAAGTGGAAGGGAGAAATCTTTTCTTTTATTTCCAGGGTTTAGCGTAGTCCCTGGAACATAGTAAGTTTATAATAAATACTTGATGGTTGGGACTGAGTTGTAATTTTTTTATTTCAGACATCTTTTGTTCCAAGACTCTTTTTTACTTTTTTCTCACTGAGCTGTAATCATATTAACCTTACTATTACTTCTGGAAAAAGTGTGTTATTGATTGCCCTATTGCATCCAAGAGACTTCTAGATCAAAACATTCCTCCCAGGCTACCATTTGTCTATAAATATTGTCTTCCACTATTAGAATATACCCTTTGAGAGCAGGGATTGCCTTATTTATGTATAGTCAGTACTTAACATAGTGCTTAGAACAAGAAAGCATTTGATAAATTCTTTTTCATTTATCCATTCACTTTTGTGTGAATTGAAATATTTTTTTGAAAAATGTAGTCACTATTTCAAGATTTGGTAGGTAGTATAAAGTTCTGCCTGCTATCTGATGTTGAAAGGGAGAGTAGAGGGAATTGAAAAGGGAATTGACATGATTTAATGAAAAGATAAGAATAATTAGAACTTGCCATATGAAATACCTGTATGTAAATAGATTGAATATTGATATTTACTCAGCAAATCCTTCCTTCAGAAGCAGAGAAAGTCAACTTCATAACAGTTTTCATTCCATTAAAAAAACTTTTTAGAAAATATTTCCCATTAGACATTAAAATTACCATAAATTGTGAAATTGTGGAGCCTGATTCAAAGAGGAATTTTTTTGGGCTGTTTTAAAAAAACAAAATAATAACAACTTTATCACAACAATTGTAGAAATTGGACTGTCTGACATATTGAAGGATACAAGGAGACATTGCAGAAGTTGTAGGGTTATGGAAAGCATCTTACAGTTTCATCTAATCCAATCAACCCATTCATTTTATAGATGAAAAAAACTGAGGCCAGGGTAATATGACTTGCTGAGTCAGAATTTAACCTCCCTGAGCAGCAGTTTTCTCACCTGTAAAAAAGGGTTGAATTGAATGGTCTCTGAGGTCCTTTCCAGCTTTTAAAATTCATGATCCTATAATCATCTAACTCCAAATCAAGTCTTCTCTCCACTGTGCCACAATGCTGCCTTCATCTTTTTTAAAAAAAATAAATTTTTAAATATACAGCCATCACAAAGCCTTCCTACTGTAATTTGAGAATGTCTTGAAAAAAAAAGGAAAGAGAAGGACTTCATGGACATTTATTCTGTATAGGATATATCTAGAAGTACTTTAAAATCTGTTACAAATTTCTAAGTTAATTTCTGATGTGTTCCTTAATGCAGTTAACAGTTAAGCTTTGTTTTTATCATACTTCCTAAACAGAGGGCATTATCTCAGCTTATAAAATCTAAGCTTCCAAGATCAGTAGTGATGCTTGAACTTTGTATAGTGAGTGGTATTTCTTTTTGTCCTCTTAATTTTTAATGGCCATTTTAATTTTTAATGGTTTTGGGCACAAGATTTTATTCCAACTCCTTTACCCTTCACATTTACACTGCCTTCCAGTGCTATGGGCAGGAAAGTGTGGAATCATTCTCCTCTTATCACTTGCTAGTGAAGTGTAAACAAAATTGGCTGTTCAATAAGATTCCTCCACAAAATCACAAGGCTCTGTTACTCTTTCTGTCTCAGTAGCGCTGAGTATTCCAGGTCACTGCACAGGTTAAGTGAACAACCTCACAAATGCAGAAATAACACCAACGGAGATGGCTCCAATTTCCTCACCACAGCACTTGAGAGGAAAAAAAAAAAGTAATCAAACCTACCCTTCCCACCCCCTCTCCATACTGAGGAACTCTCTTTTCTCTCCCTCCCTTCTTCTTCCCCTTCTGTTTCTCACACTCTTTAATAAAAACATGCTTCTCTCTAGCATTCATCCCAGAGTCAAAGTGTTTTCTTATAAAGCATTCATTTCAAAAGATGCCTCATCACCAAGCTGTTTCAGGCTTTTTCTTTTTAGAGGAATGGAAGTCACTTCTAATTTTCTGCAAAGATATTCTAAGGAGCTTCTTTACAACTGCTGATTTGTCAAGTTTTGACATTCAATATGTTATTTTTTAGTACATTAATGTAGTTCATTAACCTGGAATAACTGTCAATTAAGATATGGTGTCTTTGAAAAGAATTATATTTTCTTTTCTTTCTTTCCCTTCCTCCTTCTCTCTCTCTCTGTCTCTGTCTCTCTCTGTTTCTCTCTCTCTCTCTCTCTCTCTCTCTCTCTCTCTCTCTCTCTCTCTCTCTCTCTCTCTGTCTCTCTCTCTCTTTCTTTCATAACCCTTTTCCTTTTGAAAAAGCAAAATTTTGGAATATAATACCATCTTATCTGTTAATCTGGCTCAATAATCAGAAGAGTGAATTTTGCACACTTTGATTTTTTTGCATGAATGTAAATGTTTTGTTTAAAATGACTTGTATGTGGGAGGCAATATAAACTTTAAAACATGTGAAGCTCAGTAAATTTTAAGTGTTTGAAAGTATAGAGCAGAAAAGTTCTGGTGCAAGTAATCAAGGATATTAGAAGCATTTGATATTATGTAAGCCCAAGTGGAGAAAACAGTTTACTTTTGTATTGGAATGCAAGGTCAACTAAGTGTTTTCCTCATTGCTGGGTGAATTAGCTGATATTGGTCATCCCCATTTTTAAATTTGGAGAAATGGAGATTCCAGAGGTTAAATAACCTGTAAAAGGTCCCTCCAGTAGTGTTATAATTGGATTTGAACACATCTTCAGATTCCAAATCTAGCTCTTTTTCCTACACTGGTAAACTGAACTCATCCCTGTGGGAAAAAACTCAAGAATATTGAATTACAAAGATGGAGTACAAATTTATTTTACTTCTCCATTTTCCCATCCATTCTCATATCTAGTACATAAAGAGTTCAGTATGTAGGCACACTAGCAAGTTGTCATATCTCAGAAGTCCAGAAGAAATCTTTTAGATCAGATAAGAAACACAAATCTTCTGTAGTTCATTCTCAAAAAGTTATCAAACTGTGCATGTCCTTTGACCCAGCAGTGTTACTATTGGGCTTATATTCCAAAGAGATCTTAAAGAAGGGAAAGGGACCCACATGTGCAAAAATGTGGTAGCCCTTTTTGAAGTGGCTAGAAACTGGAAATTGAATGGATGCCCATCAATTGGAGAATGGCTGAATAAATTGTGGTATATGAATTTATGGAATATTATTGTTTTGTAAGAAATGACCAGCAGGATGATTTCAGAGAGGCTTGGAGAGACTTACATGAATTGATGCTTAGTGAAATAAACAGAACCAGGAGATCCTTATACACAAGAAGATTATATGATAATCAACTCTGATGGATGTGGCTCTTTTCAACAATGAGATGAAGCAAATCAGTTCATTTGTTCAATAATGAAGAAAATCAGCTATACCCAGAGAGAGAATTATGGGAAATGAGGGTGGAAGACAGCATAGCATTTCCTCTCTTTGTGTTATTGTTTACTTTCATTTTTGTTTTCCTTCTTAGGTTTTTTTCTTTCTTTCTAGATCCAATTTTCCTTGTGCAGCAAGATAACTGTATACATATGTATACATATATTGGATTTAATTGGATTTAATATATACTTAAACATATTTAACATGTATTGGACTACCTGCCATCTAGGAGGGGAGATGGGGGGAAGGAGGGAAAAAATTTGGAACAGAAGGTTTTGCAAGGGTCAATATTGAAAAATTACCCATGCATATGTTTTGTAAATAAAAAGCTATTATAAAAAATCTTCTATAGTTCTAAATAATAATGATAATGACTGAAATTTATTAAGCACTTTTACAAAGTGCTTTACATAATAATCTCATTTGATTACAGGGAAGTAGGTGTGATTTTTATGCCAATGTTCAGATGGCAAACTAAATCAAAGTTAGCATCTGAGGCAGGATTCAAACTCAGGTCTTTCTGACTACAAGTTTAGCATTTTAATCTACTAATAAATACTTGTTAAATTTAATTAAAACAAAACTTGTTTAAAGGCTTATGGATAGCTCTTCATAATAATGTATTTTAGGTATTATGAGGATTATTATCTCAACTTACAAAGAATTTATAAAAAAAATAAGGCTCAGATGTTTAATGATTTGCTCAAGGCCATCAAAAAAGTCATAGAACTCCAACTAGGTTGAAGGATTTCTTAAATCTTGCTTCAATGTTCTTACCATTATAGAAATTCACAGACAGAGTTAAAAAGAATTTCTGAGATCATCTAATGTAAGATTAGATTGTATGTGCTTCATGATCATAGGAGTTTGGATTTGTTTTTTTTTTTTTTTCTCCCTTTCATTGTATCCTCAGCATTTAGCAGAGTGCCAAGTGAATTTTTAATCCATGTCTTTAATTTGATTTGATTCATACTTGAACAATGTCTACACTACCCCATTTTTGTAGTCATTTATCTTTTACTTGAAGATAATCACTAATGGACTCAGTTTCCTCATCTGTAAAATAAGGAGGTCAGACCAGATACCTTCTGAAGTCCCATGCAATTTTAAATGATATGACTTCTGGAGGCAATCCACTTTATTTTCAAACAGCTCTAATTATTAACAAGCTTTTCCTATTTTGTCTGCAATTTCCATTCTTTTCTTCTATTTATGCCTTTGTGGATATGCAAGTTCCCTCTTCAACCTCATAGGGATAGAAACTGGTATAATGAATTGTAGAATGAGGAAACTCCCTCTGTCTACCTAGACAGGTTTGCACTTCCCTTGAAATTGAGTCTTTAGAAGGTTCCTAGAATAGTGGTGTTAAACTAAATCGAAATGGATTCCTACTACCATACATTGATTTAGAAAAACCACAAATGAATATTATCTGTTTTGTAACATATTTTTGCTTCTTTTGTTGAACACCTTTCAATTGCATTTTAAACTGGTTCTGCTCTAACTCTGGAGTAAAGGTTAGGCTAAGTGTTTCAAACCACTGACCTAAAACACTTGGGTGAGTGCATGGGAATGACTTTGCCTATGGTCACACAGCCAGGAGGATGTTGGAATCCAATACTGAACTTCTAAAACAAAGCTTTCAATATGATCACAATTATGTACATGCTCTGTTTTTACCAAAGAAATAACAATATAGGAAGTGAAAAAAAATTCTGACTCATTCCTTTGATTTGAGTATAAAGGGACCTGATCTTATGTGATCCTTAAGTATGTGAATTGGAAAAAGGATTGATGATTTCCTCCTAGAACTCCCCCTTCACCAAAGGGAATGATATAATCCTCCAATACTTGGAAAATAAGTGTTTTGAAGAGTCTGAAGAACATAGAGATTAAGAAACTGGTTAAAAGAAAAATAAAGTGTCAAAAGTGGAATCTGAATCCAGGTCTTTCTGGATCTACTCTCAGAACCATACAACCTTTTGAAGTCTTTCTATACAAATATATGTGTGTATACCCATATCAAATGTGCACATATATTATAGATATATAGTATATACATATATAATATAGATGACTTACAAACATATAGACACATACATGCACTCAACAGTATAGAAAAAATTATGAAAGGGAGAATATTTTTGGGAAAAGATAAGGAGTTCAGTATGATGCATGAGTTTAAGATGTCTATAGGATACATAGCCATGACAACTATAAGAGCCAAGACACATTTTTTGTTTAATATTAGATATGTATAGATATGTATAATATGCAACACACATGTCATATGAATATACAGACATAATATTATATGTGTATATATGATATGTGTATATGTGTACATCCAAATACTCTCCCCCCCCCCCCTTTCTCTCTTTCTCACTCTATTTACATGCATACCACTTAAACTCATGTCCCAAACTGAACTCCTTATCTTTTCCACAAAACCTACTCCTCTAAATAACTTCCCTGTTACTGCTCAGGATATTACTATCTTCCCAATCACTCCAGGTTCAATCTATGTATCAGCTTTGACTCCTCATTGTATCACCTTATATATCCAATCAGTTGTGTGGTGCTGTTATTGCTACCTTTGTGACATCTTTTCAATATCTTCCTCTCCTTTAATACTACCCAATACAACTGATTCAGCCCTTTATCACCTCTGTTATCCAACATTTTTCAGTCATGTTCAACTCCCCACAACCTCATTTGGAGTTTTCTTATCAAAAATACTGGAGTGGTTTTTCATTTCCTTCTACAACTCCTTTTACATTTGAGGAAACTGAGGCAAACACTTGCCCAAGATCGCATAGCTAGTAATGTCAGAGATCATATTTGAACTCGGGTCTTTCTTATTCTAGGACCAGTGCTGTATCTATTGTGCTACTTAGCTGCTCATACATATGTCCTTGGGTTCATATAGATAGTAAATGTTTGGGGCAGGCTTTGAATTCAAGTTTTCATGACTCCAAGTATATTTGCTTTATCAATACACCATGCAAAGTATTTTTTCCTGCACATAATTCTAGTCTACCCTGAGCATTTTCTCCCCTTCAGACTTCCTAAAGCACTTATTTGAAATTCCCATTTTGGAACTTAATTATATTAAGTTGACTCACTTCTGGCTCTGACAGGTAAAAAAATTCACAAAAACACAAGTTACTATCTTTTGGAGATCCAAGTAAAAAGAATCTTCAGGCATTTTCAAACATCAACCTTCCATATTATCCCATAATAACTTCAAGACAGATTTTTTTTTCCCAAATGAACGTATTCAGTTGGTGACTACCCACTGAAAAAGTCCCAAATCACTTGTCCTAGAAGTCTCATACCACAACTAAAGAAAGTGTGTCCCTCTCATTACAGAGAATGTTCACTGGACTTAAACACTGGTGAAAATGATAGTAACTAATTGGAGACAAGATATCATTAACCTCCAAAGGAGGAAAAACAGACAGGCTGAGGGAAGACACAGAAGCAGATGTTAGTGAAAACTAATTGTTTAGAGAAAGACCCCAAGTGAGTCTATGAGAACACTGGTTCATTTTAAGAAATTCATGTAAATCTTTATTGTTTTCAAATTACTGTTTCAGATTGAGAGTATAAACACTACATTCTTTCTCTTTTTTAAAGAAAATTCCTGTTCTGAAAAAGAAGGTTCCAGAACAAAGCTTCTTTTGCCAGGGAGTAATTTTCTGACAAATTAAAACACCTATTTCTTTTTCTTAAGCAAGTTTCCATTTATCACACCCATTGTGAGATCAAGATTCTCATTCTCCATGTGTTAACTTACTCGCCTCTGGGAGAAGTTCTATTATTCTAAAGTCTTTTGCTGCATTCATAGAATTGTGTCTTCACATAAGAGTATATAATCACATTAATGATATATTAAAAGTAGCAACTTCTTTTTCTCTTGTAAAGATACCTCAAAAACCTTCACCCAGGAGTTCAATGTTAAGAGCTACTTTCCTCCAACTCTTGTGTAGGTGTATGAGCAGATAGTAAATCCATTTTTTTGTTGAGCATGGTATTCAACTTTCAAGAGAAAATGTAAGAAAATGAATTAACATATTATAGTAGTCTTTTTCTCCAAAAAGAAAATATTTAATTACCTGCAGAGTGATCTCAGATTCACAAATAACTTATATTCTGCTTTTTCTATGGCAACTAAAAGAAGTCACACCTAGCTTTTGCTCATGCGATTTTATTTTATTTTTTTAAATAACAGCGCGCTAGCAATTTAAAAAGAAAAGACCCACAGTCACCACTTAAGAACTATTACCATTGTATTCAAAATTCCAGAGTTAGAAGGGGACCTTCTTTCTAATCTAAGCTTTTTATTTTGAGGCTGAGGAAATTGTCATAAATTGGTGAGGTAGTTGATCCACAGTCACAGAGATGGTTAGGGTCATAGCCAGTACTAGAACCCAGATTCTCAGCCCTTAGTAAGGAACTCAACCTTGTCCAGTGGCTGCCTTTGGATTAATGGCTGGATTCATTTCAATTCAATAAACATTTATTAAATGTATGTAACCTGGGGTTTTGTATTCCTGTAGTTGAAAGAATACTGACAAAACATTGAGTATGAGATTGAGGAGTGGAATTGGTGTTACACAATGAGGAAAGAGAGAGATTCTCCTTCCTTCCTGCTTTGAGAGAGAACTCACATGGTTCCAAACTTTTTTTGGTAAGGAATCCAAAAAAAAAAAAAAAAATTTTGAAAACCAGACAACTAAGGGAGAGGAAAGTTATAAGGCAGTAGGGGGAGGGGGCAGATAAAAAGAGAGGAAAAGAAAGGACAATAGAGAGAGGAGAGAACAAAGGAGAACAAAGGACAAAACAGAAAAGAGGACAATAAAAAAAGAACAAAAGGGAATGGAATGGAGGAAAGGGAGAGAAAGGAATAGGCAGATGGACAAACAAACTGTAAGTTTGGATGTTGTGTTTATGTATATATGTTTAAGGTGCTTTCCTTTACATGTCTGCCTCCCAAATCCTGTGTTCTTTGTCTTTGGAGTTTTGCCTGAAGAGAGTCTGTAATCACTTCTATCTTACCTTAAAAATAAAGAAAAATGTCCTCTGCTAGTCTCTCATTATGCTTGTCTCTGCTTGTACATTGAATTAGCATCTTACATAAATGAGCATCAAACAAAAGTTTGAATCCTGGGTTATAGTGTTATAATAACACTGAGATGAACGACAGGAAAATTCTGCCTTTCAAACAATTTATAAAAAGTAAGATAGAAATCTATATAAAATGTTCTAAGAAACTAGTGAAGGAGAAGACCGTTTTCAACTGGGTACCTAAGGATGAGAGCCAGTGAAGAAGGAAGGGTGAAGATCAGTCAACAAGAAAAGCTTCACAGAGAAGGTGACAAGTGAACTCAGTCTTAAAGGAAGTAGTTGGAGAAGCCTGGAGGGACTGAACTCCAGATATGAGAGATGGCCTACATGAATAAATGTAGGTAGGAATGTGCAGGATAAGGTAAAGAAAAAGCTAGCTAGTCATTTATTTTTATTGAAATGAAGGGTAGATGTAAGGTAATAAGATGTGTTAAAGTGAGTATTATGAAATAATGCTGGAAAAGAAGATAGAAGATAAATTATGGCCAGATTTGAATACAGGGTCTTACCACATTGTGTTTTATCTCACTGACTACCACAGGAGCCACAAAAAGTGATCAAATGGAAGAGAGAAGGAATATTGGGACTAATGATATTAGGGACTTGGGATATTCTTATGGGATCTATAAAAGTTTTTTTTTCTTCATGAGAAGAGATTGGGGATGGAAGAAAAAGTATGTTTTCAAATGTAGAAGGTTAATTTTCACCTTTCTAGGTTCCTTTAAATAATATTCAGAAGTCAGAATCCAAAGGGTTCCAATTCCAAGCCCGTCAGAGTAAAAGAAAGTCTGTCTCCCTGGCCTATATGTATCATCCAATTACCAGAGAGAAACTTTCTTCCTAAACGTTACCATGGCAACTTGAACAACCACCACTAGTATCAGAGTCTTGAACATTAATACCAACTGTAGTGATTCTCTGTTGACACTGCTGTCACATGTGACTATCTTATTCCTGAGAAAAATAAAAAATATCCTTAAGGACAGGTATCACAGGATAATAGGTTTCAAGCTAAAAAGTACTTAGAAGGTTAACTAGACCAACTCCAGTTTTACATAAGAGGGAATTGAGGGTGAGTGGATAAATGACTTGGTCAATGTTACATGGATAATAAATTGTAGAGTCAAGAAGTAAAACCAAATACAGCAATTTATACTAGGTCATGTTGACTCCCAATATCAATATAACATGAAAAATTATTATTTGAAAAATACTTCAATGATACAAAATAAAATGTATATAAAAGAAATGTATGAAATTAAAATTCAATCTTACATTTATAAGGATATTTAAGAGGTTTCTTTTTCTTTTTTTTTTTTTTTTTCATTTTCCAGATGAGGATTGTGAAAGAGCTATGAAGTGACTTTAGGACACACAGTATTATGAGCAAAATTAAACTCAAGTCTCAAGACCCTGATTAGAAATCTCCACACTATACTATGATGTCTCCCTTACTAATTGTGCACACTATATATATTTAAAGCAAAAAAATAAAAACTAATAAAGAAATATTATTTAAATATTCCCAGAAGATAAAGATATATTGATAGATTCTGAATAATACTTTCAATCAGCCAAGACCAATTGTGACAATAACTGAACCACCCATTAGAACCCATCAGATTTTTGTATTCTGGACACAGTCACTGTCTTCTACTCCCCAAAGCCTTTCTTTTCTAAAGTAAACATCCCCACTTTTTTCAATTAATCCTTTTATTATATAGTCTCTAGTCTACTCAATATCCTAGCCATTTTCCTCTGAATATATTCCTCTTTGTCACTAAACTATATTCTGCCGGAAATGTAGCTTCTAGATCTAAATACAATAGTACACATCTTATTAAAGCATAAATTTTAGTGTTATCATTCTCAGATAAACTTTTCTCTATAGAAGACTATATCCAAATAAAAATTCATGAAGGAGATTATAGTGCATTGCTGAGAAATAACATAAATGATTTAACTTTTAAACACACCAGATATTTCCAAATTACAGATTTGCACTAGGTTTCTACAACATATCAGTTTTAAATAAGAAAACCATCTGAGCAATATGAAATCAACTAGACCTGTCTTTACCTGATGCAGAATCCCTAACCGAACATGTCTAAATAGTCATTAGTCATCTTTTGCTTGATGTCTTCTAATGAGGATTCATTCAGTTCCTCTGAAGGCAGCCAGCCCATCTTGCCTTTTCAAAACTCTTAGTGTTAGGAAACTTTTGCCTCTATCAAACCTAAACCTCTCTCTTTGCAATTCTACTCATTGCCTTCAATTCTACACTTTGGGGTCAAGTAGAAGGAGTCTGATTGTTTATTGCAAGCCTTTTAAGTTTTCTCTTCTATTGGCTAAATAGACACTTCTTTCATCTGATCTTCATAAGGCATGAACTCAATTTCCTTCATGGTACTGGATAACCTCCATTGGTCACTGTCCATCCAACCAATGTCCTATGCTATGGGTTTCTCCCAACAACAAATGAAAACTCAAACTAGACAGAAATTTCTTTGACTTCCTCATCCTCTTTATGTACTAACATCATATATCTAATTCCAAGACAAAAGAAACAATCCCCAGATGGAAAGATGAATGCTTCAGTGTGACAGTTTTTGGAAGTATAAATTGCTCATTTTCCTAGATATCAAATAGTGACATTAAAATTGCTTAATTTAATATCCTTCAAATTTTCTTTCTGTGAGATGATTTTTTTTCAATTTCCTCATGGCTTATTATAAACTGATATAATTACTTCCCAGGAAGTACGGCTTTCATTGCTTAGTTTGCTTGCTTAATAAAACCTATTCTATAGTGCTAGCTTAGTAGGAGACACTTCAGAAGTCTAACTTTTAAGTACTTCCAAAATTAAATATCAGCTATACTTTCTCATAAGATGTCTAATTACAGCCTGTAGAACAGAGAATGTTCTCAAAGTCAAGGATGCTTATGTGGATAGATGAAAGGAAAAGAAAGAAATAAGAAATCTATTTTTTTTCCTTTTTTCAATTATATTCCCTCTTCCCTCCAACTTAGAGTTTATCATATTTCAATGTAGTACCCACTGTATTAGAATTTTATAATATCTGGTATACTAACTTTTCAATTTTTTTCAATTATAAAACTAAATGTATAGGAAGAAAAATTTATTCTCAGGGCTAAATAGATGCACCATTTAAAAACTGCATAATTATCATTCCATTTAACTTTTGGGAATGTATGTTAAAAAGAAACAAAACACTCTTTAACGACCATACCACAGAAACACACAGGACACGCTCAAAATCAGGCATGCATTAGTTAATAATTATTTTCTGACTCCTCAAGAGAAATGTATTATTTACATAAGAAGCATATTATAATAAATATGCAAACTCTGGCAACAACCAGGTATTTTTTTTTTTTTTACGTATACAATCCTAGGATTACTGATTCTATCAGAAATAAAACACCTAGAAAGATACTTTTAAAGCTATTTCCTCCACTCCTCCATTACAACATTCAAAAGAAGACTAAAAAGAAGGAATAAGGCTTACTATAGGTTTAGGAGCTAAAAATTAAGAATCAACTCATCTAATTTGGTGTCAGAAGAGATTAATTTCTTTTTCAAAAATAAGTTTGTTTAATTGATGCCTTTTGTATTTCTCATAGTTTTCTTGTTCTCCCCCAGTTCCATGATCAAATCCTTCTTTGCAACAAAGAAAAACAATTAAGCAAATATATCCAACAGTAATCAAACATGAACAAGAAGAATTCAGAGAAATGTGGGAAAATGCATTATGAGGTGATGCAGGACAAAATAATCAGAATCAATAAAACAATATACACAATTTTCTGTAGCAAAATAAAGAGATCACTAAATAGAAAACAAAAAATGTCCCAGTACAGTGGCCAAATGATAAATATATGGAGATTCATTTGAAAGGTGCCTTGGATACTGAATCTGTCTACTTATTTACAATCCTAAACTGAAGTATGATTAATTTATCACACATCAGGAATAAACATTCAAGAGCCATATGAAATGGAAGTTTTTCATAATTATTTCCTTACTTTTCAATTCTTGTGAAAAAATGCACATTCTAAGAACTTAAAAATAGAGGTAGAAACTATATAAAATGGAGGTCAAATGGTTAGGCAACATGAGTTTTAGGAACCTGTTTAATTTTACAGAGTCAATTCAGAGCTTAGTAATTATAAGAGCAATTAATCTTTTAAAAATATTTGAGGAGTTTATTATGCCAAAATTAACCAAGTGCTAGTAATTGTGGCAGAAGTAGGGATAGGGAGGGGAAGTTGAGTTCTTATGTCCAAATTAAATGTCAATTTATTTTATTGATAGTATCAGGCCTTTGCTATCTGTTTATAGATATAGACTTTTAAAAATCTTTTCTGAAAATTGACCTATATGTGGCCTAAAGATAGTCTTAAGATGTCTTGTCAATGACATATTTGTATCCAGTTTGACCACTAATTAAATAGTAAGCTGACTCTAATGAAAGGGCCTTCCTATATAATCAGGTGTTTGGGTATTCCATCTACGTTAATGAAAACAACAATCAGAATTCAATTCAATCTCATTTCCTTTCTGCCTATGTAAACTTTATCTCTTTATATTTACTTTAATAGGCTGTTGGCTCAAGAGAATCTTACTCTAATCTTCATTCTTATATTCCCTCTCCAAAATGTATTGCTTACTACTGTTTGAACATGATTCATGCTTTCTGAGCTGGGAACTTTTACTTGACCTTTTCCCAGCCTGGAATGTTTTTTCCATTTTCACCTGATATATTTTACTCCTTCCTCAGTGCCACATGCAAATAGCATCTCTTTAATAAGGTTTTTGTTTTGATTTTTTTTTTAACTTTCCTCCTTATCACTACCTTCCTTTTAGCTCCTGTAGTACACATCTTGCATGTTGTCTTCTTCATTTATATCTTTATCTTTCTCCTTGTTTTTCATATCTAATTTGCCTTAGTGATTTGGAATACAAGATGGTATATATGTGATACTTAGTACAGTATTCTTTGACAATCCAGAATTGCTTCTCTGTCATAATGAGGCACTGGTAGATGGCATTATTAGAGAACTTATGTAATGTTTTTGTTTGGTTTTCTGGAGGTCTTGGGAGCAATCTTCTTTTAAATTCAGTAATCACCACAAGGCTGATGAAGATGGAATTAATCTGTATCTGAATCCAAGGTCTTGAGCTCTGGCCTCCAGTCCACTTGTCTTTGGCTCTGTCTTTGGCTGAGGCTCCCAGTTTATATGCTCTCTTATAATTACATTATCACAGGTGTGAATCTTGTAAAACTATATTAAGTACTAAGTACATGTACAGAACTAGAGAACTATTAAACACAATGCTAAACTAGATAACCATTGTCTCATCAATTTCACTAAGTTAACACCTTGTAAGAATCCTTGTTTTAAGTACTGAGTTCTGGCCCATAACAAACTTACACATGGTAGGCATTTAATTTCTGTTATAGGAGTGTAGGTATGAATGAAAATAAAGGGAATAATTTGTTTTCTATATAAAGAAATTCCCCAGTTAGTTTACTGTTTGCAATCTTTTTAGATTCCCTCCTTTGAGACATCATTCCTGAATAATTTTCTTCACAGGATCTAGAGCTGATTTCAAAGATTATTTAGTTTAACACTTTAATTTTACAAATGAGGAAACTGAGGTACCAGGAAGCTAAATAACAATTAAGGCCATGAAATATCAGACGTGACATTTGAATAATAAATGTCACAGGTAGTATTTGAATCCATGAATTCTAATTTCAGTGCCAATGATTTTCCCACTGTTCCATGCTGCTTCTCCAAACTTGGATTTTGTCAGATCAGCACGTACTGCTGAACATCACAGTACCTGTGAATTATTTTGAGTTATTTCTGCTTGAATTTATTTTTTAATATTTCAAAGAGATCCATTATCTCATGTGAGTGGATCCCTCCTACTCCTTCAGGGGGATTACACCAGTGCCATACCTTTGTAGAACAATGATCTGCACATCATGAGAAGCAATTCACATTTTTTTTTTGGAAACAATTATATAATGGCTAACACTGCATTGATTCATCTTTCTGCAGTCAAGCTAGTTCTCAAGGCCATTTATTGAACTGATTAGCCAGTTCCTCATTTCCATGTATATGTCAATGAAAATGGAAGCTAAGAAGAATTATAATGCAGAACTAGACCCCTGGCAACAGACAAATTCCTGAAAAGTTAGATGCCAATCAAAAATATTTAAAATTCACTAAGAGAACTTGATATTTAAAGAAATTTTACCATTAATCCTTTTGTAAAAAAGAGAACAGCTCTCGAATTTATCTTGGATATAAACCAAAATTTCTTCAGGCAGAGATGTACCTCAAGGAGTACAGAGTCCAGGACCATTCCTAGGAGGTCCAGAACCTGAGGCAAATCTCAGTTTGAAACCTTCAGTTTTATAAATAAAATCCAACTGAACTTCTAAGGCCAGCTTTTGGAGGGAGAAAGGAGAAATGAAAGGACAGTGTGGTCAAATAGAGCTTTGGAGAATTCTGAGGGAAAGCTGAAAAGGGATATTCCACTCCTTTGCCTCATCTCACATTACTTACAATCACTACTCCTAAGGATACTGGAGGTCAGTGGCATCAAACTTAAATAGAAACTAGAGCCATCAAACTATATATAAGTCCTTCAGGCCAGAAATGGATTTAGAAAACTATATGGGGAAGGAGGAGGGGCAGAGTGAAGATGGCAAAAATAAAGTAAGGACTCCTTGATTTCTCTCTCAGATTCCTCCAAAGACCTTTAAATAATGCCCTAAACCAAATTCTATTATGGCAGAACCCACAAAAAGCAAGATGAAACAATTTTCCAGTCCAAGACAACTTGAAAGGTCTGTCTTACTGGAGTGAGAATGGAGTGAATAGTGTAGGTTCCACCAGTGCAAACAAGCAAATCAGAAATAGGTCTCAGGAAGGAATGAATCAGGAGCTATTTCCAGACTTCTCAGGTCACAGAATGTAAGGGGTCACACAGCTAGTCAAAGGAAGATTACAGGGGTCTTAAAGAAGGGACCCTGAAACTCTAAAACTCCTTGAGGAAGAAATTCTCCTTGGACTCTGCCTCAGTGAGGGACCCCACCCCACAGAGAGAAACAAGATAAACAGCTTCATTCTGTTATCTAGGTGGGGTTGGTTCAGTCCTGAGCTAAAAGAATTCTAACCTTATTCAATTAAAGATCTTCTATTCAATTCAACTCTACCCACCAACTTCATTGGGAGGGGGAGCAGGCCTCACTTGAAGCCAAAGACCTTATAAAAATGGCAATTAAAAGCTCATTTCTTTGCAGAGGTTCTAGACATGCCAGGCTATGCCATGCTATGCCAAGGAAGCCTCTGCCCAGTGGAATAATATTCTTTTCCAGTGCTACCCTCTCTCTCTTTATCCTCACTTATTTCCCTAAAGAGACTTTATGCCTCTCTGTCAGGATTTCTAACCTTACTTCTCAATCCCTATAATAAATCTCTTTTATCAATGTAGGTTTTTGGGTTTGTAAATTCCTTTACAGAGAATCTGCACTGCCAGAAGGGGGTTCCCCAAAACTCCCTACCCTTGTGCTGACTCCCAAGGGGTGTAGAGGAGCCAAACCTCTCCATTTGGTTCTCTGAATTCTGAACTTCTCACTAGATCTTATCATTTAAATTCCCTGACCACCAGGAACCCTAATCTCATTTTGGTTCCCTAAATCTAGACCTCATCATTTGGTTCCCTAATTGGGAACCCGGAAAAACTGGACATCCTCATCAGTCTCATTGTTGGCACTGGGGACAGGACTGTGTTGCTTTGCCCATATTCAGATTCAGATGACAGTTCTGGGAGGCAATCTCAGGGCAAGGAGGAGCACTAGCACAACAGAGTTTGTGGCTTTAATGGAGCAGGGACACTCATCCTAGATCCAGGGCAGAAGAGAGTGCTTACATAGCTGCTCAAAGATCAGAGCATAGGCCAAGATAGTTAAAACACACCTTTCCTTAGATTATAACACTTTGGAAGAACTGAAAACTTATAGTCCCTAAAAGTATTTCTGAAAACAGTTGCACAAAACCCCTCAAGCTTAAGACAGTGTGCTCTCCACCCTGGAAGAGAAGTCCCGCTTTAACAAAAATTAAAAAGTCAAGAAATAAACTGGAAAAATGAGTAAATAGCAACAAAAAATTCTGATCATAGAATGTTGTTATGGTAAAAAATCAAATGGTGTCTTATAGAGCCATGATGAAAATTAAAATACAAATTTAGAAGAGTAAAGCAAAGTCAAAATTTTTACAAGCAAAATTTCTAAGAAAAAGAATTGGTCTCAGGCCATATAAGAGCTCTAAAAAGATTTTAAAGAACAAATAAGAGAGGTAGAGGAAAAATTGGGAAGAGGAATGAGAATGATATAAAAAATTCATGAAAAAAAGAGTAAAGAGCTTGGTAAAGGAGACACAAAATAATGCTGAAGAAAAAAACACCTTAAAAATAGAACAGACCAAATGGTAAAAAAGGTACAAAAATCTAACCAAAAGAATGGTGCATTAAAAAATAAAACTGCCCAAAAGGAGGGAAAAAGATATATATAAAAAATCCATTTAAGAGAAGAACCCTTCAAAAAAAATCCCAGAATTTGCCCAATGTAAAAAAAGGCAGAACAATTCACTGAACAAATGAACTCATTAAAAACAGAACTGGTTAAATGGAAAAGGAGGTACAAAACATCTCTGAAGAAAACACCTTAAAATTAGAGTTGAGCAAGTGGAAGCTAATAACTCTATGAAACATAAAGAAATAATAAAGCAAAATCAGAACAATGAAAAAATAGAAGATAACGTTATATATCTCATTGGGAAAACAACTGACTTGGAAAACAGATACAGGAAAGATAATTTAAAAATTATCAGACCTCCTGAAATCCATGATCAAAACAAGACATAATTACATGATTTCTCAAGAAATTATCAAGAAAAACTGCCCTCAGATGCTAAAACTAGTGGATAAAATAGAAATGGAAAGACTCCACCAATCATCTCCTTAAAGAGATCCCAAAATGAAATCTCCCAGGAATATTACAGCCAATTTTTAGAGCTCTAGCATCAAGAAGAAAATATTGCAAGGAGCCAGAAAGAAGTGATTCAAGTATCATGGAGCCCAGTCACGATAACACAAAATTTAATGGCTTCTACATTAAAGGACTGAAATGCTTGAAATATAATATTCTGGAGAGCAAAGGAGATAGTATTATAACCAAGAATCACCTGCCCAGCAAAACTGAGTAAAATTCTTCAGCTAAAAAAATGGATATTCAATAAAAGAGGATTTTCAAGCATTCCTGATGAAAAGACCATAGCCAAAAAGAAAATATGACTTCCAAATATGACTCAAGAGAAGCATAAAAAGGTAAATAGGAAATGGAAATTATAAGGGTCTTAATAAGGTTAAATTATTTACATTTCTACATGGGAAGATGATACTGGTAACTCATAAGAACTTTGTTATTATGGGGGCAATTAGAAGGAGTTCATATAGCTAGAACATAAATGTTTGAGTGAATATGATGAAGTGCTATCTTAAAAAAATAAAATTAATCAGTAAAAAAGGCATATACTTGGAGAAAGGGAATAGCAGAGTGGGGTAAATTATTTCATATAAAAGATTCATAAGAACTTTTATAGTGGAGGAGAAGATGGGGAGGTGTCAGAGGATACTTGAACCCTATTCTCATTAGAATTGGCTCAAAGAGGAAATAATATGCACTCAATTGGATATCAAATTTATCTCACTCTACAGGAAAGCAGAGAGGAAGGGGATAAGAGAAAGGAAGTATTCATAGAAGGGAAAATAGTCTGGGAAGGCAATAATCAGAAGTAAAATACTTCTGAGGAAGGACAAGGTAGAAGGGGAGAGAGAGAATAAAATAAATGGGGGAAATAGGGTGAAGAGAAGTATAGTTAGTAATCATAATTGTAAAAAAAATTTAAAGCAAATTTCTTTTATAAAGGTCTCATTTCTTAAATATGTAGACATGAGTCTAATTTATAAAAATAAGAGCCATTCCTCAATTGATGAATGATAAAGAAATATGAACAAAAGTTATTTATAGCCATATGAAAAATGACTTAAAACCACTATTGATTTGGAGAAATGCAAAATAAAACAATACTGAGATATTACCTTGTACCTGTAAGACTGAGTAATAGTATAGAAAAGGAGAATGATAAACATTGATGGAAATGTAGAAGTATTGAGACACTGTTATACTGTTAGTGGAGTTGGGAACTGATTCAACAATTATGTAGAGTAAATTAGAATTATACCCCAATATTTTCAATAGTTCTTTTCTAGTAGTAAAGAATTGGAAATCGAGGGGATGCCCATCAATTGTGGAATGGCTAAACAATTTGTAATATATAATTGTGATGGAATACTATTGTGATTTAAGAAATGATGAGCCAGATGCTCTCAGAAAAATCTGTGAGGGACTTACATGAATCAATGCAAGATGAAATGAGTAAAATTAGGGGAACACTATACAAAGTAACAGCAATATGGTAAGGTGATCAATTGAGAATGATTTAGCTATACTCATCAGTACAATGATCCAAAGATCTAAAGAACTTTTCATGAAAAATGCTTTCCATCTCCAGGGAAAGAACTGATAAAGCCTGAGTAGAGATTGAAGCATACTTTTTAAACTTCATTTTTCTTGGGTTTTTATTTTGATCTATTTTTTTTTCCAATATAACTAATGTAGAAATATGTTTTACATCATTACACATATATAACCTATATCAAATTGCTTGCTTTTTCAATGAAGAGGGATGGGGAGGGAGGGAAAGAATTTTCAACTTAGTTTTAAGAAGAAATTTAAAAAACTGTTACATATAATTGGGAAAATAAAATATTAAATAAAATTATCTATTTTTTATTACATTTTATTTATTTTGTTAAATATTTCCCAATGATCTTTTCATCTGTTTCAGCAGCATTACAAGTTCCAGGTCATATATTCAACACTTCTGTTTTATCAAACTGTATGAAACATCATCTGCTAAGTTTATATCTATACAGGGCAGAGTAAAATGAGGTATCCTGGCTGTGAAAAGCTGATGAATTATTTTTCACCAAGTAATTCTTTAGGCAAGTCAAATTGGAATCTGGTGAGTAATAAAGAGCACAGAAAGCAGGTAATCTTAAATACAAACTTGGAGCTTGTCATGTTTCCAGCCCCTTAACCCAGCCAATCACACAGTATGGCTGCAAAGAGATTATAATTTGCCCTTTTCTAGCACAAGCCTTTGAAAGAACAAATTCCCCTCCCTATACTTTTTTGAAAATCCAATTCAAATGCCAGGAAGCTTAATCTGCCCTTTCCCGCCCATCTCTCGACATATGTTATGATCAAAGGAGGTGATGATGCAGCTAGATGGCACAGTGAATAGAGCACTAGATTCAGAATCAAGAATACTTGAGCTCAAATCTAACCTCAGACACGAACTACTCCCGACTCCCAACTGTTCAATTCTAAGCAAAATCACTTAATCTCTCCTTACCTCAATTTCCTCATCTATAAAATAATATTCAAAAAGAGGACCTAAAACAATACTGTTAAAAATTATTCTGGAAAGCAGTTGCATATAAATTGCCTCTTGGTTATTGTGAAGACCACTGTAATATGGTATTTATGATGAAAGAATGTAATCATTCCAAAGCTGAACTGCAATTGTTTCTTCTTTTTATGCCAGAATTAGATACATTTTCTGCATTTGAATAGCTTTTTACTTAAGTATGAAAATTAGGAAATGGAAACACTATAACATTTTCATCATTGTTCAGTACCACTAAAATATTTATTATCCCCAAAAAAGAGTAACTGCTAGATTGTAAGGATGAGATGACATTTATAAATTGCTTTACAAAACTCAAAACACTACATAAATATACTCACTTTTAGCCTCATACTTTTCTTTGCACATTTCTAATGCATTTATTATATATTATCATTGTTATCATTACAATTGTTTGGATATGTTATCTGATTCTTCTTACTAGATTGTAAGTACCATGAGGACAAGGACTGTCTTAGTTTTTTGTATCCTATACAATGCCCATTCATGCCTTGTATGTGATCTATGCTTAATAAGTACATTGTTGAATTAATAATGCTGTGAGTCACAGAATCTGAGTTGGAAGGGACCTTAAAGGTGAGGTAATCCAGTGTCCTCACTTTGAAGCTGAGGTAACTGAGGAACAGAGATTATTCATGACTAAAGATTTAGGACATAGTAGAACCAGGATCTGATCCCATATTTCTTATTCACAGTGGATCTGTGATCTCAAAAATGTGGGCATTCCCTCTATTTATATAGAGCAAAACCTTCTCATTTTATGTGTGTCTGTAATGGAAAGAAAAGAACTACCTCTGGAGGCCATCCTTTAGCACAGTGTCTGGTAGACAGTAGGCACTGAAAAAGGTTTATTTATTTATGGAATGATAGATTGAGTCAAGAGGGCAATTATTCATTTTCTGCTTCTGACATTATGGAATATCATAAACTTTCTGGGTTTCAGTTTCTTATCTGAAACATATGAATTTGAACTAGATGGCCTCTGAAGTCTCTTTTAAGGCCAGACAGTTTTATATCATTAAAGCCAATTCAATTAAACCCTTATCAAATATTAACTAAATATAAGTCATGGGGTGAAGAGACAGAGACAAAGGAACATATATATTTTGTATATAGCTACATATATGTGTATGATTTGCAAATATGTATATATAAACAAACAAATATGTATATGTATACAAATATTATAAATTGAAAATCAATAAATAGTTATATGCAAGCTAAGACATACACATATAAACATGATAAATATCGTGTACATATTACTGCATCTATATTTGAATATATTTAATGTTCAGGCTAGCTTTCTGGAAGTCCTTCAGATGGGCCTTGGTATTCAGGTGGAGAAGTGATGAAGGCAGGAGAGTCACCAGGAGTTTGGTAAAAAATGGAATGTATCATTTCCAGTCCTTCTTAGCCCTTAAATATCTTGGTATGATTATATCATTATAGCATACTAAGTATATGTAAACTAGAGAACCATTACCTCATCAATCAATTGAGTTAATACCTTGTTGTAAATATTCTTGTTTCAAGAATACTTGAAATACAGAAACACAGAATTCCAGAGTTCTGGCCCTCTCTACATCTTCTGCATCCTGACAAGATTTATATCTTGCATGCCTACTCTCATAGTGGATTTTCAGGTCCTATTTTTTGTGGAAATTCAAAGATAGCCTTTTAACCATTTTAGCCAATACTCCTTTATTTTAGGCACCCCAAAGAATCTCATTGTAAATATCATCAGGCTGCTTGAGCTTTACATTTGCAATTTGGGATAACAAAAGAGGAAGCTAGGAACATAGTAAAAGCCTGTACATCTTGTTTTCCTTTCCACATTCCTAGGCTCCCTCCAGGAAAGAACCCTTGTGGTTTGAGAACCAGTGAAATTTGTCAAATGGATGTGACCCATTATAAATCTTTTGGTCATCTGTCTTTTATTCATGTTGTGGTAGACACTTTTTTAGGATTTATTTTTGCAATACCAGGAGCAAAAGAAACAGCCTGAGTGATCACTGAATTCCTTATACAAGCTTTAACAATTATGGGTGTGCCACAAGCAATAAAAACAGATAATGGACCTGCAGACACTCTAAACATTTTACACACTTTTGTGCACAGTATCAGATTTTATAGCCCACTGGCATACTATTTAATCTTCAGGGATAGGCAATAGTAGAAAGGAGAAACAGAGACATCAAGACACTCCTCCAAAAGCAAAACAGAGGGGGAGCTACAGGTAAACCTAGAGAACTTCTAAATTTAGATCTTTACATTATTAATTTTTTGAGTTTTATAAAGATGCAGTGGCTCCAGCAGAGAGGTTTTATAACCCACCAGAAAGGCAGTGTCCAGTGCGAACAGCTCTCTTATCTTTAGATAATCACCAGGTGATGTGAAGAGATCCAGAAAGTGGTGAATAGAAGGGACCAAATAGATTAACCCCTTGGAGGAGAGGGTTTGCTTGTATCTCTACAGATGGAGAAGGAATCACATGGGTACCAACGGGCCATATTCACCTTGTCCATCAGAGAGAGACAGAGAAGATCCTTAAAATGAAGGAGAAGACCCAAAAAACATCAGATGGTTCCATCTCTATGTGTGCCACTGAAAAAGCATGACAGTGAACATCAAAAATTGTTGATGAGCTTACTGCAGAACTTCAAAATTTGCAGGAATCATTGGATTCCCTGATACATGATGAGACTGATGCAGGATTTCAAAACTCGCAGGAATCATTGGATTCCCTGACATATGAAGTAATGGACAATAGATTGGCTTTGGACTATCTGTAGGACTTATGAACATTTATAATTCCTCATTTTGATTCATGCTATTTGTTACATAACTATTAGTCTGTGTTATATTAATATAAGCTTGTGTAATACTTCCCATGATGATGGTTTATGTATACCTGTTTCAAGTAAGACCCTTTCAGTCCAGAGGAAATGATATCTGCTAATGATATCTGGTTTGGTGTTCTCACTTTCCTGAGAAGTCAGGGAGGGCATGATCACCTCATTTTTTTGGTGTTTTCACCTGTCTTCCCAAGAAGTCAGGGAGGGCATGACCACCTGTTTTCTATAACAAAAGAAAGCGGAAGATGCAGAGGGCCAGAACTCTGGAGAAGAATACTTGAAACAAAGATATTTACAACAAAGTGTTATCTCAGTGGAATTGATGAGATAATGGTTTTCTAGTTTACATATACTTAGTACTTAGTATGGTGATGTAATGGTTCTCTAGTTCACACATATTTACTATGATATAATGATGTAATTGTAATAGGGTATTTATGGACTGAAAGAATTGGGGACACAGTCAGTTAGTCAAAATGAACACACTATGAAGGAGACAGGCTGTGAAGGAGACAATAAAGACTTTAAGACACTATTCCCAATTATCCTTATGGTGACTATTTTTCCGAGACCAAAGGCTCCTTCAGACGACCTCCTGAAAGCTAACCTGAATATTACATATTTATATAGGATAAATATAAAAAATACAATAGAATGTATCAATAATATAATCAACAAATCCATATTTTCCCATATATTTCTCTATATGAAAAATTAATGAACAAAGGGAAGTTGCTAACATTGAGGGAATAGGAAAAGGATTCCTATACAAACCTGAAGTTTATCTGGGACTTGAAGAAGGATAGAGAAGCCAGCATTTTAGCATTGAGGAAAGAAAGGATTCCAAGCATAGGGGATATAATTTGTGGAACTGATCACAATGAAAAAATGGAATGCCATAAGTGAAAAAAGGCAAAGAGTATAAGAAATTGCAGAGTACATGGAGAGTAGGGAGTAGAAGAATAATAGTGTTAGACTGAAAAGATAGGAGGAGGTCAAATTATAAAGGGCTTTATACTCCAAATAGAGAATATAATATGATTTTGGAAATGAGGAGTCATTTGATTAAATGAATAAGGGGGCAACATGGTTACACTTGTATTTTAGGAATATCATTCTAACAGAGGAGAGGGATATAGACTAGAATGGGGAGAGACTTGAAGCAGGGAGTACAATCAGAAGTGTATTGCAATTATTTAGCCATGAAGTAATTAGGGTCTTCAACAGTAGTAACAAGTGACAGAAGAGAGTATACAAGAGATGTTGCAAAGGCAGTTAAGGATAATACTTAGGCTTATGAGCCTAGGTGACTTGGAACATGGTGGTATCTTTGACCATGGGTATTTGGACCATGGGAAATTTAGAAAAGTGAAGGAATTTGGGGGAAAGATAATGAGTTTAGTTTTGAATGTGTTGAGTTCAAGAAATATATAGTATATTCAAATTGAGATGTTCAATAGATTTTTGAAGATGAGATTAGAGATCAGAAGTAATAAATCATCACCAAAGAAATCATAATTGAATCTGTAGGAATAAATAAGAGTATGACGTGAAATGGTATGTATAGAGAAGAGAAGAGTGCCCAATTCAGAGCCCATACAGATACCTACCAGAGAAATGAAATTATGGTGGTGCTCTCAATGGAAAAATAAAAGCCAATATAAGGATATAAATTTTGGATATTATGAGTCTGAATTGTTCATTCAGGTGATAGGATTCAATCTGTAAATGACAATGTATTATTGAAATTCTAATAAGTGATTAGTAGTTATATAAATTCTCATAAAGATGATAATTGAATTCACTGGAAGTTGATAGGATTACCAAAGGAAATAACCCAGGAAGAGAAGAGAGCCCAAAAGATCCTTAGTAGACACTTATACTAAGAGGATAAAGTTATTGCAATGTCTTCCTCCTCTGAATACCTGTCTAATCATCAGTCACCATTGTTCATGAACCCATTCCAGAGTTTGAGGGAACCCAATGTAAGTTTGGCATGATGCCCTAGAGTCAGTTCAATTTATATGTCCTTTGCTACAAAGAGGAAATGTTTGTACCAAAATATCAAAATAAGAGAGAGTAAGAAGAGAAAGGATCTATTAACATACTTGATAATCATGTTTATCATCTCTCCCATTATTGTAGTAGTCATGCTGGGATTAGCCATGCCTGATAAAGACTGGAACTAATCACTGGACACTTGATTATCAGTTGTTGTTCACCAACTTTAATATCTCTATTCATCCTATCTCCTACCTAGGTTTACATGAAACTGAAACTTGATAGCTATATATCATAATGAGTTATTTAAAAGCCATTAAAACTACTAGAGCATAAATTAATAAAATAGGAACCTACAAGCTAAAGTATTTTAGTTCAAAGCAATTCCCTATTTGCTGGCTAAAGAAAAAAAGTTTTAAGTGTAGAAATGTTTGAAGTCTTTATTGATGCAATTTAATATCTCTCAGTCATTGCTAAGTCAAATTATATTACCAAATGTGTAATTAAAATAGGGTTCATAACAAAGCTTTCTAGGAGAGCTAGTCACTTAACTACTTGTAAAAACTACGATTATGAGCCAGAGCTTTTATCTATGCTATAACATTTATTAAGCACCTATTGTATTCAGAGTTTTGTGCTAAAGAGATGCAAAATGTAGATAATAACTGGTCATTTCCTTCAAGGGGAGGGTTAGTATATAATTATAGCTAACTATAGTACATAGTGTTTCATTAATTCCCTTGAAATTCTTGACCTTTTGTTTTTCCATATGAACTTTGTTATCATTTTTTCTAAGTCATTAAGATAGTTTTTTTGGAAGTCTGATTGGTATAGCGCTAAATAAATAGATAAGTTTAGGTCAGGGGTCCTCAAACTTTTTAAATAAGTGGCCAGTTCACTGTCCCTCAGATTGTTGGAGGGCCGGACTATAGTAAAAACAAAAACTTTGTTTTGTGGGCCTTTACATAAACTTCATAGACCCGGGTGAGGGGGATAAACGTCCTCAGCTGCTGCATCTGGCCCGTGGGCCGTAGTTTGAGGACCCCTGGTTTAGGTAGTATTGTCGTCTTTATTATATTTGCTCACCCTATCCAAGAACATTCAATATATTTCCAATTGGTTAGAGAAAACTTAATTTGTGTGGAAAGTGTTTTGTAGTTTTGCTTATAAAGTTGTACATAGTGTTTCCTGATGTTTACATTAGTGAAGACTTGGCAAGAGCATCATCACTATTTTCAAGTCTCTAAAGTGCTTTCATATGGAAAATATTATTAGACTTGTTCTGATTGGCCCTAGAGGGATCTAGGAGTACTGCAGAGAAAGTTGCAAAGAAGCAGATTTAGGTTTGATGTAAAATTAAAAAAAAAAAAAAGCATTAGGTGGTACAATGAATAGAGCAACAAGCCTGGAGTCAGGAAAATGTTTAGTTCAAATCCAGCCTCAGACCTTTATTAGCTTTGCAACTCTGGACAAATCAGCTAATCTTGTTTGCCTCATTTTTTTCATCTATAAAATGAACTGGTGATGAAAATGGAAAATTAGTTTTTTTGCCAAGAAAACATCAAATGGGGACATGTGGAGTCAGACATGACTGAAAACAAACAAACAAAAAAAAACCCTGAATAACAACAGAGGAAAAAGATCAATGATAAAGATAACTGGCCAGTTGTAGTTGGTTCCCCAATATGGCAGCTCTACTAACTGAGAATGTTGTTCTTAAAGGAAGCCAAGGAGATCAGTAATTACAACAGGGGAGATAAAACATTCCAGGCATGGACGAAAGCCAGAGAACATCTCTGGAGTGGAAAGATAAAGTATCTTTTTAGATAAATAGTCAGGAGGATAGTGTCACTGGATTGAAGGGTATATGTTGGAGAGTAAGGTGTCTAAAAGTGGAATAAACTACTTTAGGAAGACATAAAATCATAGGAACATAGTTTTAAGGCACAAAGATATATTTGAAATCATTTCTTATCTGTTTCTCTCATTATAGCAAATAAGGAAATTCAGGCTCAGAGAATTTAAGTGACTTGACCAAAGTCACCTGGCTAGCAAATTTGAACCTATGTTGTCTGCCTGCAATGAGCAGCTAGGTGGCACAACGAAAAGAGCACTGGGGAATTTAATCAGAAAGACTCATCTTCATGAATTTAAAACTGGCTTTGTGATTATGGACAAATCACTTTATGCTTTCTGCCTTAGTTTCTTCATCTATAAAATGAGCTGAAGAAGGAAATGGCAAACTACTCCAGAATATCTGCTAAATAACCCCCAAATTAAGGAGGGAGAGCTAAAGTGGCAGAGAGTAGACAGGACATTGCCTGAACTCTTCCTGGTTTCCCTCAGCATCAACATCAGATCAAGCCTCTCAACAGATTTTGGAGTAAGAAAACCCACAAATATTTGCAATATAACAAATTTCCAGTAGAAAATATCTTGAAAGGATTTCAGGAAAGGCCTGTCTCAGTTAGGCAGGGGGAAATGTAGCCCAGTACAGGTGCAGCAGAGGACCCAGGGTGGAGAAGCCCCACACAGGGAATATAGTGGGAGGCTCTTAGCCAAAACACAGCTAATCTGTTCTGGTTCAGAAGTCAGTGGATCAACAGACTAGCTGAGAGACCTCCACCATAATTACAGAAGGCAAATTGTGAACCCCTGAACCCTAACATAATAAGCAGAAGCTGGCCACACACACCCAGTGGGAGAAAGGAAGCCAGTGGCACCTGCCCCAGGGCAGCAAAAAACCCTTGTCACCCTGTAGAGAAATCTTGGGACAATCTCCCATTTGCCCTAGGAGCAGAACTCGACCTTTAAGAATGAGCAAAAAGAAAAAAGAGCTCTGATCATAGATAGTTATTATGGAGACAGGAAAGAACTGACCTCAAGCCCTGAGGACACTACAGACAAAATGCCTACACATTAAGCCTCAAAGGGGAATATGAACTAGTCTCCAACTCAAAAGACTCTCTTGGAAGAATTCAAAAAGGATCTTAAAAGAGAGTTAAAAGAAAAATGGAGAAATGAAATGAGAGCTTTGCAATAATTCACTAAAAATTAGAATTGAACAAATGGAAGTGAATGACTCCATGAAATATCAAGAATCAGTATATTGAAAACTATCTTTGCATGTATTTTGAAAATAAAAAGTTATTATTAAAAAAAGAGGTCACAAAGTCAGACATGAATAAAATGACTAAACAACATCTGTCTACAAATTCAACATCCTTTCCACAGCATAATGTTGGATTTCCCCTTAGTTTTTGTTTCCCTAACATTTAGCACAGTGCCTAGCACATAGTAGATGCTTCATAAATGTTTATTGAATGAATGAAGTATTTTCTTAGCTTCTATATTTTTATCTCCAGCAACATTTGACACAGTAAGCACTATTTTTTTTCTTTTGTGCATTCATCCATTCATTTATTCATGCATGCATTCACACAAATCTTATTAAGAGAGAAACGCAAGGGACAATGAACTGATAATAGAGAAGACTGGTCCATGTCAAATAACACCTTGTACCATAAAACCAGGCTATACATGAAAAAAGTGAAATCTATCATATGCAAATTAACAACCTTAATTTCATCTCTCCTTGGATTTGATGGCAGCTACCTGTAGCAATCTAAATTGACCTTTGTTAAATTATATCAAGTCACCCAGCCCTTTGTGTTGTGGCGTCAACCCTGTCTTTGGCTGTCATACCTCCCCAGGAGGCTCTGGCCTTTTGTTTAAAATGCTAACATGGCTGGCATGATATTATGCCTGGCAATGTAACCCTGGAGTGCCCCCAAAAGTTACCCACTGCTCCTGTATTGCAGGCAAGAGGCTGGGTGCCACTCTTATCTTTTCCTCTTTTCTCCACAGGCTTTATGTAAAGTGACAGAAGTCATCCCATTAACAAAGATTAAAATATATACAAACACACACAAAACACACACACACATGAAACAGTCTTTGTATTTTGAGAGATACAATCTTCTAAAGTGATTCATTGCACAATCAATATACTGCAGCATGTTTTCTTAATGAAAATTTAAATATTTCACAGCTTACTGATTTTGTTTGGATTTTTTGCTTCTGCTTTTTCTCCATCCAACTCAACACTAATGTAAATGAAAGAAAAAGTCTTTTCATAGAGTGAGAAAGAAAACATCAAATATACACAATGCACATTTGTATATTCATTATATGCATATGTACTTGGGGGAAAAAGAAGTTCATCACATGGAGATTTAGCACAATGACAATTTCTATAGTTCAGTCTATTTAGTCATTTTCTACCAACAGAACAGTAATAAGGCAACACATGCAATTTTTTCTTATCCTATCACAGTATAGTGCTGACTAAATCAGGGTTTTCTTTGTCCTTTTAGAAATACTCATTATCTTCTCAGAAAACACAATCTGTGTTTATTTGCACAAAACTCCCAACACAAATGGAAATAAAAAAAACACATTATAGAAGAGATTAGAGAACACTACAATGTAATATATTATTAACCATGTTCACTTGGGTACAAGCATCAAACAAACACCATATAGCTCAAATTATAATAGTTTTTCTAACATTAATTTCTACATTCTGCTCATAAAGTATTCATATAACAGTTTTCTGATATGGAAGACAGGCTTGTTAAACAAAATTTCTTATAGAAACTATAAAATTACCTATTTACAGAAAGGAGAATATAAAGTGTATTAGCAGACATATATAATTGACAGGATATAGTAAGAATTAAGTGCAAATTTCTATTTTGTATCTGACTCATACTTGCATTATATTTAATGATTCAATGAATTCAAGTAAAGAGAACTTCTAGGGTTATTTCATTACTGCCTATCAACAGTCAGTCAACAATTACGAAGCACTTCCTCCATGTCAGGCATTTGCCTAAATGCTGGGTGAGGTACCAATGAAGGAATAGGAAATGACAACCCATTCTAGTAAAGAAACAAGCTTTCCTAATAAATAAAATAACAAGACATGGGCTAAATGATAGAATCATTATGTGGATTCAGAACTGAATGAACCAAAAAGAATCATTGATAAATAACGTCTTCTTGAAAGGAAGAGTATAATAATCAGGACTTGATTCATTATTTTGATGAGTCTAAACTTAAAAAAAGTGACTGAAACAATGTTGGTATTCCAGATTAAATCCTAAAATATTTATATATATTTTTAATTCACCCAGAGAGCCTACTTTCAAAGCTGTCTTGCTTGTTTGTTATTCTCAACTTCTTTTTTTTTTTTTATTTTCTTGTATCTATTTCAAAAACTTATTTCAATGATGCTTTTCTTTTTTAAATAATTTTCTTCTCTCACTTCCCTGTTTGGGAACCCTGTTCAGAAAGTCTCTCTGAGTCTCTCTCTTCCCTCAAAAAACAAACAAATAAAACACATCTTTGTAACAAATATACGTGGTCATGCAAAACAAATTTCCATATTGGATGTTTCCAAAAATATATATCTCATTCTGCAACTTGAGGCCATCATCTATTTGTCCTGAGATAATAAACACACTTCACTCACTCACTAGTCTTCTGGACCTGTAATTGATAATTACATTAATCAGAGCCATTAAGTTTTTGAAAGTTGTTTTGTCTCCATTATGGTTTTTTTGTTGTATAAACAATCTGTATCATTTCATATGTCTTTTCAGGTTTCTTGGAAAACCATTCCTTTTATTATATTTGATGCCCAATAATATTCTAATCCTCTTCATGTTATAGGTAAAAATGCTAAAATTCTCATTAAAAGTCACATGATTAATAATCGATATGACTAAACATTCAAACCTAGTCTTCTGATTCCAGAATCTGTATTCTTATATCATATAAAAATTTGTGAAAATGAAAAAAAACCTCAAGAGATCCAGAGATGTCAGCTGCAGTTACTTAACAAATGTTTTGTGATGGTGAACAAAAGCTCTGGGAATGGGGGCTGATTCTGTTTCTGACATATAAAATAAAGACTTAAATATGATGTAGGAGACTATTTTACAATTGTTTTGTTGAGTTCACTTATGTTCTTAATTAATTTATAAAGAGAAGAATGATAAATGATAAACCTATCACATTTAAAATCTTCTATTATTATTCAAATAGAATTGTTTAAAATAAAATCCGTAGAAATATTTTTAATAGAAAATTCATTACTTTAGAATGACCTTGGTCTCTACATAACTAATGTAAAATGAAGTTTTAAAGAAATACTTAGAATTAAATATAATGCTATAGTTAGAACTCTTTTATAAAAATTACATTTTGCAATAATTATGTAGGTAGAATGGAAAAGAAAAGGTTAATTTATGCTTATTTTTTCCATTGAAAATTACTTTTGTCCCTAAAACATAACCTTTATGCATTCAATTAAATTTAAATGATGAAAATTAAATATCTCATTTCTCTGGGGAAAAAAAATCAACCTTATGGTTTTGGGTTGTCATCTTTCATTTTTAATGGCCTTCCTTAATACAGTACTCTCCTAAAAAATTCTGAAAAAAGATCAAAGTTTTGTTATTTCAGTTGTGTGGCCATGCCCGGCAGGTTGTAAGCAATTATCTATCATCAGTCCTCCCCAGATTCTAATGAAAATGAATGCTTCAATCTCAAGAGTTGTTTTGGGGAAGATTCTAATGTAGACAACATAGAAGAGAGAGAGGCGGGGGGGGGGGGCAGTAAAGGGGAGAGGGAAAAGGAGGGAGAGGGGAAAGAAAGGGTAGGTATGGGTGTAGGTGAAACATTGAATTTGAAATAAAGAGACTTGGTTTTCAACTCCAACTCTGCAACCTGGCACAAGTTAATTGAGATCTCTTGCCTTCCTTTTTCCTTATGTGTAAAAAAGAGAGATCTGGATTAGATTAAAAGAAAAGGGTCCATACCAGCAAACAATCTTAACTATCATGGGATTCAGAATAAGTTTGCAATACTGTTTTGGGAGAGCTGGTAAATCTTAGTTTTTGTTTCCAAATATATTAGATTCTCCATAGATACTATAAATCACAGGAAATATTTCATAACATTTTTTCATAACAACTTTAATACCTTAATGTATCTTGAAAGGATTTTTAAAGGCCAGAATAAAGCAGAATACAATATGATTCAGATGGTTTTGAAGTTAACAAGAAAACTTTGCCCCTTGGATCTGAGGGAGTAAAGGAGACAGGACCCTCCCTTCCTGTCTACTCTTGGGATTCCAGAAGAAAAGGACTCAGAGAAAAAAAGAAAAGAAAAAATATTTTTAAACCCCACCATGTATATTGTCAAGACAGTACAGCAAGCCTTTGCTATAAATCAAATGAGTTTGAGTTTTCAGATAGGTTTATTTTAATAACTTTGCTAGCAGTCTTCTTTTGAAATTAATATCTGCTCTAGTGGTTTTCAGCTTTCCTCATGTAATAATGACAGTTAATAGGGAAGCACTGTCATGTACCCTGACTAGAGGCAATGTCTCAGTGACAGCTGTGTGATCATTATAAGAAAGGTATTCTAAAGACAAAAGGAATAATTAAAATGAGCCACCAGAACTATCCTTGGATTTAAATGTTTAAATGTTTTAATTTAAAAGAACAATGGCTCCTTGAAGCACCTTCACAACCAGTACTGACAACCTGCCATTTATTAATCAGCATTAAATAACAAGAGTGAGGCTTTTGATGCTAAACAGAAGATTATGTTTGATGATTCTTAAAATAGAAAGCAGGTTCCTGAGTTGATGCTTCAAGTATCTATAGAACAACAAGAGGCCTCTAGGATATATTTACTTTATCAACTAAGTCATATTAAAATGTGCTGGAAATGAGAATGGGGATGGAATAAGGTTGGGGTAAACAAGTACACCAAGGATGTCAAAACATGTACCTTGTCTTATTTAATGTAAATCCCTAAAAAAGAAATCTACATCATGTGTCTAAAATCTAAACTCTATAACTCTCAAGATTGTACTGAGCGTAGACCCAAGAAACTGATCAAATAGATACATTCTATTGGTAGAAAGGAGGTTAAATGATACTTGATGGCTAATTTATATTCAGTGTTTCATCAACTCGTTGCAAATAAGTAGCAGGAAGGTTAACATCTTAAGGTGAGGAAACAGCTTAAGAATGATTGCGTTTTAAATATTTTTAGTAAAATTAATATCTGTGGTTACAAATGGCATAAAATGCCTCTTACTTTACAACACAATCCCCAAAACTTGAGGCAAAGTAATGCCAAACAAGGCTGGTAGAATTTTATTTGGTATGTAAATAGCAAAACACACTGCAAGAATTTTATTTCAGCTCCTAGCTTTTCAATTCTCTTTCTTCTCCACATTTTTCCTTTTACAATACATTTTATTAATGACTTTTGTCCTTACATTAATCATTTTCCAACTCTTTCAAATGTTAGAAAGAAAAATAAATAAGTAGAAATATCCAATATAAAGATCATGTCTGACAATATACTCAATGTGGTGTTCCAATAGTGTTCCCATGACTCTGTTGAGAAGGAGGAGATATATTTCATTATCTCTTCACAACTATCACCATTTCCCCCTTACTCAGAATCCATCTTCCTTCCTCTTTAAATTTAAACCTTTGTAGTCAAAAATACTGTTGTCTTAGTTCTAGTTATTTTTCTCTGCATCAGTTTATGCTGATCTTTCCATATTCGTCTGAGTTTTTTATATTCATAATTTCTTATGGCAAAATAATCAATCAATAATTAATAAGTATTTACTATGAGGTTGTTCTGTGTTAGAAACTGAGTTGAACACTGTGATTACAAGTAGAAAGAAATAATCCTTATCCTTAAGAAACTTGCAAACTCTATTGCACTTTTACAGAACAATCTTAGGTTTGGGGTTTGTTTTTCAGATATTCAACAATTTATGAGCATCAGCTTTGCTTCATTTTCTTTGCTATTATGAATGCTTTTATGGATAGTTTTGTATTCTCTGAACCTCCTTTGATCATTGGCTTGTCTATTGTTTATAATGCATCAAAAGATATAGATTGTTAAAAAAAAAAACTTTTCTTGTGTAGTTCCAAATCAAAATTTAGAACCACTTGGCCACTTCACACTTCCATCAACAGTTTAAGAGTTGCCTGTCTTACCATGGGCCTGCCAACATTGACTATTCCCATTTTTTTTCCCCTTTGTCAATTTGAATGTAATGAAGTAAAACTTAAAATCACTTTGATTTTCATTTTTTATTCAATACAAGTAGTTTGAAGCATGTTTTCACATAGTCTTTCATAGTCTATATATATATATATTTTTTTTTGGTAGAGAATTTGTTCATATCTTCTGAGCACTATATTAAGGAATAACTCTTAGTATTATCTAAAATGATGTCATTTTCTTGCAAGTTTTCCATTTCAAATTTTTATCAGAAATTACTGAATTACTGACAAAATATAAATGGTTCGGTATTTACACAAATAAATACATAAAATGTATTTATGTAAATAAATACATGTAAATAAATAAATATATAAAATGAAGATTGTAACTTGTTGGGGTTATTGTTAGACCATGTTTTTCAATAATAAAAATTGTTGGGAAAGCCAAAAAGTAGGTAGGAAAATCAAAAACATTAGCCAAAATCACCTACTTATCTTTTATAATCTTCCTCTAACTTTGGTTAAGAAATCCCCCTCTATCGTAGTCAAAAAAGGCACCTGATCATGTTTTTATTTTTATTTTTTGTGTTGTAGATTTTCATGTTCATGTTGTATATCCATCTTGATCTTATAATGGTGGATGGTGTGAGGTATTTATCCAAACCTAATTTTTGCCAAACATTTTGTTGGTATTCTCAACAGTTCTTATGAAAAAGAGAATCTTTTATCCAATAATATATATTTCTTGGTTTCTCAAACATTGGATTATTCTTATTTATTATTCTTGCTTCTTTCTTATCTACTTCATTTCATTGATCTATTTTTTTCAATTTTTTTAAAAGCTAGTACCAAACAATTAGAGTTTTGATGATTACTGTTTTATAATGTAGTTCAAATCATAATAATTTGTTATTTATATTATTTTTCATTTTCTACATTGAAATTTTAAATCTTTGGTTCTTCAAAGTGAATTTTAGTATTTTGTCTAGATAAAAAAAATCACCTTATAATACCATAAAAACTCAGAATATCATTTCTCATTCACAGTTGTAGATAGAAGATATAGTCTTACCCAGATAACTGATAAAGAGAATAATACAAGATAAAATAGGTTTTCTTACATTAAATTAAAAAGCTTCTGCAGAAACAAAATTAATGTATCTAGGCTTTTCCTATGACTATAGATATATCCTAATTATATATGTTGAATACCAAATCTCTATCAGAGATAGATGATATATTTTTTTACATTTGAATATTTCCTTAATCGAGGCATCAATTTTATTTAAGCAGTTTTTCAATTTTATGTACTCATTTGTTTATTATTTTCTTTTATAATTGTCTTTATCTTATTTGTATGCAAAATTAAAGCTTTACTATGACTTGTGGGACAAACTATATATATGTGTATATTTATGCATGTATGCATATGTGTATAATATATATATATACACATACATACATGTATGCACATACATGTGTGACCAAAACTCAATATGTTAAGTGGTTAAAAGATATGAATAAATAGTTTTTTTTAATCAATTGCAAGCTATTAACCACAATCTTAAAAAGGTTCCAAATCATTATTTATAAGAGAAATGTAAATCTAAACAACCCCAAAGTTTAAGCTTTCTGAAAATTGGCAAAGTTGATAAAAGATAGGAATGTTCAATGCTGGCATGTTTATAATAAAATCAGCACAGTAAGGCCCTGTTGTTGAACATGTGAATTACAGCATTCATTTTGGAAAGCAGATGAAATTATACAAATGGAATCACTAAAATATCATATCCTTTTATGTTATCTCAGTACCCCAAAGAGGATAAGTAGAAAGTCACCAAATGTCCCCAAAATATTTATAGTGGCATTTTTTGTGATAGTAAAACCTGGAAACAAAACAGATACTTATAGATAGCAGATATCTAAACAAAAATCATGCATGAATGTAATGTGATATTAATATTCTAGAAGGTAAATTGATGCTGAGTGAAGTGAGCAGAGCTAGAACATTGTACATAATAAGAGCAAGATTATGTGATGATCAACTATGACAGCAAAACAGTGATCCAAGACAATTCTGATAGACTTGGGATAGAAAATACTATTTGCATCCAGAGATGGGAGACTGAATGGGGATTAAAGAATATTATTTTCACCTTTTTGTTTTTTTGTGATTTTTTCTTTGGTTTATATTTCTTTCACAAGATTACTAATATGGAAATGTGTTTAAAAGGATTATATATATGAAACTATATCAGATTTTTTGCTGTCTTGGGAGAAGGGAGGTAAAGAAGGGAGAGGAAAAATTTGGAAACACAAAATCTCATGAAAGTGAATACTGAAAACTATCTTTATATGTGATTAGAAAAAAGAAAATACTATTAAGTGAAAAAAAGGTGTTTAAAACACAAATTCTTTTCAAAAGGTTTTTAGTTTATGATTTCATTATAAATGAAGCTAAAGAGATGTAGAAAAAATCCAAAGTTACTTTTTAAATCTTTTAAAGAAAATTTCAATAATAAATTATAATTACAAAAATGGAAAAATTATGTGATCTGATGAAGACTAATAGAAGCAATATGAAATTATAAAGAATAAATATAGCCTCAAAGAAAGTAAAAAGACACCTCCACCTCCTTTGTAGAGATAGGAAATTCACAAGAATGGTATATTATATATATATATTTTTTTTTTAGCTTCCCTCCCCAGCCATGTATTGATAGGTATTCTTGATATTTTTTTCTCTTCATCTTTTTTTTTCTTAAAAAACCCACAATCCTTGTTTTATGGGGAGATTTCTAAAAGGGGGAAATTGGAGAGATAATGAGAGAAATTCTGGCAATATAAAAAACAAAAGAGATACCAGTTACAAATTATGTTAGCATGACCCAACCAAGGGAACCCTTGGTTTGGAGAGAGGCTCTCTCCAAATATTTAACTCTTTATTTATGTAATGAGTACTTTGAAAAGGTATTCATATAAATTTGTTTATATATCTTTGTGTTAACTCCCAAATTTTTGAGTTTTGAAGTTATTTTGAATGGAATTTATTTGATTATTTCTTCTTGAATTTTGTTACTGACTAAGACATATTCTGTTAATTTTGTGGAATGAGTCAATAGAGTGCAAATTCTTTAGTAGCTATTGATAAACTCTTTTAACTTCTTTGCATATTCTATGGTATTTCCATGTATTCTATTATGTTGCTTGCAAAAAAACAATGTTGTTATCTCTTATTTGTCCATGTTTGTACTTTTCATTTTTCTCTTATATTATTGATAGGTAGAATTCCTAAAATTGTCAAATAATAGTAGAGAGAAGCATCTTTTTTTTTAAACCTCTCATTGAATTGGTAAATCTACCATTTCTTTCTTGCATATAACACTAAAATTTGTCTTTCTATTTTTTACAGTAGGACAAGCATAACCAAAAAGATATTTAATTTACAAAATATTTATGGATGTTTATTTTTACTTAACTGAACATTCTACAGGTCAGATAGAATATACGTGAGAATGCAAAGTGTCATTGTAAGACAGACACAATTAAGATATTTAGCAATGCATAACTGTATTTAAATATTTATACAAGACAGTTTTCCTCTCATTTGGTTTTTATGAAAAGAACATGGGCATTACAGTAAATACATTTTAAATATATCTTCTTATGCTGGCTGGATTTAACTAAGACTGATGAAATCCTTTATGCTAAATAGAAACTTTAAAAAGCAATAACAGTTTTGGTGATTCTACTCTTTAATTTAAACTAGGCAATCTTGATATACAGTCAGACTTATGCTCATTAGTTTCCCTTGGAACAGGACTTTGCTCTGAGAAGTATTTACTTCCTTTGAACACTGATTTGGCAGAACTATTGTTTCTTTTTCATTGAAAATTCTAAAATGTAACAATAGAAACACTATTGTATTAAGGAGACAACTAAAATTTTTATTGCTTTACCAAAGAGACAAATGAAAAGTTTTATTACATACATTGTATAATGATTAAATGCATGCTTCAATATTTCAAAAACAGTATTAATCTTGAGTTCTCAAAGACTATTCTAATGGAGTGTAAACACAGGCAGGTTGTACCAAGCTGACTTGGCTTCAAGTGTAGGCCAATATGTCTGTCACTCAAGGACTAGCTTAGCTAAGCTTAGAAAGCATCATCACTAGACTGTCAGAAGTCAAATAATGAATTATTTTGGCCTCAACAGTTCAAGAAAATTGCTTATAAAGGCATGGGGCAATTGTGCCATGCTTCAGTGAAATGAGCAGCCCCTGCATAGAAATCACAGAAAACGAAAGTATTATTGTCACAAGACAATAATTACAAGATTATTTAAATTAATGTAAAACCCCTCAGCTTATAATATTTCTGATTTAAATGATGTTTAGTATATCCTTTAGAACATGGAACAGCTAGGTGATATAGTAGATATAGTGCTGGATATGGAGTCAGGAAGACTTCTCTTCCTAAATTCAAATCTGGCCTCAGTCAGAAAAGTAACTTAATAAAGTAACTGTCAAAGTAATTTCGACAAGTTATTTAAACTCTTTTTTGCCTCAGTTTGATCATCTGCCAAATGATGTGGAAAAGGATATAGCATATCATTCCAATATTTCTGATGAGAAAACTCTAAATGGGGTATGAAAAGTCAATGTGACTGAAAAATGACTGAAGAACAATAAAAAGGATGATAGGGATGGTGCGGTTAATCTATATTTATTCACTTTTTATTACATAAATTCATGGACACTAAGTGTAATGGTAATGGTGATGCTGATTGTAACAATTGTGATGGCAGCAATAGTAGTAACAGTAGTAATACTAACAATAACAGTAGTAGCAACATCAGCTGCTGCTGCCAATGTCATAGCCAGCAGTGGTAGAGCAAGAACTGATTTATAAAACAGTTTAAGGTTGCAAAGCACTTTATAAACATTAAATCAGCACTATTCTCAACAACCCTTCAAGGTAAAGTGAATATACTCTTATTTATTTTATTGCAAATCTTACATTATTACCACTAGTTATTCTTGAGTCTACAGATACCAGTCAAGACAACAAGCATTTATTAGGTGGTTATTACATTTAATTCACTGTATTAAACACTGTTAATACCTAGAAAAAAATGTCCCCTTGCTTTCAAGGAGCTTTTATATATATATATATATTTTTTTTTTTTTTTTTTGGCTGGGGTTAAATGACTTGCCCAGGGTCACAGGTAGGAAGTCAACTGCTGGAGATCACATTTGAACTCATGTCCTCCTGACTTGAGGCCTAGTGCTCTATCTACTGCATCACTTAGCTGCCCCTCAGGAGCTCACATTCTAATGGCGGAGAGAGTGTACAAACACAATGCATGTGTACAATATGTAAATGACAGATAATCTCAGAAGGAAAGCACTTGGGGGAATGGAGATCTGAGAAAGACCTCTTATAGAAGGTAGGATGTCTTGAAAGTTAGGGAAAAGTTAGGGAAGCCAGGATTGAGAGGCAAAGATGTAGAGTATTTAGGCTTTGGGGTCACTTTATAAAAAAGACATAGGAAATGGAATAGTTTCTGCAAGAAACAGCAAGAAGACTTGTATCACTGGATTTTAGATTTGTGGAATTGAATAAAAGTTAAGGATAGGCTAAAAGGGGCCAGATTGGGGAGGGGTATAAATGCCAAACAAAATATATTGTATTTTATCCTTGAAGTAAGAGGGAAACTTTGGAGTATATTAGAGCACTCAGTTTTACTGAGTAAAGTCCAGAGCTATGCTTTAGGAAGATCACTATGGAAGTTGAGTGGAGGAAGGACTGGAGGAAAGAATCTTGAAGCATGGACACCACCAAAAGGGCTATTGTAATAGTTCAGATATGATAAAATGAGAGACTACATCAGGCTAGAAATTGTCAGGGGATAAAGGAAGGCCCAGCCCAAATAATTGAATAACAGAACCCAGAATGAAAGGATGAGATTGAAGAGTAATGACTATAAAGCAAGCCCTCCAATAAAGAATCACTCCCCTCCTTTCTTTTCCCCAATAGTTGCTATATTGGGGAGATGTATGATCGAATCTGACAATATCCTAGGCAATGGAGACCCCAGAATTACCTAGCATAAACTACCCAGTCTCAAAATCTCTCTATCTCTGAGGATGGTTTAGTAAGGTTTAAAAAATTATCAAATTTTCTAAACAGGAAGCAGTTATTTTAGGAATGTCCATAAAAGTATATTAATTTGATAGAGAAAGCTATTGAAATAGGATCCCAAAGAAAGAAAGGTGATTATAGAAGACAAGTAGAAAGTTTCCAAAAATCTGGGATGGAAAAAATCTCTAGATTAATGTAAACAAGCCCACTTTGACACAAAATAAATGGATTTTTGGGGGGGTCTAAATTTAGTAGTTAGAGTAAATGTCTCATTTTCTAAGTCTGAGAAACTGAGATTATGAAATTGTCAACTCTGACCCCAATAAAGGAGTAGAATGTGATATGTTATAGTCATGCCAATACACATTAAAAGGAAGAAAGGAAGTCCTATGCAGCAAGTAAAATTGAACGATGAAAGTCCCAAGGCTGTGAAGCAGATAAAATTTCAAACCATGTGAGAACTAGAGCACAATGATAACAAAAAGGTTCTATCATGTAGGCAGTAAGAGGCTAAAGGGGACAACGGTTTTATTGTTGTTGTTGTTGTTGTTGCAAGCATACCAAAAGGCTTTGCACTGAGACTATGCCTAAAAGTCCCATGGATATATGAAAACACCCAGGCTGGATGGGTTCTTTGGGCTCTTAGACTTGATGAGTTCTTCATCTTGTATATGGTATAGAAGCCACAATTTTAAGAATTTTTTTCAAGTGGACAAAAGGAAACTGGGGAAATCAGTCCTAATCATAACCAAAAATGCAGGGACTATCATTAAGTACTATACTCTGAGTTTAATAATTGTTTCCTAACAATCTATGGAAAACTTCATTTTATAAAATTTTGTTTATGTCAAAAGAGTCATTTCTAATCATTCTATTACCTAGGTGTAGACTTGTTTCCTCATATTTCTAAGACAAAGAGCAGGTTTAAAGGTTAAAGATATTTAATAGCTATTTTGGACATGGTAAGTTTGAGGTACCATGGGTTCATCCAAGCAAGCTTATCTAATATGTAGCTGATGAGAACAGATTATAACCAAGAAGAAAAGTGTGCACGTGCTCTTTCTCTTTTCTTCTTCTCCTCCTCCTCATCCTCCTCTTCTCCTCCTCCTCCTCCTTCTCCTCCTCCTCCTCCTCTTCTTGTCCTTTTTCTCCTCCTTCTCCTTTTTCTTCTTCTCCTCTTCTTCTTCCTCCTCCTTCTCCTCTTCCTCCTCCTTCTTCTCCCTGTTTATCTGTATCTTGCAGGATAAGATTATATCATATTTGTGCCAAGTAAAATAAGAAAGTATAGACAGGTAAAATTATGTACTAAGAGTGAGTACTATGTTACTGAGGTCAAAGAAACTATTTAGGAGAAGCAGTCAAATGTATCAAAAGTTGCAAAAAGGTCAGGGATGATGAAGACTGAGAAAAGGCCATATCATTGTTATTTCTTGTGAAAGCATTTTTAGTAGAGTGACCAAGTTGCATCTTGAGAGGGACTGGGAAGTGAAGGGTAGTAGAAAAATGAAGTAACAAGTGTCTATTATTCTTTTTTTATGAGTTTAGCAGTTGAAAAGAAGAGAGATATTAAATGGTAGCTTGAACAGATGGCAAGGTCAAATGAAGTTTTCCTTTCTGAATGTTTGTTTTCATTTTTAAAGGATAAGAAGATCA